>NC_053037.3:517341649-517644679 GCF_002575655.3 Aegilops tauschii subsp. strangulata | reverse complement strand
TTGTAAATTGTCATGCAAAAATTCCGCGCAATTTTATGATGATTAATTTAACACACTGACCGATAAAGAATTAATTTGAGTAACAAGCTTATTGTTCAGGAATGAATAACTTTGTGATTGGGACATCATTACACGCCTGCATGAGGCGTGGTCATTATTTTCCTAGGATACGATGCTGAAGACATACTCCTTCTGTCTCATAACGTAAGATGTTTTTTAACACTAGTGTCAAAAGACGTCTTACATTATGGGACGAAGGGAATACAATATAATTCTAAAAGTTTGGAGTGAAATGAATCACATGGCAGGAGGAATAGGAACGTATTCAGTTAAGTTATGACCGACCCAACGCCCCACAAACACTTGAATAGCAGCCATTGGTCTCCCCTTCAATATGGAAGCCATTTTTTCATTAGTGTTCAAAGATGTCTGTAGCGCAAGTCAGGCGCGGAGAGGGTATTCTTCCATGTCATCAATTATTTTGAATAAATTCTCATTCGGGTGATTAACAAGATAAAACTTCAAGACGTAACATGAAACATTAGAACCAATGAATGTAAAAGATACCTCACTAGCACAAAGACGACCAACATCGTCGATGCAATACAGGATTTTGGCTGAAGATTTGGATAGACGCCTCTGTGATTCTTTTGCTATTTCATTGGATTCTTTTTTCTGATAGTTAGACTTATTCTGCAATGTACTTCCCTTCGTCCGACAAGCTTTTTCGGACGGAGGGAGTAGTTATTAATGAGTACGGCACAAACAAAAATTAATTATCCTCGGATATATATCTTTTTTAACAAGGCAAAAGATTTGCCATTCTCATTGAATAAGAAGGAGTTTTAGGGGTCTGGGCCAAAGGCCAAATACAACATATCACTCTCGCGACATGATATTACACAAATGTTTCACACCGGCCAGACACCATAACCCCGTCTTGTCTTTGATTCTAGCTACCAAAACTCCAACAGGCACTGCGACGTTACGAAATACCCTAGCATTCCACTCTTTTCAGATTTCCCACGAGACGAGTAACATAAGAGAGGTAGCGGTCGATGAGATTGCGTCGTCCTGGAGGAGTTGGTGCTCCACCTAGTCTTCACCGTGTCAACAATGCCCCAGTTCTGCGGGTAAATGTCATGAAGGCCTAGCCACACTTTAATCATGCTCCAAACTCTAACCATGTAGCGACATTTGAAAAGCAGATGAGCCACTGATTCCTGAACGTGCTTACAAAGGGGGCACAGGTTGCAATTAGGCCATCCCCGCTTCTGAAGCCGGTCCGCCTTCCAGATTCTATTGTTGATGACTAGCCAAGCGAAAAACTTGCATTTTGGGGAGCCCAAGTTCTCCAGACAATCTAAGGCAAGTCCGTGTCAACTAAACCAAGAAATTGCATACTGTAAGCCCTTGCCACTGAACCAATGTACTCCCTCCGTTCCAAATTACTCGTCGTGGTTTGAACTAAAACCACGACGAGTAATTTGGAACGGAGGGAGTATGTATGTATGTAAGCCCTTGCCGCTGAACCAATTGCATATATATGTTGAAGGCCACAATCTAGAAACATAATTGGGTCAACATATGAGCGGCAAGGTATGGCATATCTTGTTGATCCTAGAAATATTCAACTTAAAATCATATGCATGGATAAGCCTCAAGGAGTGTTCTTTAACATTGTAGTATTATAATTTTGTTGTTTATATGTGTATGTTGCAATGGAAACAGTGATAAAAATATATATCTTCAATACCACATCAGTGCCGAAAATGTCACTTTTCATGAGGCAAAGGGAATGCCGTGCCCCCAGGCCCCCTGCAGATGCAGCTTTGTTGTACACAATCTATTGATGTGCACTATACAGCGGGTGCCCAGGCAACTCGTTATACAGTAGATATAAGAAATGTGACATTCTACAACTGATCATAACTTCCATCCACAAGCAATAGTATCGCAAATTAGGGTATCATTTGATCTGCTTGTCAAGAAATTCATCGATTTTCTGGCAATCACATGGAGCAAGAAAAGTCATGTTAGCAACAAAAAACATTTCCATTCAAATAAACAGACCAAACCGGGTATGAACGCATGGTAAAAACAAGAGCAATCTACAACAGTGACAATTGCGGTTCAAATCGCCATCGCCACACAAACTTCTTTCCTATTACTACTAAGGATAGCATAACAGCTTGGCGTAAATCCTATATATAAAAATCCTTGGCGCACACGCTTTCAATACAGGAACAGAACTAGTCAGAGTCTGAGTTGCCAGTATCTGATTGTCGAACGCTTCGCTTGCTGGCAGCAGCTTGCTTGGAAGGATTTGCAGGCCCCTCCCCGTCGAGGAAGATCACTTGAGCTTTCGCAATGCGTTCCTCCAGATCTTCAGTGCTGAAGTCATCTTTACCACCCAGCTCATCAAATCCAACCTGGTAGTAGCAGAAATAATAGTTTAACACACACGCCTGATGACATTTTTTTTTTTCACACAGCTGAAGAACAAACTGTTAAGAGCAGTCTTACCACATAATCCTCAACCTTGGCATTCTTCACTAGGGCAAGAGTTGGGAGCACAACAACCCTTAGTTTTTCAGTCAGAAAGGGAGCCTTTTCAGCATGGACTTTGATAAACCGTGTTTCTACATGCTGTTTAGCAAGAATCGACATGTGTTTGTCCATAACCTGCAGCCCAATAGAGGAGAGATGTAAGAAAATACTTTTGGACAATGCAAGTTTCAGCTAAATAACACTGCAATCATCAGTGCCACATGACAAAAACAACATAAAGGCACTAAATAGGAACAAATACTTGCAGCACCGTCACAGCGTTCTTCTGAGTCACAATGGCACACTTAGATGTGCATTCAAGAAGAAAAAATGGTTCAAGCTTATGTTCAAAAATTGACATGAACCAAAATTCTCAAACAATCTACATGACAACGTCTCACATATATTTTTCTTTCAAAAATTCTCGAAATTTAATCCAACCTTCATTGCCATATCCTTGATCTCTAGTGTTCAAACCAGCCACTTGTTTTGTTCAAAATTCTTGAACTAAAATTATAAAACAGAAACCAACAAAAGTGAACTTTGTCCAAACCCTGTTTTAAAAAATCATAAAAAAGAACCTAATAATTTCACCAAGCTGTATCTTGGCACCTCCAGCACTCTTCATGTTGCGAGATGATCAAGTTCAGTTCAACTTTCCAGCATAGCATCCCAACAATAGCTTCAGCTTCTAGAAGGAAAATTCTTCAAGGACTCAAATAATTCTGAGATGAAGTCAGGCCTGAGTTTTGACTTCTAAGAGCATCTCCAACAGCCGCGCCAAAAGACGCGCGCGCGGTAAATTGGCTTTTTAGCGCGCGGGGGACGTTTTCGCGCGCTCCAACGGTGGCGGGAAACTTGCGCGCGCGGGAAACGATCGCGCGCGCGGGAAAAGGCGGCCACTCGCGCGCTAGATTTGGCGCACCGCGTCCGGCGCGCCTATAAATTGCAGCGCCCTCTGCCGCTCTCTCCATCTCTTCATCGCCCTCTGCCGCCCTCTGCCGCCGACACGCCACCACTGCGCCACCATGCCGCCTCGCCGCCGGGGAGGTTCGGGCTACCGCCGCGTCCGCGTGCGTCCGTCCGGCACCTACTCCGCCTTGATCCGGTTGGGCGGCGGTGTGCGCCTCGGCCTCGGAACCTTCGACACCGCCCAGGATGGCGCCCGCGCGTATGACGCTGCGGCATGGCACCTCCGGCGGTCCCGTTGGGACATGAACTTCACCGACGTGGCGACGCGAGAGCGGGCACAGGAGTTGGCGCCTTTCCCGCGGCTTATCACCGACGAGGATCGGCGCAGAAACCGGAGGCGGGAGCGCCATCTCAGCCTGGCCGAGATGGACGAGGAAGCCATGGCGCTATGGAGGCAACGCTTCCCGCAATATATCATCAACAAGGAACAGTTCTTCGCCGAGAGGAGGGCGGAGAGGGAGGAGAGGAGGAAGGAGCGAGCCGCCTATCGCGAGGACAAGCGAACGCGGAAGGCGGTCGCTAAATACAACGAAGCGCTAGGAGATGCGTCCTCTTGGGACTCCGGCGACGAGCGTTTCCTTGACGCCTACGCTCCGACGTCGGAGGAGGACATCACCGAGGTAGAGTTCAAGTCGGACTAGTAGTAGTAATTTTTCGTTTTATATTTCGGTATCTACGGAACCAAATATGTATTGAATTTTATAGCGCGCCTGCTGGAGCGGCGTGGGTGCGCTTTAATTTGCGGCGACCGCTGGAGCCAGCGCACCGCCGCGCGCAAAAGCTGGCTAACCCGGCGCTGTATTCTGACTTTTAGCGCGCGGTGGAGATGCTCTAAACACATGCACAAGTGGACACGCTCTGGATATGCACAAAGCCAAGAGTGAACCATTGCAAATCCCTCCCAAATCCCCCTAAATCTCTCTCTGGAGATGGAGCTGTTACTGATCCATTGAAATTTTGAAGCAATTATCAATTGGCCACCCCCAAAAAATATTACTCAGCTCGTAAGTTTTTTAAGCCTCCCTGGTTAACATAGGAGATTCATCCAGAATGCAAACCTCTTTTCACAGTCCTGAAAAGGGCAATTTTCAACAGCAAGATGCATTCAACACTCAACATAAAATGACTCAAGCACATGTGTTAGCCCTGCCTGACTTTACAAAACAATTTATAGTAGATGCAGAGACATGTGCTTATGGTATTCGTGCAGTCCTCATGCACGGTGGCAGGCCTATCTCTTTTTTCAGCAAAACAACTGTTCCTAGGGCATCTGCTCTCTCCACTTGTTATAAAGAGGCAATGGCCATCATTGAAGCATTAACAAAAATGGAAACACTATTTTGCTACTTCTTCCTTGATCACAAGAACAGTTCAACAGAGTCGCAAGTACATCCAAGAGCAGAAACTGAGAGAGGGCATTCTACACAAGCTATTGGTCAAATTACTGGACTATAATTATACTATTAAATATAAACAAGGCAACAAAACAGAGTAGCCGGTGCTCTCTCTAGAGTTCAGCACAAATTGCACTCTATTTGCTAGTACTGCAAAAGCAGCTTGGATTGCTGAAGTGGTTGCTAGCTACAACCAGGATCAGAGATGCAACGATCTAATCACCCAGCTGACGACTAGCCTGGACTCCCTTCCCAATTATAATTTCAAGCAAGGAGTGGTCCAACATAAAAACAGAGCCATTGTAGGTTCACAGAATGCCCTCAGAAACAAATTAATCTCTACACTACATAATTCAGAGTTTTTTTCCGAGAAAACGCAAAAGACCTTTGCGTTTCTTTTCATTGAAAAGGTAGAAGTTCAGTTACAATCCTCCGAAGAGGTGCGGTACATAATTCAGAGTTGGGTGGGAATTCAGGCCGTAGAGCTACATATAAAAGGATTAAGCTCCTTTTCCATTGGTCTGGTATGAAACAAGACATTCTTGACTTCGTCAAGCAATGCCACGCTTGTCAAATCAATAAACCCGAGCACACTTAGTACCCTGGACTACTACAACCTCTCCACATTCCAGACTTTGCTTCGTACCATATTAGTATGAACTTTGTTGGGGGTTTGCTTGGTACCATATTAGTATGGACTTTGTTGAGCATTAGTAATGTCTTTCAACTCTCTCCTTAGTTCTTGTGCCAAATCCAAATCGGCATCTAAATCTAAATGTGAATAGAAGTGGTACGTGATGGCACTTGCAGGTCCACCTAACAGATAAAATTCATCCAATAAGTATGGCCTTCACCTCTAGGGCAGCAGCCCTCGCGCATTTTCGCAAACACAAGGATGTTGGACTCCATAAATAATAATAATCAGACACCAAGCATTTGTGAGTGCGCCGGCTAAACAATTATTCAAGTTTCATTTAACTCATAAATGGCAAGTAACTTAAGTTGGAAGGAGTGAGAAGTGCTAAGTTAAAGAGCATGGTTTGTGCAGTACAGATGGAGCAGCCGACGTCCGTATTGCAGATCCCAGAGCAATTTCAGGGGTTGGGTAAAGAACCAGGTCGAAACGAAAGCATTAACCCAGCTCAAGATATCCGGATCTACGAAAGGCACGGCATTATCATTGCCAATCGAATATGATTTACCACGAGATCCACATCTAAACAATCCGATCTAAACATGTTCTGTACAGGAGTGAAATGAAAAGAAGGAAGCCAAGAAAGGAGCGCACCTTGCACGGCCAGTTGTCGCGGTAGAAGTGGCACACCATGCGCTCGCTGGCCTTGGCGGCGGAGAAGAACTCTTTCTCGGGGACCTCCGTGTACTCGCCGTGCCCCAGGGCCCGCCACTTGGCCCGGCGCTCGGCCGCGCGGCGCATCTGCAGAATCCGGCGCTCGCGGAGCGCCTCGATGTCGTCCGGGTCGAGCCGCTCGAGCGCGGCGATCTGCTCATCTAGCTTGTCCTCGACCGCCTTCGCGGCCGACAGCACTTGCTTCTCCAAGATCTGCGGTCGTTTGGGCACGCCGGGTCAGAGAAAAGGAGATGGGGAAGCGGGCGGAGCGCGACGGGCCGGAGATTGTTTACCTGGCCGATGACGCCGTCCATGGCGGCGGCGGCAGCGGGAGGATGGAGACGGAGACGGCGATCGGGGAGACGGGGGAGAGGGGCGGCGTGGAGTGAAGAGGGAATCTGGGTGGAGTTTTGCTGCGGCAGTTCGGCTCCGGGCCCTTTGTCGGCTACTTGAATCTCCAGAAAATCGATTTTTTTTTATTGTGAGTATATTAAAACAAGATTATAGGTTATGTCAATTACACCCCAACCTTTACAATGACACAGTATCAATATCAAGATCCATATAAAAATGTACACAACCAGTCATAAAAAAAAAGGCCAACAAAGCCAACAATTTGCAATACACTGACAACAACGACGCACGAGCTAGATACTGTAAACAAAGCCCCCAAACCCGTTACCCAGAGAGCAGTAGTAAGGGTGGGATTCAAGTCCAGCCAAGGCTCGACTCATTAGAGCCCGTTAAGATAACGAATTAGGTCGGTTTGGCTCGTTAATATAACGAGCTCATATTCAAACTCGGCTCGATTTGTGTAATTCGCGGGCCAAGTCGTTTGACTCGTTGACCTCGCTATAGACCAGAATAACAAAATACGTGCATTATGTATGCAATTAATCTATAAAATATATTCGTAGACACCTACATTTCTTCACATATTGCAACAATCAATAATTTACACTGTAATGACCTCAGATCAAAACATGACTCGGCTCAACTCGTTAGTCAGTCATCGAGTTCGAGTCGAGTCGAGCCGAGTCATGAGCTACTTGTTTAGCTCACGTGTTTCAAGTAAAATTCCAGCTCAAATGACATGAGCAGAATCTAAAGCAATGCCTACAACAAGGACACAACATGTGAAACATCGCAATCACCAGGTGCAACCATCGACCTAGGGTTTCACCCCGGAGCTCGAGACTCGATGCTTGAAGAGCCACCAAGACAAAGACACACCATCTGTTGTTATCGATTGTCGCCACCCTTTTGCTGACGAAGACGAAGCTGCATGAAAGCATCCACATATCATTGTCATGGGGAACTAAAATACAACATGGCATACATGTATGGAGGTAGCCGACCGCGTGCATATTCTTTGCATACATATCACCACGAGGTCAAATCAATGCATGCGAGCATAGAACTGTCACAAACTCTTAGAGTCGAACACATCGGGATCCATCTTAGGCGCACGTGCTCCAAAATCTTATGGCAGAGGGCGACGACAACAACAATACCGAGACATGGCGACAAATCCGTGGCTCCTTCATACTCTCCGGCAAGCCCTTCCTTATTAAAATGCATGCAAAGTCTTTGAGTTGATCATCATAGGCTTCTCAAGGAGATAGGTTGTTGGATCAATGGGGTAGAATCCAGTGGAGATAATCTTCCACATCTTCGAAGTGTCCCTAATATGATCCTGCATTTCAAAATTCCTAGCCGAGAACTTCCCCTTTACATTATAAACAGGGGGTTACCTTGATACTTTATCATAGGTTCTTTTGGAATTGGTGAACTGCATTAAGGTAATCCCACCCATTTCATCATGATTACTTCGAGGAGAGGAAAGGAGAGCACTTGTTGAGTCATCGGCGGACTTTCCTTCACTCTGGGGCCGATGGAGACTCCATTAGGACTCCCACCACTTGCAAGCCTTTCCGCTACAGCCTCTTCAACCATGATCTTCAATCCAGGGGCTTGTTTATCCAACAAGTTTATGACTTCTGTGGAGGTATAATGCTTATCCTCTAGTTGTCTAGAGGATGTTTCCTTTCCGGAATCCAAAAAGTGCCACATGGTTGGTATCTTGCACATCCCTCTTCCCAGTCATCTCGCTCTAGGGCGGTTAAGCCACAAGACAGAGCACGAGGCTCTAATAAAAATTGAAAGGATTGGGATGGCCCTAGAGGGGGGGTCAATAGATACAATTACAAATTTTAATTGATTATTATGAAGTTTCGGCAATGCGGAATATAGAGGTGAGCCTAAACAATTGCTAAAGTGAGATAAGTAATGTAATGTAGTATGTTCAACATGTTACAATAAATGCACGTCAAGTGACCAAAGTAAACCACAAGTTGGGAGTTGGGTTAGGGATAACCGACGACACAGAGATGAAGGTGTATCCCGATGTTCACTTCCTTGGAGGAAAGCTAGTCACTGTTGGAGGGATGGGTGTTATCGCTGAAAGGGCATTTCCCTGCCTAAGTGTTTTGGTGTTGATGTCAACGTAATTTGCGGACTAACCATGTGCTTGAGCTAAACATGCATATTCAAAAGTGACACAAGACGATTAGGCTCCCCTCTGGAAGGAAAAGACCGACGATGGTGTTTCCGATGTTTTTATTTCTTTGGTTGTATACTATTAAGAGGGGTCCGTGTTGAAAAGTACGTGTGAGCTCAGAACATGTATACAAAACATATATTGCACACATATCACACTGCCAACAGTTTCGAGGAGAGCCTCAAGTTCTACCAAGTTGTAGAAATTGTACACCCAGTATCATGTATTGTGTAAGTACGATAAGCAAAGATGTTAACCTAGGTCGAGTTTTGATTTGGTAGCGTAAGTGGGGCCGTCCTAAACACATTTTTCCTGCAGTTCCTAAAGATGTTGTCGTATATGAGATCGAATTGCACGCTTCCTTTAGGGCGGTTCATCACAAACGTCATGTGATCTGCCTCCACGATCTTGTAATACCTGAGTTTGCATTGCCACAACAACAAAAAACAAGAATGTAAGTGCTCTTGTTTTATGATAGAGAAATTTCATAAAGCTTATGCACATTGATGGATAGTGCAATTTGGTCCAAATATCATCATAATCCTAGCAAATACTTCTCAAACAACATTAAATTCATATATGATTAGTGTCTACTGTATATTAAAAATTAGATTGCATTTTAGAGGGGTGTCGTGGCACCCCTACTAGATCCGCCACTGCTTCTGTAGAAAGTAGAACAAGGTTTTCAGAAGAAGAAAAAATGCTTTCTGTAGAAAATAGAACAAGGTTGTAACTAAAAAATATTTGTCATTCCACATTCCCAAACGAGCCTGCCTGGAACGAAATACAAAATCATGTCACATCACATAGGCTTGATTGTGTATGTCATACCAGATTCCTGGTTGAAGTTGATGGCAATCCGAATCATCCTCTACGAAGATGCTCGGGTGTTCTACTGGAATCCGAGGATGTGTCATGGAGATAGTATTCAATGCACCATCATTATCCTCCCAATCTTCATCCCTACCATCACGTCCAAAGTAAGACTTACTTAATTGTGACTGAGAAATAGTAAAACCTCACAAAAATGGGTCCAATTTTGAACATTATTGAACTCCAAATGTACCATCTAAGATGGCTAACCTGTAACCTTTGCAAGGGGGCTCGGCGGCGAAGTGGCGCCACCGACACAACTGCATGACGTGTATGAACACAAGAGGGTGAATGTGCATAACACCGGACGGCACGGTGATGCCACAAAACTTGGTCGTCCGCCTGGTAGCGTAGCTGAAGTAGAACGTGTCAGGGAAGGTGCGCACATCGGCGTTCATCCTCGCGGCATTCTGGATGGTGAGGTCCGGTAGAATCCAGTCTCCTGTGGCGAACGGTCCCGAGGTGCCAGCGAGTAGGCTGGGTAGGCCTGACACACCGACTGTGCGCCAAGACATGCCAAAGTGGTCGAAGCCGAAGTCGTAGTAGCGCCTGAGCCAGGGTATGTCGAGCCAGTGGTAGATGGTGGTACCCACTCGGTAGATCTGGGCGAGGCAGACGAACCTTATAGACCGGCCATCTTCTGGACTGCCACGTTGTAGACGACACTATTTGAATAGAGGACCAATGTATAGAAGGTGTCGTGGTGCCACGAGATGAATGTATGAAATCAAGATGACAATGGATACTTGTTACCCGATTATGTGTGGCTGCTATTAAGCGACAAGTTTGGGTGAGATAATTGGGTATGCATATTGATCAAAAGTACTACCGCTATTCCTAAATAATTGAAGTTTGGGTTTGCCACAAGTTAAAGTTGTTTAAGTCTGACCAAATCTATAGAAAAAAATATGACATATAGAACACTAAATTAGTCTCATGTGATTTTTTTCTAATAAAATATATTTGGTGTTGTAGATCTTTGCATATTTTTTAGTAGAGTTTGTCAAACGTAAGAAAGTTTGATGTAAGACAAATCTAAAACTTTAATTATTATGAAACGAAGGGAGTACGTAGTATCCATCGGGGATCATGGGGATTGGTATTTTCCATCAGTCCCCCGCACAGGTAACTACACATTAGCACTGATTTGTGGGTCCATAATCATACCATATCAATTTATTTACGTGTGCTATATGTTATTTAAACTTTTTTGAGGATATGTTATTTAAACTATCGGTAACTACAAATTATCTATGGGTCCATAATTGTAGTTACCTATGGTAACTACAAAATTAGCCTGACTTGGTGCTGTATATCATTTAAACTATGATGTATATGAAGAATTCCCTAAAAAAAATGATGTATGTGAAGAATGTTGCTGCACCAATACATCTTTTCTAAAACTTTAAATTTTGAGCTTTTGCACTGATTTTTGAAACATGTGTCCACGCACACCTTTATGAATAATAAATTAAAAAAAAAGTAAAAAAATAAAGTGATTTTGATTTATTTTTTGGGTGAGGGAGGGGGGAGGGAGATTTTAGTAAACCCACGGAGGAATATCATTCTTACAAAGACTCAAGATATGATATGTACCTGATCCTAGCCAAACCGCAGTCCGCAGGGTGCCTCGCCCATAAGCACGATTTAGATTTATAAGTATTCTTTAACAAACATGCTCGAGTATTCTAGGGAAAAAAGACAAAGTCCATGGTATGGAAAATAACATGTCGGAGGAACTTCACGTATGAGTAGAACAGTTGACTAGGTTTGCTGACCTAAAATTTTAGACTTCTCCGCTTTTCTAATTGAGTTTTTAGTTTTTTAAAGTTTATAAGGGGTGGACGTGGACCCATGTTCACCATTGTATTTTCGACTTTGGTACGTCTCATTTTTTTGTTCTTGGAGCTGATGTTGTTTGGTTGTCACCACCCTGCTGTTTTGCAGCATGGTCGCGTGTATCGATCAGGGTGACCACTACCCGATCCCATCATGACGCTGAAGGGACTCACCGTATTCCGCCGAGGTAGGCTGTCGTGGAACCATTGAGCACGCCAGAGAGGGAGGTGACGCTCACCACCCAGTTCTCAGAGGTGTTCTCGTACCCGTCGAATGCCTGAGGAGATGACGCAATTTGTCAGTATTTGTGCGTGTGCATGCTGGTCAGGTGGACAGAAAACATATATTCCATATGGTGATTGTGCAGAGCAGATCGCATTTTGGCTATCCAAGTATAAATTTTCAACATCCATAAGCCTTGACGCTTACTCTCGTGCATTCATATGGGTGAGAACATGGCACATACGGAAAACGTGCATGTGATGTGGTGTGTGCTGCATGCATGCATGATTCTCACGCCCTTGTCTCCCCCAACAACCCAAACGAACTTTCTCCTCTCTTCGAGCAATCTTAACAAACCCTAGCAACGTATATCGCATGACAACGTGTTTATTAGACTACACATATCGCCGCTCGAAAAAGAAGACTGTATGTATTGCTTGGCCTAGCTCCTCCCTTAATCGGGTAATTAATTACCGAACGATCCTATTCGTACGTATGAGTTCTATGAAATTTTTGACGAGAGATGCTACACCTACATAAAATAGTTATGGGTTTTACGTAAAATGACGTGGAACTTTAGCATTGGATTGATTAAGGGTGGAAGGGGCCCACCCCCGTGAACATCAAGGGGCGGGAGAATTAGTTAGGGAAGGTTACCCATGATTAAGCACATAATCTAAAGACACGCTCATTGCTGCTACAAAAAAAAAATAGACATATGCTTTGATTCAGTTACAGCAGAGTATGTGCAGTAAGATTTGGAATGAATCTAGTCTGTACTACTGGATGTAGCAAGATTGAAATCAACTCCGATGGTGTAGAGGTGGTGGAAGCTCTATAGGAGGGCAACTCTTCTTCGGTTGCTAGTGCTATATTCGATGATTGCTATTTCATGTCATTAGATTTCAATCATGTCATTTATGTACATTGTAATAGAGAGAGAACAATCAAGTAGCTCACGAATTGGCGCCTAGGTTAGCTAAGTTTTCTCCCCCTGGTTGTTGGATGGATACTGCCCTTAGTGCGATTATTCCCTTTCTTTTAAGCGTTGCCATTATTTTGATCAATGAATAAAGGAGGAGATAGTTAAAAAAAAGTATATTGCACCAGTTCATTCCGGTAGCAGATAGCTGAGGCCCTGTTTGTTTGGGCTTTTGCTTCTGCTTTTGCAACTTTTTTATTTTGTCCAAAAAGCCATAAAAGCTTCTAAATAGGTGCCTAAAAGAGGTCTTCGTAGCGGGGACGTTGGTGTAGGATTATCGTAGCTAAAATCAGGGAGGTGGTTCACCCGCAAAATAATAATAATCAGGGAGGTGGTTGCCGATCTGAACACACTAGTATGTAAAGATTTTTGTAGAACCTTTATGTAAGAGTAGGATTTTTGGTAATTACCAACCGATCAAATTCCTAAAGAGGTTTTCACTGCGTAATTTTGTAGAACCTTTATTTATGTAAGAATAGGATTTTCGGTAATTACCAACCGATCGAATTCCTGAGGTTTTCATGCGTGATTCTGTAGAACCTTTATGTAAGAATAGGATTTTTGGTAATTACCAACCGATCGATCGAATTCCTAAAGAGGTTTTCACTGCGTGTGACTGGCTCTATGGAGTACCTTGTCATGGAGCATCTGTTGCAGGAGCCTGATGACCTGCGCGCCGGCCGAGTGGCCCACGAAGTGGGCTGGGTGCTCCTCGTCCCACATTGGGTAGTGCCCTGAATTCATCAGTCACAAACAATCCATGTAACCACAGACCAAGGGATAATGGATGATCTATCTATCTATCAATTCTCACCGCGGTCGTATGCTCTGCCGAAGCGGGCGTGCCCGTACGTCCTGCTGTGCTCCTCGCCGTAGTCCACCCGTCCTCCTTTCAGGTAGTAGAACAGCGCCCGGGCCCTGAAACCAGACGTCAAACGTGCATGCATGTGTGCTTGTGCTGAAACCGTACGTACGTACAAGATGTTATATGCTAGCTAGGTCATACAGCAAATGCATGGATCGATCACCTGTCGTGCACGCTGGTGAGCGAGCCCAGGTCGGGCACTAGCACCCGGTCGTCCTTCTCCTCCGCGCCGGCGAAGTAGGACATCCCGGCCATCCTCTGAGACAAACCAGAATGCTTAGCAAGACGCAAGATTCCCAGGTCAGGCGGGCATTTGAGACTAGAGTAGACCACGTACGCCCTTGCCGAACCCCAAGACGCCGTGGACCAGCACGATCGGCGGCACCGCGCCGTCGAGCACAGCCTCCGCTTGGCCGTCGCCCACGACGGCGTCCTTCGGCGCGCCGGCCAGCCGGGAGAGGTCGCGGCAGACGGCGATGGTGAAGAGGTAGAACCCGTAGGTCAGGTGGACGACCGCGATGACGAGCAGCTCGGCCAGCCCCAGGGCGCCTAGCAGCCACGCACTCACCAGCTTCCTCATATTGCTGCGATCTCTCTTTCTTGTTGCCAGTTGAGCTCTCTGCTCTGCTCTGCTTTGCTTCGCTGGTGTCGATCGAGTAGCTCAACAGGCCAGCTTTTTAGGTCGCTGAGAAGATGATGTTGCTTCGGTGCTTGGTTTCTTTGGCGTTGCAAATTCTGTCCGATCCAGATGATTCTCCGTAGAGCTGAGCGGGCTGCGACTCCACGCCATTCTTGTGCGCTTCCGTATGCGCCCAAGCCACGAGAAACACGCTTGGTTCCTTTCCGTGTGGGGTTTGGAAATGGATATCTCTAAAGATACTATACTCGTGGCTCAATAGAAATGGAGCTCTTTGGTGCATCGTGGATTTGGACGAGTGGATCCCGGTTGTAAGAGGAATAAAGTTCGAGTGGGCAGAGAAAACTAGCATGACATCTATCAACCAGTCGGGGGTATTATGAAAGGGAAAATCCCCTGTGATGTACACAGGATGGACTCAGGGTGCAAAGCCTCCAAAGTCGCCCCCCTCTTTCCCGGCCCCGCTGGCGGACTGGCTGGCACTCTCGGTCGACGTTTCTTTCAGTACTGAGGATGGCTCGGCTAGGGTAGGCATGATATTAAGAGATACGCGGGAGGAGTGATCTTCGCTGCTTGCCAAGTGCTCTTCTATTGCGACAATCCCCTAGAAGCCAAAATTCAAGCAATTATGCTAGGCATGAACCTTGCTCTTCAATGGTCAAGTCTTCTGATTTTGGTGCAGTCAGATTCTAAGGTAGTGTTGTCTTCTGTATCAGACACTTCGCGTCTCAAGTCAGAGTATGGTAATTTAGTAAAGGAAATTAAAAAAATTCTCAGTGGTTAGGGAGTTTAAACATATGAAGCTTTCGAGAGATCAGAACAGGGTAGCACATTCTTTGGCTAATTATGCTCGCATGACCCATAGCACGCTTGTTGGTTGTAGCGTGGTCCAACTTTTATTTCTGATCTAGTATTGGTCGACTGTAACACCATTGACATTGAATAAAACTCCCCGATTACCTACAAAAAAAACTCAAGTCTTTGCACATATTGGCAACATATGCTAGGAGAAGGTCCATGAATTATTGATTTATCAAATTAATGAAATAATAGTTGCCTTATAGTGTGACATAAAAGTGCACGCGGTTGTTCTGATCCCGAGCTCATGTGAGCTCGGATGAACAGTAAAATAAAAAAGGGGAAAATCCAAAAAAATGAATTCTTTGTGTGACAAATGTTTTGATTGCTTGCAATGTATCATCACCGGATGACATTCGTGGAAAACATGGCAAAAAAATCAATGCTCCAGAATGTTATTTTCAAAAGCATTTTGGATCATCAATTTTGTTTTTTTGGTCACGTCTTCCACGAATGTCATTTCATGATGAAGCTTTGCAAGCAATGAAAAATTTATAAATGTTTGTAACAAAAAAAGTAAGGAAATTTTGAAATTTCCCCTTTATTTTATATTATTGTTCACCCGATCTCACATGGGCTTGGCATCAGAACAACACTTTTGGATAAAAGTCACTTTTTAAAATAGGGAAATAGTATTTTTCATAATTCAAATGGAACCAACCTTTGGCATAGATGCAAATGTGGAGACAAATATCATCTCCATAAATTTTTATGACTTATGGAAAAAATTTATGATTTATGGAAGAGGAAAAAAGTATTGGTTTGAATTTATGAGACACTTATGGCCACAAAGGAATATTTAATATATGAGAAAATATTTTGCAATTGATGGCAATTTTTTGTAGATCACTTGCTTCACTCCCACAAATTACATGGGCCAACCCATTCGTGTTTCTTATTTTCCAGATTCCTTTCCCTGTTCCGGTTCTTATCCGGTTTGTACTTTTGTTTTTTGTTCTTCTCTGGTTTTTATTGCAGTTTTTCCTGGATTTTCTTTTTTCTTGTATTCTGCCTTTTCAGTTTTTTTAAATAATACAAGCACTTTTAAATTATACAAACATTTTCAAAATGGATGTGAACACTTTTTAAATTGCATGAATATCTTTAAATGCGTGACACATATAAAATTACATGAACCTTCTTTTAAAATATTTGTTCATTTCAAAATTGCATAAATATTTTAGAAAATGCATCGACACTATTTAAACTACATGAATGATCCTTATCTCGATTTATGTGGTAGATGGCACTGCCTATTTACCCCCTTCATTTTGGTCCATTTTTTGAAATGTAAATGGGCGAAGGCCTAGGACATGGCCCGTTAATTCCAACAAATGGTTTATATTTCTATATTATACTTTGTTCTGCCAATAAGCAGCTGTGCTGTTTATCACATGTTGCTAAGATGCCCCGATTTGTATGAATCTTGTGGACGCTTTCCACTGTCTAGCTGTTTGAAATATGTAAGAATCACAATTGTATTTATTTGTCAGATGGTGTAAACCCACATTTTGTAACGTGAAAATGTAACACAAAAACAGAAAAACTGTTTTTTTTTCTACCAGAATTATGTAGTGGGATTTCTAATTGACTTCAAACCATGAGCTAGTGCAGATATTAGAGTATTCATCATCACTGAAAACAAGCTGTTAGTTCAATAAACTGTTTGAAACCCATCCTTACAGACAGCTGGCTTATGCATACCCAACCTGTAATGACAAGTATATTGCTTATTTTTCTCAAATAAAAAAAGAACAGTATATGACTTACGTAGCCGCCGTCACTAGAAAATTGCATGCACATAGTAGCAGAGTGAGCTGCCGCGCTGCTTGCTCGAGCAGCGCGAGGCGATCGACCCGTTCCGGGCCAATCGGCTCGGTCGGTCGACGTCGCGCTTGTGGACCAGAAGCTTGGCCCAAAGACACGGCGCGGAACCGCGGTGGAATTCTACGGCTAGCGCGTACCACTAGTCCGTCCAGCACCACGAGTCGCGACGACCGGTGGCGGCGCCAGCACGGCCGACGACGAGCGTCTCCGGTCCGGCGGAGCAGCAGCAGCACGTCGACAAAAGCGCGAACCACGTCAGTGGGACGACGTGGCGTCCCCCCACTGGCTGGCACCGGAGCCTCGCCGAGCTTCATTTGCTGCCGCATTTAAAAGTGGGGCCGGCGCCCAGGTGGGGACGTCTCACCCTCGCGGTCGTGGGTCCACCACCGTGGACTTTGACGGGTCGTCGCCGGCGTCCGCTGGCGACCCGGGACGGGGAAGGCCGCGCCGCTCCGGTCCACACCCCCACTCGCCCCCGCAAACGGCCCCCGGTCGTCGCGAATCCACGAAAATGCCACCACGCTCCCATCACCCGATCATTTGGTTGGTCGGGCCGGAGGGGCATTACCGTGAATACGCGCCACATCCGCGGGCTGTTGCGGCGCCCCGCGCGCTACAAATATTCCCTTGGCAATGGAAAGCCGAGCAGAAGCAGCAGCCTGGCTGGCAGCCACCAGTCCACCACCACTTCCTCGTCTCCGGCGAGCCACCGATGATGGGTAGCAGCCGCCGGCGGGGCGACCGCCAGCTCCAGTTCCAGCTCCTGCACCGCCTCCTCGCGCTCTCGTCGCTGCTCCTCCTCGCCTCCGGAGAGGTCATCTTCGAGGAGCGATTCGAAGGTAGTATTCCCACTTCCCCAGCTCAGTCTAGAGTAGACTTGCTGCTTAGTTACCAGTTTCGGAGGTGCCTGCGTGCTCCGTATCGCCCCTGCTGCTATTTCTGTGCTGGTCCTTGCGAATTGAACTGGATTCGCTGCTCCCCCAAATTCCATTTTGGGCGAGTGATTGATGGGCGCCTGAAAATTTTCTGTGTCGCCCCCCTGGATTGACCACTATTTTGTTCATGTCCTTGGGAATTTCTGCTGCCCCTGTTCATGGTTTTTCGGTTCACAAAGGATGTTGACTTCCTTTGAAAGACCAAGCTAGGAATTGTGTGGTTAGAGGTGACTGATGTAGTGATGTTTCCTATTGAAGTAACTAGTTCCCTCAGCCTTGACACTGGGTGGGAAGTGGGATTGGGTATTTAAGTTGAACTGATGTCTGTGTTCATGGGGAGCATCAGTGTGATGGAGTGGCCAGTGAATTGCGGATGGGCTGGTTTGCTTGAATTAGCTGCGATGCCTTGTCCAATACATGAGTTTGGTTAAGTTACTGCTGGTTTCTAGCTGTCTCATATAGTTGCATGTTTCAGATGGTTGGGAGACTCGGTGGGTCAAATCCGATTGGAAGAAGAGCGAAGGGAAAGCCGGTATGTTCAAGCACACGGCAGGAAAATATTCTGGAGATCCTGATGACAAAGGTTTGCTTTTTCATCCATCATAGTTCTTGTTTAATTGATGATGATGATGGTTTGGTCGCAGGTCAAATAAGCTCCTGCTTGCGCTAGCTTAATTCTGAATACTGTCTGATCCTTGTGTTCTATTTGTGTCCTCCAGGCATACAAACAACGATAGATGCTAGGCATTTTGCTATCTCAGCCAAGATACCTGAGTTCAGTAACAAGGGCAGGACATTGGTGGTCCAGTACTCCATAAAGTTTGAGCAGGAAATTGAATGTGGCGGCGGCTATATTAAGCTGATGTCTGGCTATGTCAACCAGAAGAAATATAGCGGAGACACTCCATACAGGTATGTTATTGCCTACTTCTGCCCCGTTTAATTCCATGTTCTTACAAAGATCCACCATTGCTGTTAGTAAGCGCCTAAGAAAACTCTGTCACTGTTTTAACCATGTGATGTGAATGTTTGTATAGTTGATGAGCAAAGATGATTTATCTCACATAATTTGTTATATTGTATAAGTCCACCTAGATGCTATAGCTTGCGAATGTCCATTCACGATTAAGGCGAAATGAAGAAATATAAACTGCTTATTTGTTAAGTTTTACTAGTCTACTGCTGAGTTATGCTGATAACCTTCTCATGTTCTCTTATGCAGCTTGATGTTTGGGCCAGATATATGTGGGACTCAAACAAAGAAGCTGCATCTTATACTCTCTTACCAGGGGCAGAACTACCCTATCAAGAAAGATCTGCAATGCGAAACCGACAGGCTGACGCATGTTTACACATTCATTCTAAGGCCCGACGCATCTTATAGTTTACTGGTTGATAACCGTGAAAGAGAATCTGGAAGCATGTACACTGATTGGGACATCTTGCCTCCTCGTAAAATTAAGGATGTTGGTGCCAAAAAGGTACTCCCTCCGTTCCAAAATAGACGACTCAACTTTGTACTAAAGTTGGTACAAAGTTGAGTCATCTATTTTGGAACGGAGGGAGTAGCTCACTTTTTTGAAAAATGGAACTGTACTACAACTAGAAACATTACAGTGACAGAATCATCTATTTGACATATATGCCTTTTGCAGCCTAAGGATTGGGATGACAGAGAGTACATTGAGGATCCAGATGCGGTTAAACCTGAGGTTTGTGTGCCCATGCATTATTATGTGAATTTGATTATTTTACAGTGTAGCAAATTGTTCTGTAACGGTTCATCTACCTTGGCCAGGGCTATGATTCTATTCCAAGAGAGATTCCTGACCCAAAGGATAAAAAGGTATGCAAGTTCCTATCTTAATGAAGCTCAAGACATCAAACATTAAGTTACTGCACTTCATACTCGATATTATAAATGGTCCTGACTTATTCGGTAATGCATCATTCAGTTCTAACTTATTAGCATGAGGTTGACCCATTTACCCACTTATCTGGCTCTAAATATTTGGTTTTTCTGCAAATGTTTTGCATTTGAAGCATTCTAGTTACCCTCACATAAACTGTGGATGCCGTAGCACATCTAAAGAAACATTCTTATGATGAAGCTCTGTACAACTAAGCACACCACATGATGACAAATATATGCATGTTGTGTTCTTAATCAGCCCGACACGTGGGACGATGATGATGATGGCATATGGAAACCTAGAAGGATACCGAATCCAGCATACAAAGGACAATGGAAGCGCAAGGTTTGTCTTGTTGTTTGTCCATCAGTCGTTCATCCTACTTTATTTCTTTGGTAGACTTCATGTTCTAACATTTTCTGCCCACAGAAAATTAAGAACCCTAACTACAAGGGTAAATGGAAGATCCCATGGATTGATAACCCAGGTAAGCAAATAGGAGAAGTGATATTGGACTCGACACTTGATTTTGAAGTGAACCTCTTGTCAAAGTTTGAAAGAATCTTAAACCATGAACTGTCGCACTTCTGCAGAGTTTGAGGATGATCCAGATTTATATGTACTGAAACCTTTGAAGTACATTGGAATTGAAGTTTGGCAGGTACCATATATTACAATATAGTGGTTTTCTGGAGATACATGTTCCATCATAACTATTGGTTGTTCTGAATGAAACACATTTGATATTGACTTAAACCTTACTCATGTGCAGGTAAAAGCCGGTTCGGTTTTTGACAACATTCTCATTTGCGATGACCCGGAGTATGCAAAACAGGTTGCTGATGAAACATGGGGTGCAAATAAGGAGGTAACCTCACATGTTTACTGAATTAACCTATGTTGCTGATATCCTGTAAGCAGTGTCTTACTTTTCTGTATGTTATAGGCTGAAAAGGAGGCTTTTGAAGAAGCTGAAAAGGAGAGGAAAGCTAGAGAAGACAAGGTTAAAATCTTCAATTAGCAATTGTTACTGGCCATTTTTTGATGCCCTTGAGGCAGAACAGCAAAAGAATAACTGTCATTGTGAAAGAAGCTAAACATAACTGCTTGTGTACAGGAAGCTCAACAAGCAAGGGAGGAAGGAGAGCGACGGAGGAGAGAGAGGGGTGATCGACACCGTGGCAGGGACCATTACAAGGACAGATACAAAAGAGTAAGCTCACATGCCGTTCGCTTTCTTCCTGAAGCCACCCTAGAACTCTTTGAAGTATCAATTTCTGACTACCATCCATCCTAGAACCCTTTGAAGTCTTATTCGCTGATTCCCTTAACACACTTATTGACTAATGGAATATATCAACATATTACAAAATCCTAGTCCTCAAGACATTGCTAATATGGTAAACAAGTATACTTGAATATGTTCTAATACTGGTATTCTTGGAAGGCCGTGGTGTGTTGCCTTGTGCTGTGGTGTCATATACAAATGTATCTAACTGTGAAACTGTGACTGTGCAAGACATAGACATCATATACAAATGAATGCATGATTATTGACATCCTTCTCGTCTTGTGTCTCAGCGCAACAGAGATCACTGGGATGACTACCATGTAAGAAGCATCTCATGCTTTCATTTAATAATTCTAAATGGTAAATTAGATAGATAACATGTGACTTATAACATTCTGATTTCTTGTTCAGGATGAGCTTTGAAGCCCCCCAAATCTTCAATCATTCCAAAGGAGAAACTGGGATTTGACACGGACATTGTGTTATAGTTGCTGCAAATAAATGATAATTGAAGTGTTTCTTGTCTCGTGTGAGGGAAACTGATTGAATTGACCGCGAAGATCATCCTATGTGACAGCAGGACAGGCAATTCCACTTATCCTCAAAATTCAAAAACTTGGCCTTGGACCTGAAATGTGATGTTGTGCGTGTAATGTACATGGTCGGTGATGTACTTCCTTTTGTAAACTCAGAACATTACCTTTGCTGATATAATAAAGAGGTTCCATATTTATTGCATAACACAAGCAACTGTTGTTACTGAGGAGTTCTCACTCAATTTGAATACAAAATTCTATGTTGCTCCTGTAATCAGCATACACAAACGCCTGCTAGAATTTAGCTTCTCAGGTAGTGAAAGGAAAGCATGCATCCAGAAGAAGCATATATTAGCGTTTCTTTCATGCACTATAAGTAAATACTCCCTCGTGAAGAAATATAAGAGTGTTTAGCTCTTATATTCCTTTACAGAGGGAGTACATATCTATACTTGGAACTTCCTTGATTAATTGATTGGTATACCAGAATAGCATCAGAATCGTCCAAACACATTGATGCAAAAGGGGCAAGGTGACTCTGCATTGTCTGGCAGAACAAGTCTGATGTATGCCTGTGACTCTGCATTGTCTGGCAGAAGGAGCGTATCAGTTCTTCATCCAGGCTATATCATCCACATGAAAAGCAATATCTTGGTTTATAGCTTGAGTCTACACATTTGCTAGAATAGAAACAATCTGATATGCACAGCACAAATTCAGTCGTTCTTTTCTACATGCTTCTCATTCCTGTACATGATACAATATACATCCTCCATAGACGAATCCGTTCTGTTCGAATGAACATGCATCTGCAAGTCGAGATAAAAGAACTTCACATCTGAGATGACCAAAGAAACCCATACCACCAGATTTCCAAAACTGGAAGTATAGCATTGTGTCAACATGGTACAATTTTACATAGTGAAACAAAAACCTATCCGCACTTCAAAACACAAAATGGCAATGGCTGGCAGAACAATACTGTCCTACACTTGTACTGGCCCCGATTCACTATCTGAACTTTGAAACAAATAGAATGAACATACCAGTTCTTCATCCAAGCTATATCATCCATATGAAAAGCAATATCTTGGTTTATAACTTGAATCTACACATTAGGATGGAAACAATCTGATATGTACAGCACAAATTCCTTTACATGCTTCTCATTCCTTTACATGCTACTTCACAAAAAGGACCCCTTTCTGTTCGAAATGAACATGCATCTGGAAGTTGAGACAAAAGAACTTTCACATCTGATAAAAGAAACCCATAACACCAGATTCTCAAAACTGAAAGTATAGGGCTGTGTCAACATGATACAGTTTTACAAGCTGAAACAAGACCTATCAAACATTTCAGTGAGCAGCTCTTCCACACTGAAGGTCATACAAAATCTGCAACCCCTCTTCCGGGCAGCATATCCATTTGCAGAGCCCTACCATTTCTGGAGGCGACCACACCGACAGACGGCAGCGAGGGGTCCGTAACTGGCTCAATCTCGATAAATCTCATTTCCAAAGACCCCGTGCGCTTCAAGCTCAAGACGAAGACAAGCACGATCCACCCGAGCATTGTGACCGCCCAGTAGTTATTCATCCCATGAATCAAACCCCAGGCAATTGAGTAACCAACAATAATCCCTAACAGGTGGCCGATGAAGCTGGCCTGGGGAACCATGATTGATGTGAATATGAGCGACTCGAAGGGCGCGAAGCTGATGGGCAGCGAGAGGACCCCGAAGAGGTTGAGCTTGGACGACGGCTGCTTTGCGGCGAGGATGGTCATCCACCCGAACACGACGCACGAGTAGCCCACGGCGGTCACCCTCCGGAAGTAGTCCACCTTGAACCTCCGGATCATCACGTGGTAGATCCCGAGAACCAGCAGCCCGGACAGCACCACGAGGACAAGGGTGTAGTGCAGGTAGTACTGGACGCCGAGCCCGGCTGCCTGCTCCACGGCGCCGAGGCTCCACAGCGCGCTCATGTTGAACACCAGATGCACCACGCTGACGTGCGAGAAGGCGGCGGTGATGAGCCGCCAGTGCTGCCCGCCCTCCACGGCCGCCTCGTAGCTCAGCCCCACGTCCGCGTACCCGATGCCCCTCTTCTGGATGAGGAACCAGATGAGGGAGCAGAGGGCTATCACGCCGCTGCTCGCCGGCTTCTCCAGTATCTCGTAGATCAGAGGCCTCCCCATGGTGCCTGCCGGACCTAGCTTCTTCACCGAGACTGTGGCCCGAGGTTGACGAAGATCAGGAATGCTCCGCTGGAATTTGTGGATCGGGAGCAGAGGATCTAGCAGCGCCTCCCGTCCAAAAAGGGGCGGATTGGGTACTCGCTGATCGAAGAGGGGATCAGTGGCTGGCCTGATGGACGGATCTCCGGCGGAAATCTAGGGTTCCGCGGCCCGAATTGAGACGATTGAGGGGTTTGGCGATGGGATTCTGGAGGGGATCCGAGCGGCTTCCCGGCCGTCAGAGTCCAATGCCCTAGACTGTTCGAGTTCGACTCGGCGATTTTTTTTTCTTTGCGACGCTTCAGAACATACCTGGGCAAACGGGCCAGCCCGGCCCGGCGTAATCGTGCCTGGCCCGGCCCGGCCAGCCAGGGCACATTTATTATATGGGCCGTGCCGTGCCGGCCCACGTGCTGCGCATCCAGGCCCAGGCACGGCCTGATTAGTAAACGGGCCGGCACGTTGGCCCGTTTAGCACGCTGGATTGTATATTTTCAGTCTGTTGGGCTGGTTTTTAGGCCTATTGGGCTATATTTTAGGTATACATATATAAAAAAAATCTGAAACTTATATAAAAAAATTAACAGGCTGTATCGTGCCGGCCCGCGTGCCTAGGCTCCAGGCCCAGGCACGGCCCAAGGCGTGCCGCGTGCCGGGCACGGCTCGTTTAGCCCGTGTCGTGCCTGGCCCATGGCGGGCCGTGCCGGCGTGCTCGCGGGCTGGCCTCTTTGGCCTGGCCCGTTTGGCCACCTATACTTCAGAAGGAACAATATTGTTTCATAACTAATACAGGACTAGAATGCAAAATTAACAGCTCAACCTGGCCATCTGCCGGCCCGGCCCGGCCCACCCTTAAGCATACCGACACGGCAGGGCCCCGACGACATGTTTATAAATAGGCCGCGCCAACACGCCCGACACGACACTTGTGCCGACAGGCCTGCGTGCTATTGAGCCTTTTGGGTTGTTTTGGGCCTATTTTTGCTTTCTGGGTTGTTCAAAAAATTAAAATAAATAGAAAAAGTAATGAAAAGGGGGCAGTTCCTAAACGACGCTTAAGGCGTCCGTCTTTTCAGTTTACGCAAATAGGCGCACACCCTTTTAGGCGCACCTTTTTTTTTAATTTGATGAACTTTTTCCTGATTTGATGTCTTTTTACAAATTAGTGAACTTTAAAAAAAGTGATCAACTTTTTTTCCAGTTCAATGATTTTTTTTTCAAAATCGATGATTTTTTCAAATTTGTTAACTACCTTTGATATTTGAAATCCATGAACATTTTTGAATCACGTATTTTTGAATTTTTTCCATGCTTTTATTTTTTAGAAGAATCTTTTTTTTAAGTCAATGGTCGAACTGGTCAACCATGACCGGTCATACTACGCTTGAGTGACAAGGGGTAACCGGTGAAGCAATCAAGCGCTCGCCTTTCATGGGCCAAGCCCACGAGCAGGGTCGCATGAGCGCCCGTTCCTCGTAGTTGCGCTTAAGGCACCACTTAGGAGCTCCCTAAAAAGGGTCGTGGAGTCTCGCACATGGGCCTTGCCTCGAGGTCCAGACACGGCCCTAGGAGTGTCGTGGGCCTAACACGACCAGTTTAGCCATGTGTCGGACCGGGCACGTGACATGCCAGACACACGCTTCTAGGCTGGCCCGCAAAGCATGACCCATTAGTCTGGTATCTCCTAGTTCTACTTTTACCCTTGCCAGGCGGTACCCTGACTTTGTCGCATATCATGGGTAAAGTAACTAATTACTCTTGCCTTGCAATGGGGTCATACATATTCTAGTGATCATCACCTCAAACGCTCAATGACACTTTCCATAATTAACGTCTTTCTCCCTTTCAAAAGATGATACCTTTCATAAGTAATGTGGTCCTCCCGTCCAAATGATAATATTCTTCATAGTTAACATGGTCTTCCTGTCCAATGTTTGATGATACTTCCTATGATTAATATGATCCTCACGTTCTCAGAATGATATTTTTTTCATAATCAATTTGTTCCTTCCGTCCGAAGAATTATACTCTCCATAATTAATGTTAAAACAAAAAAGTACAAAACCAATCAAACCACAACATACCATCGCGACTGCATACTTCCTTTTAATAGTAGAGATTGGATCATATTGACAAGAATTGGCACGTTGCTAAACATTTCCAGATAAAAGCTCACCTCTTTTGTCATCTTAAAACACTTTGTGGCTTGACCCACGTGGCAGCTCTCACGCAGGTCATCCAAAATAAAATCCATCGTCAGTTTCCTGCTAAAACAAACCACGCGAGCCAAATATTACCATTGTTTTTTAGCTCGAAATATTACCATTGACTCATTGTTGCATTCCATTCGAAATTCCCATCTATCTAACTGTAAATATGCGATTTTGTGTGACCCCAAATCCATTAACGCTTCTATCTCCTTACTGCGTGAGGGATAACATGCGAGTTTGTACTTGTGAGTGTTTGTAGGATTTTCATATATGCCAATATAAAAAGAATTAATTATGGAAATCCAACAAATCTCACATTGAATGGCGGAGGCGGAGCTTCTTGGGGGCCAACCTGGCCATGCCCCCCCAGCTCATAGGAAAACATGCACATATGCCTTAACATTTGGTCTAACTTTCGACTAAAGTTAGCCTAAGGCAATCTTGTTTGTCCCCCCATTCATCCCATGCCCCCCATGATTTCATCTCAAGCTCCATCAGTGCTCACATTCAAACACATCTATCCAACGGTCTACATCGCTCCGGTGTTTAGCATTAAACATGTTTAGCACTAAAAATATTTAGCACCCTCCACTAGTTAATATCTTTCCTAATATCAATGGCACTATTAACCAAGTAATTATATTCTTCCTAATATTATCATGCAATTTGTATATTGCCTAATATTAATGCGCAATACAATTAATTTCTTGCCTCGTATTAACGTGCTTTGCACGCACACAATTATTAGTAAAGGGAAGAATTTGAGTTTGTGTAATACTCGATTTATTAAGATCATCTCGAAAATCACTCTAACTAAGAACATAATTAAGTGATTCTCCATGTATTACTACATCTTGCATGCTCATCCATCTACTTCGTGCATTGGCTATTTCCTCATTGAGAACCAAAAATTGATAGAATTCGTTATATTATTTTCTTATGACGCGTCTTTGGGTATGTAAGCATGGAAGGCATGGTGAGATGGAACTAGAGAGGGCTCGGAGCAAAAGTAGCACGTACTCCTTTGCTCGTGAGCACCCAGGAAATTAGGGTTTCCTCTGCCTCCCATCGGAACCTTTGTCGACATGAGGGCATTGTTTTTAGTTTTTTCAGTTTTGTTAGTGTTTATGTCCTGCTCAGAATGGTAAGGCGGCAACAACTTTCTGAAGATGGAATAAAGTTCTCCCCGCCTAACCCATGTCCTGGTGGTGTGTCTAGTATCGTCGAAGGGCATGTGAAGGTGTGTCACAGGCGGATCTCGCGAGATTTGATTGGTGTTTGTCTCCGGTGGATCCGCTTATATATGATTTGTGTTCATGCATCAATAGATTGGATCATTTTGATATATGCTTATCTTCATCTACGACTTTTTTTGTTCTAGTGTGTTAGTCTTGCGGGACCTTAGCACGAGGACTTCTTGGACTACAACAAGGTTTGCCTGGCTCAGGCGAGGGAGAGGCAATGACGGTGGCACGCCTTTGGCTCGCTCCACTGTTTATAGTCGTTGCTACTTGGTCTACGGACCTGGATGTAACCTATGTTACCTTTAGTGTTCTTTGTACTGCCTTGACAGTTGAAGAATAGATCACATGTTTTTCCCGCCAAAAAAATGCAACTAGAGGGTTTAATTAGTGTTGGTTGCGAGAGGAAAAAATGAATGAAACACCAATGCCTATCGCGAAGCAACCAAAAGTAACATGCATGTGAAGTTTGATACACACTAGTGGTTGGGGCCTGCCATTATGGGCCTCTCGAGAGTGTTCCTATGCATTGCCATGTTGACTGGCTTGTTTTGGTGCTATGTTGGCTCTGTACAATTGGTTGGCTTGTTTGTTACTTGTTTTGACTGATGTATATGAACATTAGCTTGTGTTAGCAGGCGAGATTGATGTCATAATTAATGATAGATGAGATACATGGAATCATGAATCACTGGTGCGCGTCGGTCCTAAATAAACAGTTTAAAACCCCTTTCCGCGACGGCATTTGGAACCGTCTCCAAGTGAGTGTGAGCGATAGAGAGGTCCTTCCCACACGACCCAAAAACCGTCGGGGATATGCCCTCCTGGCACACACGTTCGGCAAAATGAGGTCGTGTGCGACCGGCGAGCGCTCAAATACAGAAATACATACAGTACAGATAAAAAATACAATTATACGACAAAATTATTTCCGGTCGCAAGTACATCCGACACAGTCAGTCCCCGCTAAACGTTTCCGTTCGTATGCACATCCCACACAGTCGCTCCAAGGAAAACGTTTCCGTTCACAGGTACATCACACACAATTTTTCCCGTTAAATCGTTTATGATAGCGTTGCCATTGCACATGATTAATAATTTTATCGTTTGCATTATTGAATGCGTCACACACGGTGCGTAGAAAGAAACTGTGTGGCAAAGGCTGTCCATCACACACACTTTTTGTGTGATAAACGTTTGCGTAAGGTGGCCTAACGCAAACAGTTTTCAAGAGAAAGTCGTATGTGCAGTGGAGATTGATCGCACACGTAGTGGATCGTAGAAACGTTTCTGATCTCCACGTATATCGCAGACGTTTCGCTTTCGCAAACTGTGTGCAGTGTAATCCCTATTTAATCACTAATTAATCCAATTAATCCCTAATTTAAAAATCACATGTTATGAATTTGAAAGTAGGCAATCACTTATTTCATATCCAACCATGTTTATTACAAATATAGGTTCAACCGCGAATCCATAATTCAATGCACAAGTACATATACTGAAGAACTACAGAAGCACCAAGTAAATAATGATGAACCACAGTTGTACTAAAGACTGTAAAGAGAGAGGCGAAAGACATTCTGGTTGCCGGAGAAGGTGAAGCAGAATGCCCATATTGTGCCCTCCTCCATGCGTAAGGCGTGCACGACTCTAGGCCAACCCCTTGTGATGGCTGCCCGTCCATCCTTCATTGTCTTCATTAGGACTTCTCGATGCTGATTGTAGTCTGGATGAAATACTTTAACCTTCATTGCGTGTCCACCAATCATATACTTTGCGAGGTAATCTTGAGTGAACTGCTTCGGGAACCACTAGGAATGAAAAAGATTCAGACATTGTTGTCTAACAACTCATTATGAGCAGTAAAAATAGAAGGCTGCAGAGTTTGTAGTTACCATCCTACAACTCACTGTTGTGTTGGATAGAGCATAAACAAATAATTTGCTTGCCACCATTCGTATATTTTTACTAATAATCCTTATCAGTTTCCTCACTTGATGCTTGTTCATCAATATCTCATTGCCCCATACGCAAAAAGGGTCGATGCGTGGATCCTTGCCAAGGGCATATGTACCTACAAGCAACAAGTCA
This sequence comes from Aegilops tauschii subsp. strangulata, assembly GCF_002575655.3. NCBI lineage: Eukaryota > Viridiplantae > Streptophyta > Magnoliopsida > Poales > Poaceae > Aegilops > Aegilops tauschii. Next base: position 517,615,291 of record NC_053037.3, on the reverse strand, counting down.
ATATTAGAAGCTAACTAGTGTCCAGGCCTGGATCTATATGCACTACATTATGGAATGACGGGGGGAGTACAAGCCGAGGGATGAAGCTAACCTCGGCGGAAAATGGTGGCCACTCCCGTTGTTGTCCTGCATAAGTAGTGGAAAGGCATGATAAGTACAACAATCTTAACATCAAACAAATATAGCAAAGGTAAACAACATCATCTCCAAATGATAGCTTGAATGTGTTGGTTTCAGCATGCTGTTAAAGCAGATATAAAATGGAAGGCAATATTACCGACAGCAGGCTTAACAGCCATCAAATATTGCAATTCAAACTGGTATTGTTGAAAATGAATAGAACGTAGGTAATGCTTAAACATCACACTGGATAAATGTGTAAAACTGAAATAAAGGGCATTTGTTAACTACACCAGGAATAACTGGAACCAAATATAGCCGTTCAAACTGGTATTGATGTAGTCGAGTGGCACAGTTCCGACTTGCACATAATGAACCACACATTGTGAATGACTGAAATAAACAAGGCATAAATGACCAGTATAACAACCAAGTATAGCCATTGAAAACTGGATAGAGTCTCACTGCAACCAACCTAACAAGCAAATACAGATAAACAGGGCATATGCTTGAAAACTGGACAAATGCTCACTGCAACCAACCTAACAAGCAGATAAAGATAAACAAGGCATCTGCTTGATAACTGGAGAAATGCTAAAAAAAGCAACCTAACAACCAAATACAGATAAACAACGCATCTGCTTGATTACTGGACAAATGCTAAAAAAAGCAACCTAACAACTAAATACAGATAAACAAGGCATCTGCTTGATAACTGGACAAATACTCACTGCAACCAAACTAAGAATCAAATACAGATAAACAAGGCATCTGCTCGGTAACTGAAAAAATGCTCACTCGAACCAACCTAACAACCAAATACAGATAAACAAGGCATCTACTCACTATAAACAACCAAATATAGCCATTCGTGAAACTAAAGTGGACAATTCATACTTAAACATCACATAGACCTATTGAACAATACATTTTTGCATAACTGAAATAATTAAACACGGCACAGTTAAAACACCGCACGGCAAATGCTACTTCAACAAAGGGTACGGGTTGGCAAGCTAGAAAAGGTAATATTTGCTGATAGAATGTTGCCTCACATTTCATGGACGGGATCCTTCCAGTTGGAAGAGCACAGACCCATGGTGCACTCTCTAATGTCACAGATGGGCTGTTTCACCTTGGAAGAACCTTCGTGGGTGCCCTCCTCCTGGTCGTGGTCGATGAGATCTGACTTGGCAATTGAGGATCCCAAGCCGCCGCCGTAGAACATGTCCTTCAGAAGTGACAAAATGGGCTCGATGGCGTATAAAGCTCGCAAATCCTTGACCGGTTGGCGGAGGAGATCAGCGGCAGGGCCGTCGAAGAGATCGACGGTGGTTGAACCAGAGGGGTTGGGGATGGACCACTTAACCTGTGACATGGCCCGCGTGAAGCCGTCGGTGTGGACGAGCTTGATGTCGTAGCCAGCTTTCCCGAGTTACAGTAATACACTAGCCCGCTGACATGAAGCCTTCGGCATGGCAACGTAGTGAGCGTCTTCGCCGGCTTCCGCGGTGACGTGTTGCTCCGGGATCGACAGGTCGGGGCGAACGGCGGCCACCTCGCCAACATCCGCCGGAGAGGCCATGATAAATCTCTTCTTGGCCGAACGCTCGTCGGGCTCCCCGGGATACGTGGTCGAGCTTAGGCCGCGACATTCTGGAGCAGGGGATGTGGATCTGGCGGGGAGGGACACCGTGTAACACCCCGGATGTAACTTTCCATATTTGTAACTCCAACTCTTGCCATTTTCGGCTATGTGTTATGATATTCCCTCCGTGGTCGGGTTTTGTTTTTCGTTTTGCATTTTGTTCATGTCATGCATCTCATATCATGTCATCATGTGCATCTCATTTGCATACGTGTTCGTCTCATGCATCCGAGCATTTTCGTTGTCCGTTTTGCAATCCGGCACTCCCACATGCACCGGCGCATCCCTCCTGTTTCCTTTCTTGAGCGGGTGTTAAACGTTCTCGGAATGGACCGAGGTTTGTCAAGTGGCCTTGGTATACCACCGGTAGACCACCTGTCAAGTTTCGTTCAATTTGGAGGTCGTTTGATGCTCCAACGGTTAACCGGGTAACCGCAAAGCCCTTTTGTGTGTTGCAGCAACCCCCCTCCAAACAGCCGAACAACCCATCTAAGTCACCTCCATGCTCTCGGTCGTTCGATCACGATCGTGTGGGTGAAAACCGCACTCCATTTGGAGTCTCCTAGCTCCCTCTACCTATATAAACACCCCTTCCCCGAAAATTTCGGATCAAATCCACCCTAACCCTAGCCTTCGTCCTCCGTGCGCCGCCGGACACGTCCGATCCGCGCCGGACAAAAATCCCGCCGCCGCCCTCATCCAATCGCCGCCCGCCACGTGGCAGCCGCCGTCCGCCGCCGCCCGCAGGCCCACGGCCCCCGAGCCCGTGCGCTTCCCCCGCCGCCCGTCTCCAGCGCCGCCCGCGCGGTGGACGCCGCCTCCCGCGCCCGGCCGCCCGCGCCTCCACGCCGGCGCCGCCGTCCGCCGCCGCCCGCCGCTCCGGCCGCCGCCTCTCCTCCCCGACGCCGAGGACGTCGCCGGCCCCCGCGGCCCCATGCTCCTCCGCCCTCGTCCCCGCAACTCCGGCCGGCCCCGACCCCGGCGAGCTCCTCCGCCTCCGGCCGCCCTCTTCCCCTCCTTCTCCGGCGAGTCCCGGCGAGCCTCGAGGCGGCCCGATCCAGATCTGTCCGGAGGTTGACTTTTCCCCCTTCTCGAATTTTCCGAAGTCCCCAAACTTTATCATTCTGTTGCCATGTTCATTGCATCATAAATCTTTGCATACTGCTCCGTTTTGCGCACATGATGTATCAAAATGTTCGTCTCGAGATGCTCTTCATTTTATTCCATTGTGCCATACTCGTTTGAGTTCATCTTGATGCCCAAATCTCTCATGCAATAGTGCTATGTGATGTTTACTACTGTTATTTATCAGAACTTGGTGATTTGTTATTTTTGTTGCAATTGATGTATGCATCTTATGAGCATGAGCTCTACAGGTGTTTTGATCTATGCCATGCCATCTTTACAGAGGTGTATGCCATGTATTTTTGTGATCTATGTGGTGACTAGCACAAGCATGCAAACTAGGCTTCGTGATGTTTCTGTTTTCAGGAACTTGGAATTTTGCTAAGTCTGTGACTGCTGTTATTTTGTTGCCATGTATCCATGTGTCTACGGAGAGATCCATGCTTCTTTTGGGCATGTTCAGTAAGGATGTTTTGTAGATATAGTTGTGCTCTATCCATCCATGCCCCTGTTTGCAATTATAGTGCCATAGCATGTCTTAATCTTGCTCTTGCCATGGATAGCTTCTTAAACATGCCATCTTACTGTAGGTATGCTTGTTTTGTCATGCATTGCTTTGTGATGAGTGAATCAAGCTCACCAAGATGCCTTCATAATGCTGTTAATGCCATGCTCTGTTTTCTGCTAAGTCTGAAACCTGTTAACGAAACTTGCTATGTTTACATGAGTGCCATCATATCTTCTGATCCTTTTTGGCTCATGGTCAGTAAGGGACTTTTGTTCTTTGCATTTAGTAGATTCATGCCATGCCTTGTTTTGCTATGTTAAGTTCCTGTAGCTTGTTGATTGCTTGCTCTGAACATTGCTACCTGATGCTGTTTCTGCCATGTCCAGTAATTTCATAAAGTCTGTGAAACTGTTATCTTTTGCATTTTTGCCATGCTTGTTTGAACCTGTTATGGTGTGATCTAGCCGTAGCTCAGTATTCATCTTTTGTCAAGCATCTCCTGTAGATTACTGCCATATGCTTCATTGCTATGTTGGCGTGCTGTAGCATAGTTACTTGAGGTATTTTAAGTGCTATCATGCTGTTAATCGCAGAATCGTGTCATTCTTGTTTTGCTTGCCATTTGCAAACCGTGCATCCGTTTCCGGTGATCTTTATATCGATTTCGACCGAAATCATCTCATATTTCCAGTGGCATACTTGGTTTGCCAAGTTACTGCTTTGTTTATTCTTTTTCTTCCGGAGCACGCATATGCATCGCATATCATATCCCGCATATCATGCATGTTTTGCGTCATGTTGCTTGTGCATTTCCCGTGATTGATTGTGGTTCCATTGCTTGTATTCTTGCTGTGGGTAGAGCCGGGAGACGAGTTCATGAACGAGGAACCTGTTGAGTACGCTTACGAGGATCAAGCTTTCGACAACTCTGAGAACCTTGCAGGCAAGATGACCATACCCTCGAAATCACTTCTATCTTTGCTTTGCTAGTTGTTCGTTCTATTGCTATGCTGCGCTACCTACCACTTGCTATATCATGCCTCCCATATTGCCATGTCAAGCCTCTAACCATCCTTTCCTAGCAAACCTTTGTTTGGCTAAGTTACCGCTTTAGCTCAGCCCTTCTTATAGCGTTGCTAGTTGCAGGTGAAGTGGAAGTTGGTTCCATGTTGGAACATGTATATTTTTGGAATATCACAATATCTCTTATTTAATTAATGCATCTATATATTTGGTAAAGGGTGGAAGGCTCGGCCTTATGCCTGGTGTTTTGTTCCACTCTTGCCGCCCTAGTTTCCGTCATACCGGTATTATGTTCCTTGAGTTTGCGTTCCTTACGCGGTTGGGTGATTTATGGGACCCCCTTGACAGTTCGCCTTGAATAAAACTCCTCCAGCAAAGCCCAACCTTGGTTTTATCATTTGCCACCTAAGCCTTTTTCCCTTGGGTTTTCGCGAGACCGAGGGTCATCTTTATTTAAACCCCCGGGCCAGTGTTCCTCTGAGTGCTGGTCCAAACTAGAGCCCTTTGCAGCGCCACCTCGGGGAAACTTGAGGCCTGGTTTTAGTTGTACGGACTGCTCATCCGGTGTGCCCTGAGAACGAAATATGTGCAGCTCCTATCGGGATTTGTCGGCACATTCGGGCGGCTTTGTTGGTCTTGTTTTACCATTGTCGAAATGTCTTGTAGACCGGGATTCCGAGACTGATCGGGTCTTCCCGGGAGAAGGTTTATCCTTCGTTGACCGTGAGAGCTTATAATGGGCTAAGTTGGGACACCCCTGCAGGGTATTATCTTTCGAAAGCCGTGCCCGCGGTTATGAGGCAGATGGGAATTTGTTAATGTCCGGTTGTGGAGAACTTGTCACTTGACTTAACTAAAATACATCAACCGTGTGTGTGGCCGTGATGGTCTCTTTTCGGCGGAGTCCGGGAAGTGAACACGGTTTGAGTTATGCATGAACGTAAGTAGTTTCAGGATCACTTCTTGATCATTTCTAGCTTCGCGACCGTTGCGTTGCTTCTCTTCTCGCTCTCATTTGCGTATGTTAGCCACCATATGCTTAGTGCTTGCTGCAGCTCCACCTCATGGCACCATCCTTTTTCCTATAAGCTTAAATAGTCTTGATCTCGCGGGTGTGAGATTGCTGAGTCCTCGTGACTCACAGATTCTACCAAAACAGTTGCAGGTGCCGACGATGCCAGTGCAGATGACGCAACCGAGCTCAAGTGGGAGTTCGATGAGGAACGTGGTCGTTACTATGTTTCTTTTCCCGATGATCAGTAGTGGAGCCCAGTTGGGACGATCGGGGATCTAGCATTTGGGGTTATCTTATTTTCATTTGGATTTGACCGTAGTCGGTCTATGTGTGGATTTTGGATGATGTATGAATTATATTTATGTATTGTGTGAAGTGGCGATTGTAAGCCAACTCTCGTTATCCCATTCTTGTTCATTACATGGGATTGTGTGAAGATAACTCTTCTTGCGACAATACCACAATGCGGTTATGCCTCTAAGTCGTGCCTCGACACGTGGGAGATATAACCGCAGCGTGGGCGTACTCCTCTCAATTGGTCAGAGACTGCTGAACGCCAACTTCTTGGCAACGACTTAATCACAGAGGCTAAAGAAATGTGTAAAGTCATCCGTGAAAATCTCAAAGCCGCGCAATCGCGCCAGAAGAGTTACTATGATAGTAAGCACCGTGACTTGGCTTTCGAGATCGGAGACCATGTCTGTCGGAGTAAATGGCCACGGGTAGCCTAACCGACTACCCTTGGCTCTTTAGAAAAATTATCAGGCCTTTGGGCCTTCAAGCACTCCAAACATTTGGGCCGCCTTCCCTGACCGGCTACCTCTGAAGCCGACTCCCGGAAGGCGACCCAGCCTCAAGCAACCCCTCCCCAGGACGACTACGGGGTGGCCGACTCCAAGAAGCCGGCCAAGAAGAATGCCGACTCCTAGAAGCCGGCCGAGACCACAACCACCAAAGCTGTTCCCACATAACGGCGACAAGACGGGGTGTGGCCATAGTGCGGCCCACTTCCCCCGAAGCCCGAGGCGGGCATGGCTACAGGAGGCCGTACGGGACGGCCGTCTCCCGTGCGGCTCGGCACTGTAGCCATGCTAGCCTCGACGTCATCCACGACAGACTCCCGTACGGCCCACGGGCGGCGGGCCCCTTCAGCCAGAGAGAGGCTTGAAGGGGGCTCGGCCTTTCCCAGTCGGCCAAGGGCGTAGCCGGCCCCCAGAAGCCGGCTACCCCCTTCCTCGACGCAGGAGCCCCATTAAGGAGAAGGGACGAGGTAAGGCTACAGTGAGAGCCCCCGAGGCGGCCCACTGTAGCCACGCTTACCTCGACAAAGCCCTCGTCACCAGAGGCGAGGCTACAGTAAGCAGCCACCGACAAGACCCTAGGCGATGGGGCCGGCCTGTCGACCAAGAAGCCGGCAGCCGGCGGGACCCACCAGCCGGCGGGACCCAGCAGCCGGCGGAGAAGCCGGCGAGCATAGACACTGACGGCTGGGACCAGAGCCCAGTCGGATTACCATTGTACCCCCAGGGGGTAGGCCTATATAAACCCCCCGGAGCACCCATGCAAAGGGTTGGCCTCTGATCGTAGGGTTGGCCTCTGATCATAGAGTTGGCTTCTAAGCATAGCACACACACCATAGATAGAGAGAAGATAGAGCTAGCCTTGTTCTTCTTCTCCCTTGAACCCCAAAACAGCTCTAGGAGCGATTGTAGCTACCTTTCCTGATCTAGTGATCATGCGGAGACCCCGCAGAGCAGGACTAGGGGTGTTATCTCCTCGGAGAGCCCCGAACCTGGGTAAGATCCGCCGGCGTGCATGTCTTCGCCTCATCCCTTTTCCAGGCACCGACGACGTTTTATTGGCTCCCACACAGATAAGCCATCCGTTGGCATATGTCGCACCATTCCGACCGAGAAGCCACCTGGGAGCGCGAGGACCACCTCCGTTCCGAATATCCGAAGTTCTTTCAGTCCTAGATCTCGGGACGAGATCCTCTCGTAATGGTGGAGTGTTGTAACACCCTGGATGTAACTTTCCATATTTGTAACTCCAACTCTTGCCATTTTCGGCTATGTGTTATGATATCCCCTCCGTGGTCGGGTTTTATTTTTCGTTTTGCATTTTGTTCATGTCATGCATCTCATATCATGTCATCATGTGCATCTCATTTGCATACGTGTTCGTCTCATGCATCCGAGCATTTTTCCTGTTGTCCGTTTTGCAATCCGGCACTCCCACATGCACCGGCGCATCCCTCCTGTTTCCTTTCGTGAGCGGGTGTTAAATGTTCTCGGAATGGACCGAGGTTTGTCAAGTGGCCTTGGTATACCACCGGTAGACCACCTGTCAAGTTTCGTTCCATTTGGAGGTCCTTTGATGCTCCAACAGTTAACCGGGTAACCGCAAAGCCCTTTTGTGTGTTGCAGTAAATCCCCCCTCCAAACAGCCCAACAACCCATCTAAGTCACCTCCATGCTCTCGGTCGTTCGATCATGATCGTGTGGGCGAAAACCGCACTCCATTTGGAGTCTCCTAGCTCCCTCTACCTATATAAACACCCCTTCCCCGAAAATTTCGGATCAAATCCACCCTAACCCTAGCCTTCGTCCTCCGTGCGCTGCCGGACACGTCCGGTCCGCGCCGAACAAAAATCCTGCCGCCGCCCTCGTCCAATCGCCGCCCGCCACGTGGCAGCCGCCGTCCGCCGCCGCCCGCAGGCCCGCGAGGCCCACGGCCGGCCCCTGAGCCCGTGCGCCTCGCCCGCCGCCTGTCTCCAGCGCCGCCCGCGCGGTGGACACCGCCTCCCGCGCCCGGCCGGCCGTGCCTCCACGCCGGCGCCGCCGTCCGCCGCCGCCCGCCGCTCCGGCCGCCGCCTCTCCTCCCCGACGCCGAGGACGTCGCCGGCCCCGGCGGCCCCGTGCTCCTCCGCCCTCGTCCCCGCAACTCCGGCCGGCCCCGACCCCGGCGAGCTCCTCCGCCTTCGACCGCCCTCTTCCCCTCCTTCTCCGGCGAGTCCCGGCGAGCCTCGAGCCGGCTCGATCCAGATCTGTCCGGAGGTTGACTTTTTCCCCCTTCTCGAATTTTCCCAAGTCCCCAAACTTTATCATTCTGTTGCCATGTTCATTGCATTATAACTCTTTTCATACTGCTCCGTTTTGCGCGCATGATTTATCAAAATGTTCATCTCGAGATGCTCTTCATTTTGTTCCATTGTGCCATGCTCGTTTGAGTTCATCTTGATGCCCAAATCTCTGATGCAAGAGTGCTATGTGATGTTTACTGCTGTTATTTATCAGAACTTGGTGATTTGTTATTTTTGTTGCAATTGATGTATGCATCTTATGAGCATGAGCTCTACAGGTGTTTTGATCTATGCCATGCCATCTTTACAGAGGTGTATGCCATGTATTTTTGTGATCTATGTGGTGACTAGCACAAGCATGCAAACTAGGCTTCGTGATGTTTCTGTTTTCAGGAACTTGGAATTTTGCCAAGTCTGTAACTGCTGTTATTTTGTTGCCATGTATCCATGTGTCTACAGAGAGATCCATGCTTCTTTTGGGCATGTTCAGTAAGGATGTTTTGTAGATATAATTGTGCTCTATCCATCCATGCCCCTGTTTGCAATTATAGTGCCATAGCATGTCTTAATCTTGCTCTTGCCATGGATAGCTTCTTAAACATGCCATCTTACTGTAGGTATGCTTGTTTTGTCATGCATTGCTTTGTGATGAGTGAATCAAGCTCAGCAAGATGCCTTCATAATGCTGTTAATGCCATGCTCTGTTTTCTGCTAAGTCTGAAACCTGTTAACGAAACTTGCTATGTTTACATGAGTGCCATCATATCTTCTGATCCTTTTTGGCTCATGGTCAGTAAAGGACTTTTGTTCTTTGCATTTAGTAGATTCATGCCATGCCTTGTTTTGCTATGTTAAGTTCCTGTAGCTTGTTGATTGCTTGCTCTGAACATTGCTACCTGATGCTGTTTCTGCCATGTCCAGTAATTTCATAAAGTCTGTGAAACTGTTATCTTTTGCATTTTTGCCATGCTTGTTTGAACCTGTTATGGTGTGATCTAGCCGTAGCTCAGTGTTCATCTTTTGTCAAGCATCTCCTGTAGATTACTGCCATATGCTTCATTGCTATGTTGGGGTGCTGTAGCATAGTTACTTGAGGTATTTTAAGTGCTATCATTCTGTTAATCGCAGAATCGTGTCATTCTTGTTTTGCTTGCCATTTGCAAACCGTGCATCCGTTTCCGGTGATCTTTATATCGATTTCGACCGAAATCATCTCATATTTCCAGTGGCATACTTGGTTTTCCAAGTTACTTCCTTGTTCATTCTTTTTCTTCCGGAGCACGCATATGCATCGCATATCATATCCCGCATATCATGCATGTTTTGCGTCATGTTGCTTGTGCATTTCCCGTGATTGATTGTGGTTCCATTGCTTGTATTCTTGCTGTGGGTAGAGCCGGGAGACGAGTTCGTGAACGAGGAACCTGTTGAGTACGCTTACGAGGATCAAGCTTTCGACAACTCTGAGAACCTTGCAGGCAAGATGACCATACCCTCGAAATCACTTCTATCTTTGCTTTGCTAGTTGTTCGTTCTATTGCTATGCTGCACTACCTACCACTTGCTATATCATGCCTCCCATATTGCCATGTCAAGCCTCTAACCATCCTTTCCTAGCAAACCTTTGTTTGGCTAAGTTACCGCTTTTGCTCAGCCCTTCTTATAGCGTTGCTAGTTGCAGGTGAAGTGGAAGTTGGTTCCATGTTGGAACATGGATATTTTTGGAATATCACAATATCTCTTATTTAATTAATGCATCTATATATTTGGTAAAGGGTGGAAGGCTCGGCCTTATGCCTGGTGTTTTGTTCCACTCTTGCCGCCCTAGTTTCCGTCATACCGGTATTATGTTCCTTGAGTTTGCGTTCCTTACGCGGTTGGGTGATTTATGGGACCCCCTTGACAGTTCGCCTTGAATAAAACTCCTCCAGCAAGGCCCAACCTTGGTTTTACCATTTGCCACCTAAGCATTTTCCCTTGGGTTTTCGCGAGCTCGAGGGTCATCTTTATTTAAATCCCCGGGCCAGTGTTCCTCTGAGTGCTGGTCCAAACTAGAGCCCTTTGCAGCGCCACCTCGGGGAAACTTGAGGCCTGGTTTTAGTTGTACGGACTGCTCATCCGGTGTGCCCTGAGAACGAGATATGTGCAGCTCCTATCGGGATTTGTCGGCACATTCGGGCGGCTTTGCTGGTCTTGTTTTACCATTGTCGAAATGTCTTGTAGACCGGGATTCCGAGACTGATCGGGTCTTTTCGGGAGAAGGTTTATCCTTCGTTGACCGTGAGAGCTTATAATGGGCTAAGTTGGGACACCCCTGCAGGGTATTATCTTTCGAAAGCCGTGCCCGCGGTTATGAGGCAGATGGGAATTTGTTAATGTTCGATTGTAGAGAACTTGTCACTTGACTTAACTAAAATACATCAACCGTGTGTGTGGCCGTGATGGTCTCTTTTCGGCGGAGTCCGGGAAGTGAACACGGTTTGAGTTATGCATGAACGTAAGTAGTTTCAGGATCACTTCTTGATCATTTATAGCTTCGCGACCGTTGCGTTGCTTCTCTTCTCGCTCTCATTTGCGTATGTTAGCCACCATATGCTTAGTGCTTGCTGCAGCTCCACCTCATGGCACCATCCTTTTTCCTATAAGCTTAAATAGTCTTGATCTCGCGGGTGTGAGATTGCTGAGTCCTCGTGACTCACAGATTCTACCAAAACAGTTGCAGGTGCCGACGATGCCAGTGCAGATGACGCAACCGAGCTCAAGTGGGAGTTCGATGAGGAACGTGGTCGTTACTATGTTTCTTTTCCTGATGATCAGTAGTGGAGCCCAGTTGGGACGATCGGGGATCTAGCATTTGGGGTTATCTTATTTTCATTTGGATTTGACCGTAGTCGGTCTATGTGTGGATTTTGGATGATGTATGAATTATATTTATGTATTGTGTGAAGTGGCGATTGTAAGCCAACTCTCGTTATCCCATTCTTGTTCATTACATGGGATTGTGTGAAGATAACCATTCTTGCGACAATACCACAATGCGGTTATGCCTCTAAGTCGTGCCTCGACACGTGGGAGATATAACCGCATCGTTGGCGTTAGACACCGCAGGCCTCATCTAAAAACTGGGGAGTGGGGCGACGATATGGGAATCGCTGGATAACCTGAACTTTATTATCTAAGCTAGGAGGAATGGGCAGACCGGCAGGGTTGGCGGCGGCGCCGGCGGCGGCCGTGAGCTAGGGTTCAAAGGGGGGAGGGGGGCGGGTGGGGGACTGTGGAGGGGGGGGGGTGTTTGAGGATACGCCGCGGCTAATGAAAATTTTAGTAATGGTGGGTGGGGATGGTGGTGGACGAGGGAGGGCGATGGTTCAAATGCGGGGCGGTGCTGGAGGAGTGTGAGCGACGGTTGAAGTACGGCGGCTACTAAAATTTGGGTAAAGGAATTGATGCGGGGCGGTAGTGCCCAAGATCGCGCATGGTCCAATAATAATATGCGTGTATGATAATGAGGAAAAGTGGCGCGGATCCTCCAATTTTTGCAACGCTCAAGGCGGGTAGTTTGTTTTTTATATTTCTAGCTAGCTGGTCCATCGCACACGGTTCGTCCTAATTTTCAAATAAACTTACCCGCCTTTAGCTTCCACAGGTGGTGGTTTTACAGCGCACTTGCATCGCACACGGTTAAGCCAGTACCTCCACCCTTTGCTCGCGCTTGCGCGGTCGTGGTGATTTCAGCGCACTTGCATCGCACACGGTTGAGCCAGTACCTCCACCCTTTGCTCGCGCTTGCGCGGTCGTGGTGATTTCAGCGCACTTGCATCACACATGGTTGAGCCAGTACCTCCATATTAATTTGCTCGCGCTTGCGCGGTCGTGGTGATTCACATCGCACTTGTATCGCACACGGTTAGGATTTTATACCCCGTGTCCGTTGACGATCATCAGAGTCTTTGCAGCAAAAAATAACATTAGGGAGGGTCAAAAGACAGCCACACCAGCATGTGGCCCAAATATATGAGTGAAAAGGGTGGTATGTGATGTTCAAAATTCCAATGCACAACTTTGACCCCGCGGGCCCACGGTTGGGCGCGTCATTGAAGATCCATGAGAGGGGCCAGAAGTCAAGAACCACCTAGAAGTGGCCAAATATATGTATGAATATTGGGTATGTTTAAAACTTTAAATACACAATGCATAACTTTGGTGGCACCTGCCTCGCAAACCCGAAAGCACCCTAACAACCACCTAGCTAGGATATATATAATGACATAATGTCGTACCTAGCTAGGATGCTTGGTCCACCACCTCCCACTTCGTGTCAGCGGGGTGGATGCATGTAATGATCGATACTTTGGTCATACATGCATGTCGCCATGACCTACCATAAGACGGACCAATGAATCTTTCGTTTGGTCAAATGACAGTTGTTGTTGTCAATAAACCGCTTGGGCCAATAGATTGAACCATCATAAACATCGCACAAGAGGGACCACAAAATCAGAACCTCTTGCATGCGGCCCAAAATGATGTACGTTGGGAAGGGGTGATGTGTGTTTTCAATATAGAATAATGTACAATTTAGATGTGGTGCCTACCTCTCGATACAGACAACAACCATGAAGGCAAGGTAGTTAAGGACGAGATACATACGCAAGGTTTGATGTAGGTCGAACCCAGCAATCCGAGCATCTGGGAGGGAATCCTGACAACACATGAGCTCGAGCTTTGGTTGACCGACATTTGACGGTGACCGGCCCTAACATGAACTAGGAGGAATCCATTCATGGCCAACACATACCCCTCATTATCGGTCAAAGGGATGATATATATACACTCGGGGAGCCCACAGATATCAGTGTCGTCACAAAAAACCGCACAAGGGAGACGTGGTCGATCAGAAGACCCCATATACACTGCATGCGGCCCGAAAATATGTATGGGTACGATGGTGTATGATGTGTTTAAATCCCAAATGCACAACTTCGATGGGCCACGCCAAGTACATTACAAACCGAACACCGTACCCGACTCCAAGCCTGGTTCAATACCTATGATGTCAGTTTCCCAACTTCGAGGCGACGGCGGGGGGGGGGGGGTGTCCCACGCATGCGCTCAAACTTTATTTTGTCTAGCATGGGACACATTTATATATATCTATACATCTATACACATATATAGTGTGCGAATAACTATGAAAGTTGCTCGTTGGATGAAGCCAATCCGACGGTACAGAGATGGCAAATCCGAGCACTACTGGCCGTTGGATATCATCTACATTCCACCAGATTCTACCACATGTACAATCTAGAAGACTCCATGGTTGAACTTAAGCATAATGCACAAACCTCAAAACACAAGCACTTCTCCTTTGTTCTCTAGAATCTTTCATATCTTAATTGCCCAAACCTTTTTTTTCTAAATGAATTGTCACTTTTTGTTTTTACCTTTACAATGCACAATTCCATGAATCTTAAAATAGTTTTTTTTACAAAACTAATTGATTTTGGATGAGATGAACTATAAGAATTAAACGAACATCTACATCATGCATATCTGGGAGAAGAGGCGGGAACCCGATGAGAGGAGTGGCGAGAAACGGTAACCTGTTTTGAATGAAAACCTACTAGTAGAGAAGGAAGCGTGAGCTACACGATGCATGCGCACAGTGCTTACCCATGTACTGCATGTGCTGTCGAAAGGGCTCAAGGTTGCCGTTCAATCTGGGAGCATCCAACGATGCACACGTACGATCCGTGGGGTTTGGGTTCTGGCCAGTCAGAACGCAGGACTCAGATCGCGCGCCTAGCGGGGGGGGGGGGGATATCATACGGAAACCAACATTCGGTGGAAACCGGTGAAAACCACGAGAAAAAGATGTTTTGAAGTTTTGAAAAAATTCAAAAAAATGCGGGATGTTAAGAGGATGATGTTTTATTGGCACACAAAATTTCAAGTTGAAACACATTAAGAGATGTGAGCTATGAAAAAGACAAAATCAGTGTTGAATAGTGCCGAATAGTAATGTCACTATTCAGGGCGGAATTTGTCTTTTTCATAGCTCACATCTCGTAATGTTTTTCAACTTGAAATTTTGTGTCGCAATAAAACATCACCTTCTTAACATCCCACAAATTTTTCAGATTTTTATGAAACTTTAAAATATGGTTTCACGAAGTTTTCATTGAATATCGGCTTTCGTGAGTGAACCGTGTGCTATTTGAAAACATTTCGTGAGAAGAATCTCGGTTTTTAAATCCCCGTAAATCCAAAACTAAGCTGAAAATCGTGAAACCTGCCATGGTGTCACAACATCGCACTTATATGTCGAGGATATCTTTTCGTCCATTGCGGCGCAAGTTTTATTACAAGCCTCTTACAAACCGGAGCTTCTCTCAAAGAAGCCTCGTGGTTCCGATAGGGAAACGTGTCCCCCTTGTGGCCGAAACGTAATCACTGCCTCTTTTCACCTTGTATTTTCTTCTACGGGCAACATGGAACGATAGGATATCCATGCTGAAATTTAAACTTATTCAGGGTTCGTTTGGCCTTTTTATACACTAATTGATCTTCCTAGGCATTTAATGTCCATAATTCAAATATGAACTACAAATACATGCTCCAGTTCACCAAAATGGCTAGAAAAATTATAAATGTGTCCTTGGGTGCATGTTTAGGTCCCATGCCAGGAATGGGAACGAATTACAACCGTACTGGTGTCATGGCTCGTACTCAAACATTTCGAATCTTGGTTTTTAAGTCCCCATAAATCCTAAACTCACCAGAAAGTCATCAAAGGTGGCATGGTGTCACGTCATGGCACATATATGTCGTGGTAAAAAAATTGTCCAATTTGGGCCAAGCTTTATTACAAACCTCTTACAAAAACTGGAGCTTCTCTCAAAGAAGCCTCGTGGTTCTGATAGGGAAACATGTTCCCCTTGTGGGCGTAACGTAATCACTGCCTCTTTTTGCCTTGTATTTTCTTCCACGGGCAACATGGAACCACGGGATATCCGTGCTGAAATTTAAACTTATTCAGGGTTCGTTTGGCCTTTTTATACACTAACTGAGTTTCCTAGGCATTTAATGTCCATAATTCAAATCTGAACTACAAATACATGCTCCAGTTCACCAAAATGGCTAAAAAAATTATACATGTGTCCTTGGGTGCATGTTTAGGTCTCATGCCAGGAATGGGAACGAATTACAACCGTACCGGTGTCCTGGCTCTTCCTCAAACATTTCGAATCTCGGTTTTTAAGTTCCCTTAAATCCTAAACTCACCAGAAAGTCGTCAAAGGTGGCAAGGTGTCATGTCATGGCACATATATGTCGTGGTAAAAACATTGCCAATTTGAGCCAAGCTTTATTACAAACCTCTTACAAACCGGAGCCTGTCGCAAGACCCTCGTGGTTTCGATAGGGAAACGTGTCCCCTTGTGGGCCAAACGATAATCACTCCCTCTTCTAGCCTCGTATTTTCTTCTACACGCGACACGGAACAACTGGAGATTCGCACTGAACTTTAAAATTATTCAGGGTTCGTTTGACCTTTTTTATTTATTAATT
This sequence comes from Aegilops tauschii subsp. strangulata, assembly GCF_002575655.3. NCBI lineage: Eukaryota > Viridiplantae > Streptophyta > Magnoliopsida > Poales > Poaceae > Aegilops > Aegilops tauschii. Next base: position 517,599,201 of record NC_053037.3, on the reverse strand, counting down.
GAGTTTTCTAGGCATTTAATGTCCATCATTCAAATCCGAACTACAAATACATGCTCCAGTGCACCAAAATGGCTAGAAAAAACGTACATGTTTCCTTGGGGTGCATGTTTAGGTCCCATGGAACGAATGGGAACGAATTCAACCGTCTCGCCGTCCTGACCTGGCCACAAACATTGCGAATTTAGGTTTTTAAATGTCTGTAAATCCAAAACTCACCAGGAAATCATGAAACATGGCATGGTGTCACTACATGGTATATATAATTGTCTAATTGGGCGAAGCTATATTACAAGCCTTTTACAAACCGGAGCCTGTTGCAACCCTCGTGGTTCCGGTAGGGAAACATGCCCCTCTTGTGGGCAAAACGATAATCGATGCCTCTTCTCGCCTTGAACTTTGTTTTCTACAGGCAACATAGAATAACAGGAGTGTCGGGCTAAAATTTGAAATTGTTCAGGGTTCGTTCGGCCAATGTATATATATTACTAATTACTAAGTTTTCTATGCATTTAATGTAGTTCATAATTCAAATTTGAACTACAACCACATGCTCCAGTGAAGCAAAATGGGTGGGAAATCATACATGTGTCATTGGGTGCATGTTTAGGTCTCGTTTAAGGAATGAGAATGAATTACAAACTTGTCGTCGTCCTGAAACAATGAGAACCTCGGTTTTTAAATCCCAGTAAATAAAAAAGTCACCCAAGAAACATGAAACTTGGCATGGTTTCATGACATGGCACATATATGTCATGGTAAAAAAAATCGTCCAGTTTGAGAAGAGGCGCACACATTAGTAGCCAACGAAGTCCTTTTTGAAACAAAAAGTTGACACGTCAATATCGCAAATGGTTGTATTATATTTACCGTCTCGAAATTTAACCATACTCGGTGGCGTGCGTGCAGCTGTTTGATTAGACGGGGTGAGTGCGAGAAGTCCGCCGTGCAGGATCAACAGGACACGTGCGAGCAGTCTGCCGCGCAGGCTCGACGGGAGGCGTGCATCCTGTCCACCTCGCAGGCTCGACGGGACACGTGCGGGCAGCAAGGCCGCCCATGCTCACCGGGAAGCGAGCTCTTTGACCTCCATGCACCAGCCGCCGCCCGCCTCGCTCACAACTTCTCCATTAATGGGTTAATTAAAGCACCTGGACGGAGGGTGTTTGCTTGTGATCACATGGCAGCATTTGCTTTGTTCGTGTTTTCAACTAGTATTCCGCCCTAATTTAAATTGCCACATAGGGCAACAGATAATACGACCACAAATAAAATGGCAACGGATAATACGACGACAAATTTACAATGGCGCACATAATAATTGTCTTACATATTCCGGATAATTTAAAATGCCACATGTGGCAAAGCCCGGAAGACACGGGGGCAAGAAATAAAGGAAATTGCAGACAACGATCTGGGTCGCTACTGTCTCTACTCGTCGATGGATCGCCGGGCGGCGAAATCCTGCAGCTCCTTCTTCAATTCCTCACGTATTTGCTTGAAAGCAGCCACGGATTCCTCCACCTCCTGCTCGCGCTCGATCCGGAGCTTCCTCAAGCCACCCATCAGTTCCTCGACGAGCACTTTCAGCGTCATTTCCGAGGCACTTCTCTGCTCATCCAGCATCTTCCAGCCGGCGGCCTCCTCCTCCTCCTCGGCGACCAACTTGAGGAGCTTCGCATTGTCATCCATGAGTTGCTCGATGAGGCCGGTCGCCTTGTCAACCGAGGCATCGCTGATCTTAAGCAGGTTCATCAAGCCATCGACCAGCTCCTGCTGCGTAGTGATGCCAGCGAGAATGTCATCATCGCCGGCGAAGGACTTCAGGAACGCCGGCTTGTCGCAATGGCCGACGCCGCGAATGCGCTTGTGAGAGCCCTCGCGTGCCCATGAGAGCTCGTTCGAGGGCTCCGCGGCGCGCCGGGACATCTCTGCTGCGGCTTCGCGGCGGGACCTCTCTAGTGCTTCCGCGGCCTTGGTCTTTGCTGCCTGGTTATATGTCCACCCTAAACTCCTCCTACCGGGCATGGTGGAACAACTTGATAGAGAAAACCAGTTTTGTGGGTGATGAGGAGAGGATCTGTGAAGTAATTTTTGAGTGGGTAGTTTATATAGCCCGGTGCTAAGTGTGAACACATATTAGTTTGATAGGTGTGAACAGATTTGCAATTATACTTATTGCGTTGTAATCAGCAATGTGACGAGAAACAAGGTCAAAATTTATTGATGGCAGAAGGTTGACCACATGGTTGCTCGCCATTGAGGCGGCCGCGGCGCGCTCTGCTCTGGCGTCCCTGCGCGCGCTCTGCTCGCCGTTGAGGCAAAGTCACAATGGCAACTGTTAATAATTCTTAATAATTGTCTTAAATATTCAGGATAATTCAAAATGCCAAATGCGGCAAGGCCCAGAACACTCACGACCTACATATGCATACAATTATAATAAAATATAAGCTAAAAGGCTGAGCTAGCGGCCTTCCGACGATGGTCTTCTCGGACTCCATGATCAGCATAGCACCCTTGCGACCGTTCAATCCGAGTGTCCCGACCCGCCTCCGCCTACGAAGCTGCTGGCGCTGGGAGGCTCTTGGGGCTGCTGGGCCTCTTCTAGAAGAGCTTGACAGCGTGCAATCGCGCGCATGACAACTCCGCGGAACCGCTCCATTTCCATGTCTTTGGCCTGGTAGCAAATTCCGTCGATCACCTGCATCCTCAAGATATCACGTTGGTGATGTTCTACTTCATCGGGGACGTCAACTCCGCCAAGGATGCGCTCGAGCCTGGCCACCACATCATCGGGATCGAGGTTGACACGGCCGCCGCGGGCAATAATGAAGCCGTATGCTGCCTTTCTCTTGACTGAATCGCAGAGGTCCTCTGCCCATTCCTTGCGGGGCATCATGCTCTCGATGAGAACTGGTGACGGCGGCTCTTCGGGTGGGTCGTCGATCATTTGGCACGGTGGATGGCAAACTGCTCATCACACCTCCTCTGCAATATGTCGATTGTGCTCCCAAGGACTGTGACACCGATATCGCTGCAGATGGGCCATGGTGCCTGCACCGGCCGATGAAGCTCTTGCTCCCCGACTTGCTCCGGCTCGTTCTCCTCGCTGAAGATGTAACGCAGGTAGGTGTCGACGTCGAAGCTTTGGTCGTTGCCTGGCATGCTTGGAATAACTAATGGTAGATGGGTGAGCACTAGATCTTCGCAGAGTGTCGCGGCGGTGCGTTGCCGCCTGGGTTATATGCAGCAAGCCGGTAGCTGGTGGCGGAAAACCGGTGAGGGAATAGGCGTGAATTTTACAATTCATCCATGTGGAGTGCGGGAAACATTCGTTGGAGCGCGGGAAGACTAAGTGGAGCACACACACAACCCGAATACCGTATCCGATGCCACGTGTTATTTATCACACAAGTGTTAACATAAGGAAACGTATGTGTAACTTACTAATCATCGCACACGAGTACTCGCAGGCGCATCGTGTGCGATATTCCTAGCCACCACAAGCAACTAGTTTGCATATTTCAAATTTTTTTGTACACACAGAACCGCACACGAACTAACTGTATTAACCGTCTGTGTTGTAATTTCTCATCGCAAACAGTTCATCTGATTCCGCTGTTTGCCACGTATCACACACATCTTGTTAAGTTGAACCATTTCTGTTGCGTTCGCTAACCGAAAACAGTTCGTCCGAGTGAACCGTATGCCCTATATCACACACACCTTGATCTGGCTAATCGTTTATGTTGCACTCCCTAATAGCAAACGGTTCATCGAAGCGACCTGTATGTCGTATATCGCACAAACATTGATATGACTGCCCGTTTCTGTTGTTCTGCCTCATCGGAAACAGTTCGAACGGGTTAACTGTGTGGCCTGAATCGCACACGCAACTAAAATCTGAACCGTGTTTGATGCATCCTCCATCGCAAATGTTTTGCATCATTTCTGATGGTTTTCATACAGCACCGTTTGCGATTATTGCATCACACACAGTTCCTCGAAGGGTCTCTGATCGCAGTGTCGCGTTAGCAGCATCCTGCAGTAGTGAATGTGAGAGCCGAGAAACATAGATCAGGTCATCTGGCTGCACAAAGAGTATATTATAGGAACCCAGATGCATTATAAGTACTAATAGATACATTGTAGAATATAATTCAGTGAGTTGGTCCAATAGTTGAGGGTAAGAAGTAACCCAAAAGGAAATGAAGCTAACACAGATGAAGCTTCATGTGATGCAAAAGCTAACATGGAGTCCACAATGAATTCTGGCAACAATCATCCAATCGGCGACGATGTATACAGAAGATAGTACCTATATAAGTTGTGCACTTTGCAATATATCTTTTCATTGTTTAAAAAATTTTGCAACCACACCATGTCAGTGTGTTAATAGCTAGTCATTGTCGTAGTAAAGGATGTAGCAAGAATATGGATCAGAGATTGATGCGTACCTGCATAAAATAGGAAACATATGGTACAATTATACGTGTAGAGGGGGTTGGCATCGGATGTAATAAGGTCGGCGAGGGCCGACGCAAAACATAGCGGCTAGGGATTGGGTTTGGGTGGGTTTTGGGATCGATTGGGGAATTGGGACAAATCATTGAACCCAATGTAATATGTAAGACACATCGGACTGGGAAAAACTTGCCATGATTCAGTAACAAGCTTCTTGTAAATATCTTACATAATCTAGATTTTTTCCATTTTCTCATATCTCATTATAAAGACTACTGTCGAGATATTCCTTATACTATACATGTTACATATCTCTACTAATGTTTTTAAGGATTCATACACAAACATATACAATATATCCATTCAATTGTCACAAAACAATCGGAGAACACATGAGATATCGTTAGATTATCACGATTTAGAGAATTTAGCTTAAACATGTTATTGAAGGCATAGTGTTTTGAACAAAAATGTAAATTTGGATGTAAGAAATAGCTCAATGTTACCACATTAAATTAGGTATGATTGTGAATAAAGATGATTTATAAATAAATATGAAAGTTTAGTATAAAACTATAATTCATTATATATATTTGACTCGCGTTGGGGGCCATACTTTGGTACTTAACTCACACAAAAGCTATTTTATTTTCTTCATGCATTTCTGTTTTCTTGGCATGATGCATCGATTAGGATGACTGTGTTGGATCAGACAATCTTATTTCTTTACTACTTAAGGGTTAAGGGGCGATGGAGTAGTTGTTTGGCATTTCATTTCTCCCTGATGCATCCTCTGCTATTAGCCACTATGTAAGCTCTGAACCAACATTCAGACCACAAAGATGTCTTTTTTCAATTTACAGCTAGATTAGTTTCTAGAAATTTATGATTGGCCGATCTGTCTAGCCCTTTTTTTAGAAATATAGGAATCAAGGTGGGACCATTGAAAAGTAGAGGGATTAAATATGTCATTAACCCCTTACTCAAACCTGAACTCCTGAGTGGAGATTAATGAACTTACCATTCGTTGCCTTTTACACGGGAGTAGCTTTGTTGCTCAACTCCATCATGGAGGACCATTCTTCTCCTGCTCATAAACTCCATCTCCACTGAAGAAGCACTGGTAGTTCAACTCTTAGACTGTCATATGTCCTTCCAGAAATCCAGGGAGCAAATTCCTCATCTGGATGACGACATCCTGGTCTACATCCCCCATGAGTGTATTCACCCAATCTTGCTGCGGCTGCTGTCCTTGATGGTCATTGCTTATCCGCTAATGAGTGATACTTTTACACTCATTCAACATTGTTTAAACCGAGATATTTCATTAAAGTAGAGATAATCGCTCCGATATTGCCACTAATGACTAATGGATGCAAATGATTCCACAAATTCTCTCTTTGATGTGTTTCCAAAGGAAATGGGCTAAAAAGGAACAAATCACATGTGGAAATGGAAGGGCAGGAGAATGGAGGAAGAAGGAACTAACAGGAGTCATTTCTAGAAAACCTAAGCAAAAGACGGTGTTTCATACGGACGTGCGCGCTCCCGTGAGCGTCCTTTGGCGTGGATTTCGAGGCAGATCGTCCACCTGAACAACTTTTATAAAGGGGACCCACACGAAATGTTGACAAAACGACGAGCACGGAGCACAGAACCTCTTCATCATCTTCATTCACAAACCCTAGCCACCGCCATCTTCATCTCCATAGCCATTTCTTCAACCACCACCATAGTGCTAATCCATCCCATTCATACTTGTAATCTTGTGACTACATCCTCTTAAGAGCCCTACACTGTATGAGTGTGTGCTTGGCTGGGTCATACTCGTTTTTGTTGTGCAAGCAATAGGGCTTGTCAAGAATGTCATCGCTGATGGCCTTCTTCTGTGGAACCGATTACTTTTTCTGCCCGGTGCCCTTTTTGCCCTGGCCGACTGCTGCTACCAGGTCGGCTCTGCAGACACCATCACTAGTTTCTGGTTGTCGGCGTTTGTTCTGCTACTCCACCTGTTCTGGCTATTCTACCCCTTCTGGGTAGTCGACTGTACGCAGTGTCCCCGTCAGAGCTTGTCATCCCCTTCTCCATTGCATACCGGTTGGCTATATCCATCAACTGTCGTATGGAGGTAAATTCAGTCCGGCCCAGCTTCAGTTGGAGATGTGTATCGCTGGAAAGCAAGGATCCATCACTGTTGCATGTAGGCGTTATCAAATGAGTAGGCCTATTTTTGTTTGCATTGTGGAAGCTTGCGAGCAAAATTGTCGGTTCTTCACTCGCTGGAGGAATGCCGCCGGTTTACTTGGATTTAGTGCATACCAAGTTACAGCAGGCACATGGTCTCAGCGACCGGCTCAAGTAACGTCCGACGCCATGACCCGCCTCCTGGCCATGGCCCGGCTTATAATGGAGCCTTTTACGCGGCAGGCCAGGACAAAGCGCGGCAAGAGGCGGAGCAAGTGCCTCAATTGACGGCTTACCAGACCCCCCGGCTTATCCGACGACTTCCGTCGACGTGGGTATCCCTACCAGGACCGGGGGTGTCCCTTGTTTAGTACCGGCTATCCGCAATGAGCGTCTGCCCAAGGACTTCAAAGGCCCTAGGAAGGTGCCTAATTACATAGCAGACTTACAGCCTGCAGCCTGGATCGAGAGTTATGAGATGGCCATGGAGCTACTGGAGGTCAGTGAGGCGGCCATGGCTAAGTACTTCATCATGATGTTGGATGGGACTGCCCGCACTTGGTTGAAAGGGCTACCACCGAACTCCATCGGATCTTGGGCTGAGCTGAAAGCCCGGTTCATCCAAAACTTCAAGGATACCTGTAGGCAGTCTATGTCAATTGTGGATTTGACTAACTGTAAGCAGCAGGAGGGTGAATCCACGACTCATTGGGTTCGCCGGGTCAAGGAGATCATACATTCATCAGATAAGATGGATGCTGGCTCTGCAGTCTTAATGTTGGAACAGAATTGTCGCTTCGTGCCCCTGAAGATGAAACTCGAGCGGCTTAAGCGCGACTGCAGTGACATGGGCACACTAATGGCGGCTCTTGTCAAGTACGCCGATTCTGATGGTACCAAGGATCCCCCTTCAGATGATGAAAGGGCAGGGAAGGGAAAGAAGAATGGCAATGGCAAGGGTCCCCAGCATAACCCGGGGAACCAAGGAGGAGGCAAGCGCAAGGCAGATGGCAGCCTAGAGTTTGTGGCCAACGCCAGCGCACAAGGCAATAACCAGCGACGCAAGGGGAGGCCCCCTCCCCGAGGCGGCGGGTCAGGACCTTCACTGGAGCAGCTGTTGAATGAGCCTTGTCCGAGGCACGGCTCTAGAGAGAAGCCAGCGACTCATCTGTGGAAGGATTGTGCAATCATGAAGGCCTTTAAAAACTACAATGGCCCGGGGGCGGCTCAAATTCTGGTCCTCAGAACGGTCAAGGGGGCTTTAATCCACAGTCTGGCCAGGGTCATCAACAGCAGCAGGGGGTTATCAGACTAATCCAAAGCAGCTTAGCGGTGGACAGTATCATGTGTTTACCACTAGTTTGTGCAAGCGAGATCAGAAGCTTCACAAGAGGGCTGTGAATGCTGTTGAGCTGGCGGTCCCACGCTACTTGCGGTGGTCTGAGCAGCCTATAGTGTGGAGTAGGGAGGATCACCCTCCCCGGGTGGATAACCCGGGCCACTTGGCCCTAGTGGTGGCTCCTCAAGTGGGAGGATATAAGTTCACAAAGGTGCTCATGGATGGAGGCAGCAGCATCAACATCCTCTATTATGAGACTTTTCGCCGTATGGGGTTGGTTGATAAGAACCTCAGCCAGTCAAACACTATCTTCCATGGCGTGGTACCTCGTAAGTCGGCTTATCCAGTCGGCAAGATCGAATTGGAAGTGGCTTTTGGTGATGAGAACAACTACAGGGTGGAGAAATTGACCTTTGAGGTGGTCAAGATAAGAAGTCCGTACCATGCTATATTTGGACGGCCGGCTTACGCAAAGTTCATGGCACGGCCGTGTTATGTGTACTTACAGCTCAAGATGCCGGGTCACAATGGGACCATTACGGTTCATGGCAGCCGGAAAGTGGCTCTGGAGTGTGAGGAAGGTGATGCGGCTTATGCAGAATCTGTTTGTGCTACAGAGGAGTTGAAGTTTTACAAGGATAATGTTGACCCAACAGATATGACCTCACTGAAAAAGCCGACCACAGAACAAGAGCCGGCAATGAAATTTAAATCATCTGATGAGACTAAACTTGTTGATTTTGTTCCAGGTGACTCATCTTAGCAGTTTAGCATCAGTGCAAATCTGGATCCAAAATAGGAAAGCGCGCTCATCGAGTTCATCCGTGAGAATAGGGACATCTTCGCGTGGAAACCTTCTGACATGCCAGGTGTACCTAGAGAACTCGCTGAGCATACTCTCAATGTTGATCCGAAATTTAAGCCGGTCAGACAGTTCCTTCGGCGGTTTAATGAGGAAAGGCGGAAAGCTATTGGTGAAGAAGTAGCCCGGCTCTTGGCGGCCGGGTTTATCGTTGAAGTTTTTCACCCAGAGTGGTTAGCTAACCCGGTGCTCGTACTCAAGAAGAACGGCACCTGGCGGATGTGTGTGGACTACACGGACTTGAACAAGGCGTGTCCGGCTGATCCTTTTGCCCTCCCCCGTATTGATCAAATCATTGATGCTACGGCGGGTTGTGCACGTTTAAGTTTCTTGGATGCTTATTCTGGTTATCATCAGATTAAGATGGCAGTTAAGGACCAGGAGAAGACGGCGTTCATCACTCCCTTTGGAGCCTTCTGCTATGTGTCTATGCCCTTTGGACTCAAGTGTGCACAGGCGACTTACCAGCGTTGTGTACAGAACTGTCTTCATAAGCAAATTGGGCGCAATGTTCACGCTTATGTGGACGACATCGTGGTTAAGTCCATAAAAGAGGAAACCCTGATAGTTGATTTAAGGGAAACCTTTGATAATCTCCGGGTCTACAAGATGATGCTTAACCCGACCAAGTGTGTCTTTGGTGTTCCTGCAGGCAAGCTCTTGGGCTTCTTGGTTTCTGACAGAGGCATTGAGGCTAACCCGGAGAAGATCAAGGCCATCACCTCCCTGGCTAAGCCGGCGTGTATAAATGACGTTCAGCGCTTGGCGGGTCGCATCGCTGCTTTAAGCCGGTTTATAAGCCGTTTGGGTGAGAAGGCCATGCCCTTATATCAGTTGATGAAGAAAACTGATAACTTTGTCTGGAATGATGCAGCTAATACCGCCTTTGAGGATTTGAAGAAGCAGCTGGCAGAGCCCCCAGTCCTTGCTGCTCCGGTTGATAAGGAGCCCTTATTGCTGTATGTGGCGGCAAACGCACGAGCCGTCAGTGTGGCTATTATGGTGGAGCGCAAGGAGGAGGGTAAGGAGCATCCGGTTCAGCGGCCGGTTTATTATGTCAGCGAAGTGCTCATTGAGTCCAAGCAGTGGTACCCGCATTGGCAGAAGCTTGTGTATGGTGTGTTCATGGCGAGCCGGAAACTTAAGCATTATTTTCAGGGTCATCCCATCATTGTGGTCAGTTCTGCCCCTCTTGGTGATATCAAAACAGAGAGGCCACAGGGAGAATTGCTAAGTGGGCTATAGAACTTGGACCTCATGGTCTCAAATATGTGCCACGCACTGCTGTTAAATCTCAGGCCTTGGTGGATTTCATCAATGATTGGACAGAGTCACAAGTGCCTGAGCAAAAGCCGGATAACACATATTGGACTATTCACTTCGATGGGTCCAGGCAGTTGGAGGGCTCGGGGGCTGGCGTTGTATTGGCTTCCCCTAAAGGTGATAAGTTCCATTATGTGCTACAGTTGATATTTCCTTGCACTAACAATGCGGCTGAGTACGAGGCCTTGCTCCACGGTCTTCGGATGGCTAAGGAGATGAGCTTGAGCCGGGTAAGGTGCTTCGGTGACTCAGACTTGGTGGCTAAACAAGTATCAGGCAAGTGGGACTCTAAGGACCCTCTAATGGCGGCTTATCGCCGCGAAGTTGATGCCATTGCTGGGCACTTTCAGGGCTACCAAGTAGAGCACATTGATCGCAGGAAGAACGAGGCGGCTGATGCTCTGAGCCGGCTAGGCTCTCAGCGAAAGCCGGTGCCGCCTAACACTTTCCTGGACGTCATGTATAGCCCTTCGGTTAAATTGCCTACGGAGGAAGACTTGGCCGTCCCTGACCCGGAGGCACGACTGGTGGCGGCTCTCCATATCATACCAGACTGGACAACGCCATATCTGGCTTACATGACCCGGGGCGAGTTGCCTGAGGATGAAACTTTGGCCAGGCAAATAACCCGGCGGGCCAAGTCAATGATTGTTATCGATGGCGAGTTGCATCATCGCGGTGTTACAGGAGCATTTCAGCATTGTGTTTCCCCTGAGGAAGGTCAAGAGATCTTGCGTGAGATCCATGAAGGGGATTGTGGCCATCACGCCGGCTCAAAGTCCCTTGTGGCCAAGGCTTTTCGTCATGGTTTTTATTGGTTGACGGCTCATGCTGATGCAGAGGACTTGGTCAGTAAATGTGATGGTTGCCAGAGGTTCTCACGACAGGCTCATGTGCCGGCTCAGGAGCTGAGGATGATCCCAATCACTTGGCCCTTTGCGGTCTAGGGGCTTGATATGGTTGGGCCCTTTAAAAGGTCCAAGGATAAGAAGACCCACCTCTTGGTGGCAGTTGATAAATTCACAAAGTGGGTGGAAGCTGAGCCAGTTAGCAAGTGCGATGCAGCCACGGCGGTTCAATTTATGAAAAAGGTGATTTTCCGCTTTGGCTTTCCGCACAGCATTATAACTGACAATGGCACCAATCTCTCCAAAGGCGCCATGGAAGAGTTTTGTCAACGAGAGCATATCCAACTTGATGTTTCTTCAGTGGCTCATCCTCAATCCAATGGTCAAGCTGAGAGAGCTAATCAGGAGATTCTGAAGGGCATCAAGCCCCGGCTTTTGGTCCCTTTGCAACGGACGCCGGGTTGTTGGGTGGAGGAGTTGCCCTCCGTGTTATGGAGCATCAACACTACTCCTAACAGGTCTACAGGCTTCACGCCTTTCTTCATGGTTTATGGAGCAGAAGCAGTCCTCCCCAGTGACATCCGTCACGACTCACCTCGCGTGGCGGCTTATGTGGAGACGGATAATGAACAGGCGCGCCAAGATGCTCTTGACTTGTTGGATGAACAGCGTGATGTGGCGGCAGCCCGTTCAGCGATTTACCAACAAGACCTGCGCCGTTATCATAGCCGCCGGGTCAAATCCCGGGTCTTCCAGGAAGGCGACCTTGTGCTCCGGCTCATCCAGGATCAAACGGATGCACACAAGTTATCCCCACCTTGGGAAGGGCCCTTTGTGGTCAGCAAGAACTTGCACAACGGGTCATATTACCTCATTGACATTCGGGAGCACAAAGATTCACGTAAGTCGGAGGAAGAGACCCGTCGGCCGTGGAACATAGCTCAGCTTCGGCCTTACTACACTTGAGCCACCGGCTCTCATGGTGTACATATTTCTCTCAGCCATGTATATATTATGATAAGCAATAAAGCAGGACCTCTGTCCTTTTTTCTCCTCCAAATATGCACGTGTTGTTCACATGATGACTTAAAGGAGGATCCGGCTTATGATCGTATTTGAATCTAGCCGTAAGCAGTAAAGTCACTTGGGGGCTTCCTGTTCAAACATGGGTCGTATTCGAACCAAAGAGAACATAGCTGTCGATACCCATTTGATTGGCAAAGTGCCGAGCTCATTGGGAGGTTACCTTTGGTCATATTTGAATCATAGTTTAACCCCTCTGAGAACCGACGTGGATCGTATTCGAATCAGCGTCGTTAAACAATTCTAAAAATCACTTGGGGGCTTCCTGTTCAAACATGGGTCGTATTCGAACCAAAGAGAACATAGCTGTCAGTACCCTCTTGATTGGCATCGCCACACCCACTGGGGGCTATATGATCGTATCCGAATCTTGGCTTAACCCCTTTGGGCCGGGTCTCTGGTTGTATTCGAACCGGAAGCCCCTAAGATCTTCTGCTTTATCACAAGTTTACTCTGATTATGTCAAGGTGTGCACGGCCGGGTCTCACTTTGCCGGCTTAACTTTGGTTTACAGTGTTCGTTGAACATCATGGGTGTCATCAAGGCAAGTAAATCGGAGTTAACTTACCAACCTTGTTACCCGGGTTATCTAAACCGGAAGTATGCTTACAGGCTGATAAAGTGTGTTATTACGGCTGTATTCAGGACACTATTGAAGACAAGTCCTTTTGATTCATATTCCGGGTTATCTAAAAATTATGATTCTCAGGACGGTAAGACGCCCCGAGACTTGTGATTTGCTTTTCTATGCAGGATAATTAAAGGCAACTTTTGGAGGTTAAGAAAAACAAAGGATTGATTATGACCCGGAGAATTATCAAAGAGACATCTTCAAAAGACTTCCGCATTCAATACGTGCACGATGGCACGGCAGAGATGAACTGTTGCGCCTACTCTATTACAAAATTCATCAAGTCTAAAAAGGGTGGAGCTTTGCTTGGTAAACCGCCAGCCGAGTCACGATGCCCGCCGAGTTGAAGTCTCCGGCTCGTTCCTATCCTCTCCTCCAGCTAATCCCAAGACCTCGAAGGTTGATGACTTCCAGTCGATGCCGCTGAGAGCTTCGAATTGGGCTTCCTCGTCAATTAACCCGGCCGGGTCAATCTCCGGGGCGAAAGTGTGCTGACGAGCCGGCGGGATCAAGTTGAGGGCTTCATAGCGAGGGGTAGGAATCCTCTGATTCTCCGCATCATAGACCGGCTGGTACTTGGTCAGATCTGTGTCGTTCCCGATAAGGGTGGCCACCGGGCGTACAGCCTTCACGCACGCTGCGAAGTCCTTCTGGTCGAAAGCTGAGCCGTCCTCCTTCAGGCTTGGATAGCCAAGGGCGATGTCCGCCGGGTCTAACTCCGGCAGGAATGCCTTGGTCCGGCTCAGCGCGGCGATCGCTCCGGCTCTCGCAGAGGCCCGTCGCAGCTCTTGGATCCGCTGAGGCAGAACGGCGAGCCGGCGCAGGACTTCTGCCAGGTGAGTCGGCACCTCGTTGGATAGGGCCACCACAGCTAAGGCGCGCTGTGACCCGGTGTAGAGCTGCTCCACCAGGGTGTACACGGCCTTTAGCTTGGTGACCACGCTCTGGTTGAGGTTGGCACTTCTGGGGCCTGTTTAACAGAATCAGATAAGCCGGCGACAAGGATGAATCATGAGATATAATCATTCTAACATGGATGAAAGCCGGTGAGGCGACTTACCGAAGATGGCGGCCACCATTTGGGAAACCTGGCGCTTTAGGCCGGAGAGCTCGGCGGTCTTCTCAGAGAGAGCCTTCTCCGCCTGTTCCGCCCGGGTCACCAGTGCGGCCTTCTCTTCGGCCCAGGCTTTTCGCTCAGCATCAAACTCGGTCTTCAACTTTTCTTGAGTGGCGATGCTGGATACAAACTTGGCGTTTGCCTTCCGGGTCTCCATCTCCTGCATCTTCAGCCGGCTCTTGAGATCCGCAAGGTCCGCCTCTAGCTTCTTGCCAACAGCTTGTATAAATTTCCGGGTTATTAACAGTTACTATATAAGTCCCAAGCGTTTTCCAAGCAAAGACACTTGGCACTTGGGGGCTAATGCATATTGAATGTATCTATCTACATACCGCCGGCTCAATTGAGTAAGCCGGAACCTAAGTCTACAACATATTCAATCATAAGTCGTCGACTTGGGGGCTAGCATGGCAAAGGTAACTATGCAGTAAGTAAGAAGACAGAAGAAGGATACCTCAGATTTTTGTTGGATCTGGTTTACCATGGTGACCTCCGCGTCCCGGCTCTTGTGTACTTGGCTGATGTAGCCAGAGACGAGCTCTCCAATGCTCAAGTTGGTGTAGTCGGAGAGGTCCAGGTTCACCCGGTGGGGCTGCAGCAACTCCCCCTTAGCGGAGCACCTGGCCAGCACGGTCGGTCTCCCCGGCTCAACAAACTCCGTCCGGGTGATTACCACGTCCGGGTCGTCTGCTGGTGGAGCTGAGCCGGAGGCTTCTGGGTTAACTGAAGTTTCTGTGGTGGCCTTGGTAGTTGGGGCAGTGGCCTCAGGTGCCATGTCCTTTGGAGTGGTGGCTTCGGGGGCGGAGGCAGCTGGCAGTTCTTGAGCCGTCACCTCCGGTTCAGGTAAATCCGGCACTCCGGCTGACCTGGTCTTCTTCGCTCTCTTGGTGAGCTTTGCCTGGGTACTGAAAGGACAGAAACATTCAGCACAAAGAAAGTAAGTACAGACAAATATAATATGAGATGGTTGTCATTACCCGGGCGCGGTCTTGAAAGTCGGAAGGCTCGACTGCATAGAGTCGCCCGAAGAAGGGGAGGTCTCCTGATAATTGGAGTTAGAGGAATTGAGTGGCTGACGGATAACACCCGCCAACGGATGAAAAGGGTACAAGTGGGAAAAAACCTCAGTTCAGCGCTTCCTTGTTGCGTCGGGTAACCCGGCGGAGAGGTCGGTGTCCTTGTTGGTCCGGGTGTGACGCCGGCTTTCATGAACCTGTCGCTTCAACATAAATTGAGGGTCTTGATAAGCTAAAGGATGTGAAAAGCTTACTTTCCGGGTTACCCTTCGGACTTTCAGCTGGGGCAAGGGCTCCGAGTCGGAGGAAAGTGACGTTACCTCTTCAACCACTGGGTTACTGCCGCCGGTGTCATCCTGTCAATGAGCAAGTGTTGATAAGGCAAACAGCAACAAATAACAAATACAACAAGAATTTAAAGGCTTAGGGGTTACCTCTGACTCGGAGCTGTCGCTTAATTGCATCATCTCCGAAGCAGTAGGCCTGCTTCCTTTTTTGCGAGGGGCGGCTTTCTTGGTGGCTTTCTTCGCCTTCCTGGCCTTCTTGGCCGCCTCATGGTCATATTTGACCCGCCAGAACTTATCATCAGCCTGAAAAATACAATGATGAATTCTTAAAACGGTTCAGATGAAGGTTATATGCAGAAGAAGTTGAAAAGTTAAAGTCAGCGGCTTACCGCTGGGGCTGGGTTGGTCTTGCAGAAGGGGGCTAGCCCGGTCCTTCCGCAGTCTGCCAGGCTCTCGTTTAAAAGAGCCTTGGTCTCCTCCTCTGCAACGTCTTCTGGAAGATCGTTGCGGCTGTGTCTCTGCGGGTCATCCTTCCGTCCTGTGTACTCGCACATTAAGCCGGGGCGGCGGCTCAATGGGATCACCCGCCATGAGATCCAGACCCGGACCAGGTCAATTCCATTCAGACCATTGCCCAGGAGAGCCTTGATCTTGTTGATAGTTGGGAGCAGAGGCTGGCGCTCCGCTTGAGTCAGTTTGTCCGACAGTGGGTGAGTCGGCTCCAGACGTGTTGGGCGAAAGCCGGGCAGCGGGCTTTCATCAGCCGGGGATGTATCTTGGCAGTAGAACCAAGTCATGTTCCAGTCCTTGGGGTGGCTCGGCGGCTCTGCGTAAGGGAAAAGACAGTCCCTACGTCGCTGGATGGAGATGCCACCTAACTCCAGACTTGGTCCGTTGGCACACTCATTCTGACGGTTTAAGTAAAAAAGCTCTCTGAAGAGCAGCAGACTAGGTTCTTGTCCAAGGTAAACCTCGCAGAAGACTTGAAAATTGCAGATGTTGGACACTGAGTTGGGTCCTATATCTTGAGGCCGCAAGTCGAAGAAGTTGAGCACGTCCCTAAAAAACTTTGAGCCGGGCGGTGCGAAGCCCCAGCTCATATGATCTGCGAAAATCACTACCTCCCCGTCCTTTGGCTGTGGTCTCTCTTCTGACGGGTCAGGGGCACGGTAGGACATGACTTCTTTCTTAGGCAGATATCCGGACTTAACAAAATTGGCTAGGGTCTCGTTAGTGACGTTGGACCTCATCCAGTTGCAAGTGATGGGAGCCTTGGGAGGCATGGTGAAAGTTGGCAGTCTATGACAAAAAGGGAAAATGTCCGGGTTAATTATAAGCCGGAGATCTACAGTTCAAAACTAAGGTGGCGGCTTATGAAGGGGACTAATGGTATATACTCAAGTACAGTGGGTTATTTAAGCTGCAGGGGCATTCAGAATAAATTGATTATCTACGGCCTTATCACAGTTAAGCCGGAGGATTCTACGAAGCATGGTTTCCTTTAAGCCGGAAGATTCTACGTCGCGTGGTTTCTTTAAACCGGAATTGTAAGCCGCCAAGATTCAATGGTTGCAGTTTTTACTAAGTGTGGTAAAACAGGTTTCACATATTGCAGTAACTTTTTTGGATCAAAATGGTCGGGTGAAATGAAAATTTTCTAGACCTAGAGACAGACGAGCGGAAGTTCTTGAGCTTGAACGAAGCCTTTATGCAGTAGAAAGAGATCTACGGGCATTTGAAATGAGTCCTAAACAACCGCCGCACTAGGTCTATACAGGGCTAAAGATCAAACAAGGGCAGTAACTATGAGAACTACCGAAGCTTGCGGACAATGGTGAAGAACACGGACGAACTATTCGAACCCTACCGCAGATCTGTTCTAGCAGGGCAGAAGAGACTCACCGGAGCTGGAGAAGAGCGGAGGTTGCCGCCGTTTGTCCGGTCCGAGTCAGGGTGATGCAGCGGCCAAGTTGACGAAGACCAGGGGCGCGATGGCGGCGGCAGTAGCAGAGCTCGGGCAGAGGAGCGATGGCACGAGGAAGAAGATGGAGAGGAAGTGGCTGAGAGCCCGTCGGGCCGGCCTATTTATAAGGCAAGTTCATAAGTGGGCGCGAGATTCAAGGAGACCACGGCGTGGTTATCTCCCCCCACGACGCCTCGATTTTCGGAATGACAGTAAAAGCAAAGATCCGTTGCGGATCTGGTGGAGTAAAAAACGGGCTTAATGGAAGATGACGTCACGGCGGATTATCCGGAGTCCAGAGGATGACGTCACGCCGGGTTATGGCCTTCACATAAATGGTAAGCCGGAGATTTTTTTTCTGTCGGCAGAGTTGAAGATTGACATGAGCCGGCTCAAATCAATCTGGGGCCTAATGTTGAGGATATAGACCTTAGAGTCACCCGCCAGGAGGGGCCGGGTTACTCGTATGGTCATTGCCAGAAGGCCGGAGCCAAGCTTGAAGACGATGGGCCAGAGATGGGCTAAGACCCGGATATGGCTTAAGGCCCGTAGTTACAATCATTATTATGGTAGAACTTGTAGTGTACGGCAAGTATAGTTGAGAGTCCGAGCCGGACACTCTTATGAGCCGGCCGGGACTCCGAGAGCCGCAGGGCGTCAGCCTCCTTATATAAAGGGACGACCCGGCAGCGGTTTAGGGACAAGAACAATCTCATCGAGAGCCGGGCATAGCAGTTTAGCTCCCTGGTGATCGTAACCCTAATCAATACCACCTCAAACTGGACGTAGGCTTTTACCTTCACCGTAAGGGGCCGAACCAGTATAAACCCTCGTGTTCCTTGTCCCGCATTAACCCCTTCAAGCTTCCTAGCTGCGATGGCTCCACGACTAAGTCCTAGCTCGAGGACATCTGCCGTGACAATTCCACGATAGGCGGCAATGAGAATGATAGCATATGGCATTCCGGCCGATTACACCGATGAGTATATTTGCATTGGAGAAGATATGATGCTCAAATGTGTGCGAGTGTTTGCAGACACATTGATCCGGGTATTTGGTCTCGAGTACCTCTGAGCTCCCAATGAGGAGGAGACAAAAAATATTATGGCGATGAACGAAGCAAGAGGATGGCCGGGCATGCTTTAGAGTGTGGATTGCATGCATTGGAACTAGAATAACTTCCCAAAGGCTTGGGCCGTGCAGTACACCGGCCATCAACGCAAACCCACTATTGTGCTCTAAGCCGTGGCTTCACATGACTTGTGGATTTGGCATTGCTTCTTTGGATTGCTGGGTCTCTTAACACTACTAGGGAAAAGCCTAGCAGCAACGCGGGTTTTAGGCCTATCAGTAGCGCGGGCAGGAGCGCTACTGGTACGACGCTACAGCTAAAGGTTAGCAGTAGCGTGCGTTAACCCACGCTACTGCTATATCGACTTAGTAGTAGCGCTTTCTCAGAAGAGCGCTACTGGTAATTACTAGTAGCGCTTCTCCCTGCCCGCGCTACTACTATTATTTCATATTTCATTTCTTTTTATTTCATGTTGTATTCATACACCTTTATACAAGTTTTCATACAACAGGAATTTAGAGATTGTTTTTACATCATAATGAGTTATTACATCACGGGGTGAAAGAACCGTGGACTAGTTTCAAGTGGATGGACATCCACTTGAAACTAATCCGCGGTTCTTTCACCCAATGACATAATAAATATCATCATCATCATCATATCATTAACAACTTATCATCATAATACATCACTGTCATATAACACCTCCTC
Source organism: Aegilops tauschii subsp. strangulata (assembly GCF_002575655.3). Taxonomy (NCBI): domain Eukaryota; kingdom Viridiplantae; phylum Streptophyta; class Magnoliopsida; order Poales; family Poaceae; genus Aegilops; species Aegilops tauschii. The sequence goes on along the minus strand of NC_053037.3, from coordinate 517,580,301 downwards.
ATGATCATCGTTTTCATCAATGAGACATCACATAGCAAATTGGTCACTAGTCATAATCACAACTACTCCTCATCATCAACTCTAACACATTGTACCACATAATAAACATATTGTACCTCATAGGACCTACTACATTCTCTTAAGACCTACTATATTCTCTAAGGTAAAATAACAAAAAACAAGATAGCCCCTAACTCTCTTTTATGGAGAATGGAGATTATCCTGTCTCCAATTCTTGCCTTTCACTTAATGTTGCTTCCAAGAACCTCCTTACGAATGTCCAAACATTTTTTCCATTCTTTGATTAGCATGTGTTCACCGGTTTTAGAAATCCGATATGCACAGGTGAGATCCGTAGGATGACCTGGCTGTATGTTCAGAACTTCAAGGCGACCATTCTGATACATCAGATGAGGCACACAATCCATCGAGATTTTCTGTTAAAAACATAGTAATAACTTCGTAGTTAGCAATGATGTACTAGTTTTAGAAGTATGCAAAAGATGCACGGATGTCGTAATAGTAAAAAAAAATCTTACCAGGGTATCTCCATAGAAGTTATCGTGGTTCAACACGTGCACTAGTGGCACATATTCACCATAATTTGGAGGAGTTCGATAATAGGTATTGTAATTCTCAAGATAAGTACAAAATGCGATCAGATGATTTTTCTCCTTATAAGTTAATTCGAAGCCATCGGTGTAGTGGGTTTTGTCTACCATCTTCCGCACATTCTTTGAAGAATGAAAATAAGCTGTCAACTATTTTGAAATAAATAATATAAATTAGTTAATAACTATGTTTGAGAAACTCACATAGCGGTAGAATCGGAAGCGTATCAACAAGGACCCAAATGTCCATATTGTTTTGCTCGATGTCAGGATCACCAAGATCCATGGTGACAATCATACCCTCATAAAAACCATACATTTTGCAAAGTGCTTCCCAATTTTGGCAACCAAAATGGGTTACGCTCTGAGAATTGTACAGATTTACTTCAAAATTCATATCATTGTGGGTCCTTAGGTGTATTTTCTTTGTTTCAAAATTTCCATGGTCTTCAAAACCCATCCTCTTCAAGACATAGCGTCTTGCATGTCATGGGATAAGATAGTCGAATTGTAAAAGATGAAAATTAGACGTTGAAATAGTTGAAATCGTGCTTAATTACGAAAAAAACACTTGTCGTCGTTGCGTACCGTTTCAACATCGAAGGTCTCCTCGAGCTTAATGCTGAAGCGCCAATCTTCGTCTAGGTGAGGGCACCTGTCGCACAGACCTCGATCATCGTGGCACCAGCTGCACTCCCCCGGGAGACTTTCGTCGTCCGAGTACGACATTTCCTACGTTCATAATTCAAAGATTAAACTTGTACAATTAAATATATGTACTAAAAAAACCTAAATTAGATCATTATTTTTCGAGAAAATCCAGGCCACTCAATATTTCCTACATATTCTAGCACAAGTCATGCCAGAATTCACGGAAAAATCCAGCATGAGCTTTGCTAAAAAAGGACATATCGAGCGCCTGAAATTTGCCAGAACGGAAATTAATCAACACTCCGGCAAAACATAGGCCATTCGGAGGTGTAACCTGAACATGACCGGCCACTTGGGCAACCACATATCCTATTTAAGCAACACAAGATATACATGTTTTATCTACATCATATATATAATTGACATGGAGATTTGGCTGGTCTCACCTCAAGGTCAGAGGGGGTCGGTGACGGGGACGACGGCGGGGATGATGGAGGGGCTCCTTGATTTCTGCAAAAGCAAAAACCCTATAAGTTATCACTAATACATCCCGAATAATTGCTTAAACTAAAAAAATAACAACAAATATGACATGTTCAACTAGTTCTATTAATTCAACTAGTTCTTACTAAATATAAACTTACTATAAATAGAAAAAAACTAGTTCTTTCTAAAAATAAAGTAGTTCAACTAGTTATATTAATTTTCTTACTAAAAATACATTAGTTCTATTAATTCAACTAGTTCAACTAGTTTTTTAATTTACTTACTAAACTAGTTCAACTAAAACTAAACTAGTTCAACTAGTTTATTAATTTACTTACTAATTATTTTAAACACTTACTAAAAACAGTAAACAAAACTACATTATACAATAGTAAAAAACATCTACTATTAACCATACTGCCCTAGTTAACTAGTACCATCACTACTACTAATTAACATCTACTACTACTAAAAATCATTATCTATGAACCCTAAATTAACATCTACTACTACTAAAATACATCTACTAACTAAGCAGAGAGAGGGGTGGGGGCTTACAGAGAGGGGAGAGACGGTGGCGGGGAGGTGCTCGGCGACGGAGAGATAGGGCGGCGAGGGCGGGCTCGGGATCGGGAGGCGGCGGTCCTGGGCGGGCTCGGGCGGCGGCGGTGAGGTCGAGGGCGGCGACAGTGAGGTCGAGAGCGGCGGCGGGCGGCAGAGGTGAGGTTGAGGGCGGCCTCGTGCGGCGGCGGTGAGGGCAGGCTCGGGCTCGGGCGACGGCGACAGAGGAGTTAGGGGAACAGGGGGAAGAGAGGGGGGAAGCAGGACTTAGTGAAATTTTGAGCCCGCGGGTGGTTAAGTCGAACTAGCAGTAGCGCACTTTAGGAAACGCGCTATAGCTAATTTAGCTATAGCGCGTTTTAGAGAAAAACGCTACTGCTAAGTCGAAGCACGCATCAAAAATATGCATTGGTCATCATTGATCTTTTTGTGTAGAATCTAAATAGTCAACATGAATCCTCACAATACCTGTATAGGTACTGGTGAAGATTCATATTGCAGCCACAAATCCTACACATATAGTTCAATGAAGACCAAGTGCTCGAGATAGTTTGAGAAGTAACATATTTAAGGTGGTAAACACCTTGTTCGCTTAGCAGTATGGGACTAAACTTAATTAGGTGCAATACTTAGCAGCAGCGAGTTTTGAAGAAAAACGCTGCTACTAAGTACTTTAGCAGTAGCGCGTCCAGGGAAGGGCGCTACTACTATATCTAGCCTGGAGGCAACGCCGTGGCAATTATAGTAGTAGCGCTTGTTTCACCTAGAGCGCTACCGCTACCGGATTATTTGTAGCGCGGTTTTCTCAAGCACGCTACTGCTAATTAGCAGTAGCATTCATTTTTAAACCACGCTGCTGCTAAGATTCTGTGTATAAGGTTTTCCCTAGTAGTGTAATGATATCAATGTATTGCATAGATCATATCTTTTTGCCCAGCTAGCTAGTGGAAAAAGCTTCAGCTTGCAACTACACCGTCAATGGACATGATTATACCATGTGGTATGGAAAACGTTTCACGACGGAGCGCCGACCGAAGCTTTGGCCGGTCGCGTCCACGCGCAAACGCTCCCAACGACTCACCTAGCGACACGTAGGATGGGGGGCCCGCCCACGTGCGTTTTCTCCCTCCTTTTTCTCTTCTTCCTCTCGCTCATCTCTCTCTTCTCTCTCCCCGCTGCCATGGTCAACCCGTCGCCCCGCGCCGGAGGCCTCCCAGGGGCGCCGCCGTCATGGGAATCAGCCGATCTGGCCGCCCTCGACCAGATCCGCGTGGATCCGCGTGCATCAAAGCTCTGCCTACCTCGCCGGACCCGGCCATGCCAGAGCTGCAACCAGCCATGGTAGGACTACACCCCGCGGCGCAAACTTGCTGGAACCGGCAGACGTCGAGGGGTACAACCATGGTGTTTTTTTTGCTACAACCGACGAGCCTCGGTGCTACAACCTCTCGGCGCAAATTTGCTGGAACCGGCGGACGTCGAGGTTACAACCATGGTGATTTTTTGCTACAACCGGCGAGCCTCGGTGCTACAACCTGTATCTGTTTTTGCTACAAACAGTCACGGCAAGACGACGGACGACCATTTTTTTGCTACAACTGCTTGTTGGTTTTGCTACTACCGGCGATGAATTTTGCTGCATCGGTGACACCCGGCGAGAACCAGCTAAAAAAAGCTGGCACCCGGCGAGAGCATGGGGTACGAGGCCCGACACCGGCCGCTGCCCTTTGCTGCAACCAAAGAAAACGAAGCTGCAACCGGTGACTGAAAAAGCTACATCCGGTGACAAAAAAGCTACCACCGTTGAGCATCTACACGACGGAGCTGCATCCATGGAAAAAATGTTACAACTAGCAAGTGTTTTTGGTGAACCAACACGAGCGCCAGACGGCCACACGACGCCACCGTAGTTACTACCATGGGGCCATCTCCGCCGGAGCTACGACCATCTTCACCGGAGTCGCGACTGCCACCACCAGAGCTGCGACCGTCGTCAAGGGGAGCTACAACCACGAGGGGGCACGCTGCTGCATACGCGGAGCCGGTGGGAAAGGCACGAGACGACGGCGGTGAGGGCGGTGATCGGCGGTGAGGGGCGGCGACCGGGGGTGAGGGCGGTGACCAGCGGCAACAAACGAGATGCGCAGGGCGGTGCTTCGAAGCCAGACGCATGCTCATCCATGGCGATGCGATGTGGCTATTTTTCCTAGAGAAGAAGACACAGTGAGGGAGGGAGGAAGGAGAATCGTGCGGCTGTAAATCGCTCCCATCGTGCGGCTGCGCGTTGACCGGCCCAAATTTTGGCCGGCGCGCCAGCGCAAAGTGTTGGCCATGTGGTATTACCTTGCCAACAACATCTATCCTTGGTGGGCAACATTTTTAAAGACAATTAGTAAGTCGGTAGGCAGAAAACAAACTATTTTTTCCCAAGCACAAGAAGCGTGCCAAAAAGGCATTGAGAGGGCATTTGGTGTGTTGTAAGTTTGGTTTGCCATTGTTCGAGCTCCTGCTCGCTTCTGGGGTAAGAAATTCCTCTCAAATATCAATGACTGCATGTGTAATTCAACACAATATGATCATCAAGGATGAGAGGGATTTAAACTTAGAGTTTTTACTATGACAATATTAGTAGCCGTGTCAAGCCTACCAGAAACTCGGATGAGACCACTGCATTTCTTGAGACCTACCAGCAGATTGAAGACCGCGACACACACCAGCTGCTCCGCAATGATCTCATTAACCAATGGCAATTGTATCGGAAATATACTCCCATTTTATTAATTTAATTTACTTGTATTCATGTGTGATTTGAACAATCATTTTAATTCCGGACCATTTGTTATTCGGATTTGAACATTTGTTGCATTTGAGAGAATTATTGCATTGTAGGGTGTTAAAATATTAATAAATTTGCTATGTATTACTGTTTTTATTTAAATTATATTGTTTAAAATCATGATTTGCGGTATGGATTTGCATCATGGTGTGAAATCGGATGGAACAGATGCCGCAACCCCGTACCTCTGTTTCATTTTACGCTGTGCGGTACTGGAAATCTATTTACGGGAAACTATAAACGGATTTTGTGGGAGAAGATTTTTTTGTGTGACATCATTTTGCGGGAGAAGATTATACATCATTTGTTGCTCTAATATATAGTCTGACGAAGAACATTGCTATATGGACGACGAGATTCAGATGACTCCTGAACGACAGTGATAATCTGGCATCGCGGAGGCTGCTCCGGGTGTCCGGCGGCGTCGGCCCTCGGTGTTGCTCCCTTGCTCCGGCGTGGGCGGTGGGACGCGGCAGAGGGGCGGCGGAAGGCGCGTGGCGGCCGGATCTGGCCGACATAGGTCGGATTCGGAGTGGCAGCGGCTGGGCGCGTCGCCAGAGGTGGTTGGCGGGCGCGGGGAGGTCTGCGGTGGTCGTGGTGGCGGGCTACATTGGCGCGCGGGCGGTGGCGTCGTCTTGGGGCGTTTGCAGCTCGCGGCGGAGCCGGTGGTAGCAGGGGGGGGGGGGGGGGGCGGGCAGCAGCTGCACAAGGGGCTCGGGCGCCGTGGTTCTGGCATCGAGCGGGGTCTGGGAGGTGATGTTGTGTTTGCCGGCGCGGTTGCGAGGTGCGACAGCAGCTGCACGACGAGGTGGAGCCGGTGGAAGTCGACCATGGGGATTGTGCACCGTGCAGTGCTTCAGATCTGCTCGGATTCGGAGGTGTGAAGGAGCTCTGGGCGAAAGTCTAGCACTGACCTTGGGTCGGTGCCGGCAACAGCGGCGCCATGGCCATGGTGTCGTCCCCTTCTTGAAGGTGTTGCCGTGGAGCTCCATTACACAACTCTCCGGGAGAAATCCCTAGCTTCGGTTGGTCGAAACGGACGATGACGGCGGCTACGTCGTTTCCTTTTTTGAGGCATCGTCTTGGAGAGTCAGCATGTTGCAGTTTGCACGGATCTCCTCGTCGTTGGGGACAGTGGACGTCGGGGCGGCGGCTCCGGATGGTTTCTGATTGTGCGTCGAGATGGCGATCTCGGGAACAATGTGAGTGACAACTCTATGAGGTGGGGTTCTATCTCGACATTGGTTGGGTGGCATCCTTGTCTCGCTTGGGCGGTAGGGGCGTTGGCTCGGTCGATGCGCCCTAGAGGGGGCGGTCTGACTTTACGTCAGGGCGGAGGCCCCGGATGTGGTGCGACGTTCGTGGTCTACGAGCAGTTGCCCTGAGCAGCGTGGGTTGCGGGCAACTGGGTTGTGCGGTGTTGCTGCTTGAGGGGAGCGGTGGTATCTGGTATGTCGGGGCGGCGGCCACGGAAGGTGGTGCCGGTTGATTGCGCTGGGCGCGATGGAGCGGTGGATGTCGGGGCGGCGGCCCCGAGAGAATCACTGTGGCGACCAGACTTTTGTGGCAACGATGATGGTGGGAGCGATGTCGGCGACGCGGCAATGGTTGCGGTAGTCGGCTCTTCTCTGGCGTGTCCACGGTTTTTGCCTCAATTTGCTTGCTGCTGTGGAGTCGAAGCTGCGGCGGCGGGGCATGTGGTGTACGATGACTGGTTGTAGGTGGCCTGTTCGGCGATCTTCCGTGGCGCGGGCCGTGCCTGGTTTTGTTCTTCTGAGTTCTTCGTCAGAGTCGGAGTTGCGTTGTCTGGCCGCTTGTCGACTTGTCGTCGATTAGGGTGGGCTTTGCCCTGTGTGTTTTAGTCTATGGGAGTGGGTTTTGGCCCTTGTTGTTCTGGTTTTTGCCCGGTTTCCCGTAATTAACTGGGCAATTCTCTTCTGCTTAATTAATAGATGAGGCAATTTTTGCCTCCGTTTCGAAAAAAATAATCCGGCCGCACACATGCGTGTGCACAACATAGCAACGACCGCTGGATTGCGAACCAACCTGTAGTTGGATGGTTAGGGGGATCATGGTATCCCCAGCCCACCAGGGTTCAAATCCTGGTGCTCGCATTTATTCCTGGATTTGTTTCAGGATTTCCGGCGATGCGAATTCAGTGGGAGGAGATGTTTCCGTCGACGACGAGACGCCTACGGTGACTTCGTAAATCTCAAGATGATATGCCGGCTCAGTCTTACGGAGGTGCTCATAGGGGTAGGGTGTGCGTGTGTGTTCATAGGGGTGAGTGTATGCGCGTGTATATCAGCGCTTGTGTCTGTACTGATGTTAAAAAAAAGGCCGCTGGATTTGTAGTCGTCCACACATCGTCCACGTTTTGTCGTCTGCAGAGCAGTTTCATCAGACGAAAGGTTGACCCGGTCTTCTAATACTCGCACAGACACAACTGCTTGCCGCCGGCCCACCTCAAAGCCGTTGCGGCCGCGTCTCCGACCCACGAGCACTCCGGCGGCGACTCCAACCAACCTCGTATCCTCACGCAGCGGCACCGTCCCGGAAGATGCCCCCGGTGCCTGCCGCGGCGTCATCGAGCGTCCCCAGCGTGCCCCCGGAGAGAACCCCTACGGGGGGCACGGCGTCGCCGGGCAACTCTATGGCGCCCCTGGAGAGCACCCCTACGGCTACGGAGGCCGCGGCGTCGCCGGGCAACTCTGTGGTGCCCCCGGAGAGCAACCCTACGGCGAGCCCCCCGCCCTCTGTCACCGAGCCAGAGCGGCTTTCTTTATCCATCCAAGATGAATCCACAACTCCCCTGCTTTCGGTGGACGTCCACGACCTGCACAAGCATGCCATCGAGTTCTTGGAGGAATCGAAAGGATACCCTGTCCTCGCGGATCCTGCCGCCGGGTTCGCCAAGCTACTGGAGCTGTTCGCCGCGGCCGAGTCAAAGGCCATGTATGCGGGAGATCTGAAGGCGGCCGCCTCCATCTTGAGCAAAGCTGCCACCGATGGCAAACTTCCGGTGAATCTCGCGGGCACCACGAAGAGGCTGGCATCTGAGGCGATGAAACTCGCGTCCGAGGTGGAGACCAGGCGTATTTTTTTCTCTTTGGCGAGGATTCGCTCGTGCTGCTGCCTCTCGGCGTCCCAGATAGCGCGCTGCTGGTCATGGTGCTGCACTGAGGAGTTGCCCCTCCATCGCAGAGACCTTGATCGACAGGTGAGCATGCATTTCTGTTGTTATTGACCGAAAAAATTCTCTAGCACTACTGTTTTGACTCGTGTGTTGTGCTGGATCATAAACGAATCTGTAGATGATGTCAAAATTGGAACCACAGGAATTTGTTTCCTTTTTGATGATTACAGAATGCAGACTGCTAGAATTTTCTTGTGACCTGACTGCAAGCTGCAGTCCACTAAATAGGGAGCTGGAACTGATTGAAACAGACCAGTGGCTATCTTAGTTATGCTTTGTAGTTGCAGTCCAAGAATGCAAACTGCTAGAATTTTCTTGTGATCATCTCAGAGTTTTACTTTGTGCCTTTGCGTTGTAGGCCTTATTTGTTGACAAGCTCTCCGCGCTCTACTGCTTATCGATGCCAAGCGAATTTTCTTGTGATCATCTCAGAGTTTTACTTTGTGCCTTTGCGTTGTAGGCCTTATTTGTTGACAAGCTCTCCGCGCTCTACTGCTTATCGATGCCGGCTTCGCTTGGCCTCCTTCCATACTTGCCTGCTACGATTCCCAAGGACCAGTCTGTGCTCATGGCGTATATCTATGGTCTGATTTTCTCATCGGCCTCCATCGGGCTAGTCCTGAGCCTTCACCCGATGAAGCGCTTTGACGTGGAGCTAGCACGTTTTGTTAGCAGGCTCAGTTTTGTGGGTCTGTCAGTGCTCGTTCTCATATTACGCATTGTCGCCGGGTAACTACGCTATGCTTGGAATTTGTTCAGGGATACTCGCTGCTGGCCATGGATATGCATGGATTAGGGTAAGTTCAATCGCCTCGAAAGAAAATTATCATCTAGTACAGAGCTGTTGCAGCAGAGTAGCGTATACTAACATTCCGATTCTTTGGTACAGAGCTGTTGCAGCAGAGAAGAGGACCCTTCAGACGCGCCAGAGGAAGTTTCATCTGATCACCGCAGTGAATGAGGCCGCGGGATCGACACTCCTTTCTTCCTACCTGCAGCTGAAAGATTGGTGTTCGTCACATTGTAAATTTGAGCAATTCTCTAGCACTTCTGTTTTGACTCCTGTGTTGTGCTGGATCACAAGTTATGAATCTGTAGATGCATGATGTCCAACTTGGAACCACAAGAGGACCCTTCAGACGCACCAGAGGAAGTTCCATCTGATCACCGCAGTGAATGAGGCCGCGGGATCGACACTCCTTTCCTCCTACCTGCAGCTGAAAGATTGGTGTTCGTCAGATTGTAAATTTGAGCAATTCTCTAGCACTTCTGTTTTGACTCCTGTGTTGTGCTGGATCACAAGTTATGAATCTGTAGATGCATGATGTCCAACTTGGAACCACAAGAATTTGTTTCCTTTTGGATGATTACAGAATGCAAACTGTTAGTACAATTTTCTTGTGACCTGACTGCAAGTGCAGTCCACTAAATAGGGGGCTGGAACTGACTGAAACAGATCAGTGGCTCCCAGTGCCAAAAATCTTCTAAAATTTCTAGCCTTCCTTTCCTAGAATCGTGGTAATTCAAACCAACATATTCCTTTTTGCTGTATGATTTTAACCTGACATCTCTGAATGGATTTGTATAGACATGCCAAATGGTTCTTGATAACTTAAGACTCTGGACAAGTGGAAATTGATCAAAACAAGCGACTGAATTGAGTGTCATGGTACTTGAGTACTTGACTCATGAGGCTGGTATAGGTATCAGGGTGTTATTTATTTTCCTCAACTTTTTGATTCAATACAATTTTTTCTACTGTGTGGAAACAACATACCATGACATCTTAATGCATCCTTAGACATAGGAAATCGTCCAAACAAAACATTTTTGTAAAATCTCCGACATATTATCTATTTCTTCTTCTTCTACTACTTCTTCTTCTGATTTCCTGTTTTCATTTTAGGATTATTTATGCATTTTCGAACTGGGTCTCTTTTAATTTTACGATTTGTCAAATGTTTCTCCTTATTTTTCCATTTTCTGAATTTCTCACTTCCCTGGAAGGTATTATTTACATTTTCTTTGAAATTGTGATGACAATGACTTCTATTTGTTTCATACGGGAATTCATAGACGCAACGACTCTGATTTTGGGGGGGGGGGGGGGGGGGGGGGTGGTTATGAGCTTTTTATTAGTCGTTACCCTAGAGTTTGGGCATCAGTTAAAATCCCCTAGTCGACACAACTTCGTGCTCTATCCACACTGTACGACTCTAAGTTCAGTTCTGACCTAACTGTGCAAAATATTCTACATAATTCCAATACACTAGATACTTCGTCCATCCTAATCCTAGCCTGATTTGAACATTAAAAGTTGACAAACAACAAAGGGGAAGGGGACTCATCCAAATTCACCGACCTTGTTCCTGATATAGGCATTAGCCGCCTGTAATGATTTTTGTTGGGCCACATTTATGTTTTTCCTTTTATTATAAATCTCAACATTTGTATTTATCTTCTAGTAATTATATAAATGAGGTTAAAGTGGCAACACATAATACTAGATTAACACTGTGTGCATTTTGCTTGTCCGTAGGAAGGAAAATGACCATTGTTTACGGAATAATTTTTGGCCCCTGGCAACGCACGGACAGTCTACTAGTATTATGTGTTGCGAAAAAAAAATCACATATATCAAAATAAATGTTTCTATGAAAAACATTGTTCATATATTTAAGAAAAGATGCTCATTGTATGGAATATGACAGAAAGGTAATTTTCATGCACACTAAAAATATGTGCATATATGTACACAAATAAATGTTCTTATATTCATAAAAAAAATAATGTACTGGCATAATAGAGAGAAGGGAAGTAAATGAAATGAAAAATAAAATAAACAAAAAAAATTAAAACATAAATAAGAAAAACAAAAAATAACAATGAAATAATAAAAGGAAACTAAAAAAATGACTACATTGGGGACTCTGGCGGAAGGACGTGGGTGTAGCTCACTAGCTACCGCTTAAGGCCTTGTTTGAGAAAGGGGGATTTGAAGCCCCAAAAGGGTCGGGGATTACATGGGATTTGGTGAATCCCTCCCCTTCACCAATCCCCTTAGGACGTGTTTGGTTGCCCACATATAGGCCAACCAGCCCCGCGCGGGATGTTTTGGGGCTGTTTGGTTGTCTGGCCCGTTTCTTGGGCCGCACTAAATTTAAAGCACCTCTAGGCCTGCACGTGAAGGAACGACCGAATCGACAATATTTGGAGAGCTAGGCTCGCTCGATCCACATGTGCATGTTGCCTGCATGCATTGGGAAGCATGGGAGACTGACAAGATGTCTCATAATACCCCTCCCTCTCTCCTGTCACCTACGACTCCCATTCACACCGCTCTCTCTCACTCTCCCTCACCGCCCTTATGATCTCTCCTCCGATGGCACACCCGCAGCCCCCACCCTCATTCTCGCTAGCTAAGGATGGCAATGGGTAGGGTATGGAGCGGGTAGAGCAATACCATACCCATACCCGTGTAGTCAATGGGTACAAAATTCTACCCATACACGTACCCATGGGTATGATACTTTACCCATACCCATACCCGACGGGTACTCATACCCATTGGGTACCCAACGGGTAGATCAAACAATATACAAGTTATTCACAATTTTACATTCATCTATAGCACATTTGGAAAAAAAACATTGATCTCAACTCAATAACAGATAGTTGAGTAAATGACAATTATCTCAATTCGAATTGACAATTGCTAACAACTTTAACTTAGGTTCATAAGCTCACGACACAAATGTAACATAGGTATACTTGTGATTGTGAATCACGGGTAATATTCACATGTCAGTATAAGACGGGTAGGGTATGAGTATATCCATGGGTAAAAGGCTATACCCGTGCCCTATCCATGACTTAACGGGTAGGGTATGAGTACTACACATGGGTATAAATTTATGCCCATACCCTGCCCATGCGGGTACGGTATCCGCGGCCCGTACCCGTACCCATGGGTAAAATTGCCATCCTTATCGCTGGCCGAAACCCAATCCAAGAGCGGTGGGTGGCCGGGCTCTCCCACAGCGGCATTGACCTCATGGCGTCCATCTGCACGCTGCCACCCTTCTGCACCCGCCTGCGTCCTCCGACCAATGCATTTTCGGTTGCTCCAGCTCCGCCTTCGTATCCCGTCCTAGAAGTTTTGGGTTCGGCTACGGGGGTGCCGAGAGCCTTGTCGCCTCCACCGACGACAGCCTTGGCCGGAATGTTTTTTTTAACTCCCATTCGAGGGTTTTCTCCGGCGCAATACAAGGGGAGCGCAACAGGCGATGGGGTGCCCGGTTTGTCTTCCTCCACCCAGCACGTGACGAGGAGCATTGCTGCAGTGGCGATGACCCTCGGATTGGCCAACTCATCCCCTTCCGTTGGCCCATTGTTTCCGCTAGGGTTTTCTCCTTGGCCGGCGTATGCTCCAATGGCACCCGCTCCAGTACGATTTCTTTCCCATCCTCGTAGTTGAGTTAAGGTTTTTGTGCACTGCATACTATGTAGGATTGGTTTGGATCTGATTCGATTCCAATCGATTGCGGTTAGTGTTGTTCTTGTTACAACGACAGTAGATTGATGCTATAGGTGCTATTGATGATAAATTGGGGCTCTTAGTGCTAGATTGGGGCGCTTGATGCTAGACTGTTGCTAGACTGGGAGTCCTTCATGCTAGATTTGGGGTTTTTGATGCTAGATTGGTGCTAGTACGTGCTCCTGTCTGGATTGATGTTGTTACTAGTTAGGGTTTGTGCATGATCAAAGTATGTGCTTGCATGATCATAAGAAGAAGACAATGCATGTGCATGCTCAAAGTAGTAGTGGGACAATTGTGCATGCTACCAAATAGGAGCAGGCCAGTTTTGGGCAATACTGGTCAGTGTCATTGTCACTTGGACAATGCTATGTTCAGATCATTGCAGTGATCATTTGCAATTGCCACCGATCATTGACAGTTGCAAATGACCATTGATATGATCTGGACATTGCACTGCCTAAGTGGCCACTGGCAGTGATCAGTGGCAATTGCAACTGACCTGAACATAACACTGCCCAAGTGCAACTGCCACTGATCAGTGTCTGAAAGTGGAACTAATCCCCGAATGGTTTTGGTAATTAATAGAAACATATATATCATTGATGTTATGCTCATTGCTAATAGATTTCAGAAAAGATCAATGATTGGCATGGCAAGGACTAATGAATGTGGACCCCTCAAAATGTTAAGGACAAGAATTGGCAACTCCAAGATTCTACATTTTTGGTTTAGTGATCCAAGATCACATTGAGTCCCTTAGGAAAGCCAATACTATTAAAAGAGGATGATGTATTGATGATGAGGTTGTTGCTCAAGTGCTTAGTGATATTGCTCCAAAAACCCTCAGCAAAAACACATCTGTCCAAACCCTAATTCCCTATCTCGATCCCACTGATATCATCCAATCCAGACCCACCAAGATGATCACTCCCATTGCCACTACTAAAATCCTAGCAATTCGGTTTGACTGAAATGGATCTCGGTCCCACCGAGATGGTATTGCCAAGTTTTTGTGATGACATTGTTTCACTTCGGAATCACCGAGTTGAAATAATCAAAAATTCTGAAACGAAGTTTTTCCCTAGCTATTGCACTTCGGTCCCACCCAGTTGTTCCACTTCGGTCCCACCGAAAAGCCCAACGTTCATATCTTTTACACTAATAGGGCTCACCGAGTTTATATTTGGTCTCACCGATTTGGGTCAAAAGTGTGTAACGGTTGGATTTTGGGTGAAGGCTATTTATACCCCCTCCACCCCCACCTACTCTCTAAGAGAGCCATCAGAACGGAACACTACTTCCACCATTCGTTTCCTTAGAGAGAACCACCTACTCATATGTTGAGATCAAGAGATTCAAATCCTACCATTTAAACCTTGATTTCTAGCCTCTTCAAGTTGCTTTCCACTCCAATCCTTCTCCTACCCAAGCCAAATCTGTGTGAGAGAGATTAAGTGTTGATGAGACTATCATTTGAAGCACAAGAGCAAGGAGTTCATCACCAACACAACATCTATTACCATTTGGAGACTGTGTCTCCTAGATTGGTTAGGTGTCACTTGGGAGCCTTCAAGATCATGTTGAGTTGAACCAAGGAGTTTGTAAGGGCAAGGGGATCGCCTATTTCGTGAAGATCTACCCGAGTGAGGCTAGTCCTTCATGGACGCAGGCCATGGTAGAATAGACAAGGTTGCTTCTTCGTGGACCCTTCGTTGGTGGAGCACTCCGAGGACTCATGCAACCGTTACCCTCCGTGAGTTGAAGTCTCCATCGACGCGGACGTATGATAGCACCATATATCGGAACCATGCCAAAAATCATTGTGTCTTCACTGCGTTTGAAATCTACAATCCCTCCTTTACGTTCATATGCAAAGTCTTTATTTTCCGCCGCACAACTCTTAGACTTGCATGTGTAGGGTGTATTTGACCTCACTTTTATACCAAGACTCATATCAACCTTGTTGTCACCCAGTCTAATTTATTGAGCACTACCTCCGTCCTAGTTTATTAGTCCTCATTGTATTTTGGGTCAAAGTTTGACCACATATTTTACTAACACAATATTAATGCATGTCACCAAAAGTTATATGGTTGGATTTGTATTTGAATATAGTTTCCAATGATTTTATTTTTGGTACGTACAACTTATATTTTATTAGTTAAAATAATGGTCAAAATATGACCCTAAATACGAGGAAACTAGTAAAACATGACAGAGGTAGTAACAAGTAGAGTTGATATGATATCCATTGTTTACAGAAATTTCTGAACATGTGTAACCACTGTTTAAGGCTAACAGGAATCTTTGTTTATGGTCAGAAGCATCATCACATGAAAGTGCCAATATGAAAGGCGATTTCCTATGCATGGTGGTAGCTACGCACCCTTTGGCATAAGTGCCTTTTTTTTGAAATATGAGTTGTCGGGTTTTTTATGGCATTGAGACAAGTGCCTTTTCGTTGTATATAAATGATTTTTTTTTCACATTTCCCTTTGTCTTTTTTCTTGCCTTTTTGGCACAAGTGCCTTTTCGTTGTATAGAAAGGTTTTTTTTCCTCACTTTCTATGTCTTTTTGTTTGCCTAACTGGTCCTATATCACGAAAATAACTTCATTTTTGTTAGAGAGTTATTCTCCATGGTCCGAATAATTTACCAAAATAATTAGAGGTAAAAAGTTGGGGCGTGCGCAACTAGAGAGTTATTTTGAATATAATATATCATGCTGGTTCAACAAAAACTGAGATTGTTACCATAAAAGCATGTTGGTTCAACATGGGTGTACCTCAGTAGCTGCCGCTTAAGGCCTTGTTTGGGACAAAGGGCTTTGAAGATCCGAAGGGGTTCGAGGCTGGGGATTACAGGGGATTTGGTGAATCCCTCCCATTCACCAATCCTCTTCCAACCCCAAACACTTTTCTATAAAAATACTTGTTTGGTGCACAAGGATTGTAATATTGAGAAACATAGTCTTCTACAATTAAAGACCAGTTTTTACATCAAAGACTACAAATATTTTATCAACATTCACTGATGCATGACGCTAATGCTTTGAACACAGAGACAGATCATCATCTTCTCTATTTTTTAGCTAACTCCTATGCAAAACTCATGACAACAAAACTTGTTGAACACACTGCTTCACATAATTTGCATGCTTAATTCAAAGTATTTGCATCATCAATCAAGATGACATATCTCATCCTACCATTTTGACCTCAATGCAAGTTAGTTTTTGGTTTGAGCAAGTTCTTCTTGCATACTCAAGAGCACTAGCAACTTCTGCAGCATCTGGCTAAGCTCAACCAAAGCCCAAGGTTCATCAAAATGTTTCCTATAGTGTCAGAGAAACAAGACTAGTGGATCAGAAGAAAGAACTTGGAGAAAACAAACATTATGTGATATCAGCAATACATCCCGGCATGCCAAGAAGTATCGAACAAGGATCATGTAGTTTTCATGAGCTTAAACAATGGTTCATACAACATGCCAGTTTAATATACGAACACGCACTAGAAATCAAAAGGTACTAAATGCATGAAAATACACTCAAAATAAAGACATAACTATTCTTCAGCCATGTGTACTGTACAAAGATTATTGGAGGCAGTTTCGTACTGAAAACCGCCTAAGGCTTATGGAGTACTACAGGCCGTTTCCAAGACAGCCCCGCCATGTGGAGTATTAAAAGCGATGGCTTAGATGCGGAATCCAATAACACCTCCGGCCCTTGTACGAAAACTTCCTCTAAATGCATGTTTCTGTTACTCTGTACTAGTGACGGCAACGGCAAAAAGGATCAGCACCCTACATCAGTTGCGCTGTAGTTTTATCTTTTGTCGTGTTGGCTAGGACTGATGTGGCCTTAGTTGTTGCCTCTTTATTTGTATCACTTGGAACTTATTTGTGTCCGTTGGATGTTTGAGAACCTTGGGGTGATGTTTTCTTATAATATAAAGCAGAGCTACGGCTTTTTGTCTAGAAAGTGCTCTTAACATGCTTTCCATCATATGTTGCACACAACAAATATATTTAGTTTAGCCCAGATTGTCCTATACGAGTTTTGGCTAGCCTCAACACTAGCCAAAATACTTGTAAGTACAAAGAGACATTTCGGCATGCCAAGAAGTTGGCAACAATTTAAACAGAGACAAACATTTAGTCATGGCGAATTTTATTGGGAGCACGACTGTTGATCACCATCAATACATACCGTATAAAAACATCTAATTTTCTGTAAATGGAAAGTAAACTAATTCTCATCCTCGGAAGAGTCCTCGAAAGACCACACAAAGCAGCTGACAGGTCCAAACAAAATTGGAGGTAAAGAAAATAGCTTTATCCAGGGGCCAGGCTCCTTCATTTCGATGATCACAACCGTCAATACGATTACAAGAGTGATTGCGAAACCCTAGAAAAAAGAACATCAAATTAGCACCTCGTAGTAGTGCAGCACAGTTTTATCTATGTAGCCATACAAGATCATTGGTAGTACATTAAGCAAGCCAAAAAAATAATTTGTCAATCCAATCCTTTTAGAAAAAGAAATCTTTGTTTTTTGCGGAAGAAGAAAAAGAAATCTTTCATTACCCGTAGCCTCCTAATCAAAGATGCATATGGCACATTATTTTATTTGTTTCACGAAAAGGATTCAGACATCATAAAAGTCCACCAAAAGTACAAAGCACGTCAAACATAATAAAAATTACATTGAAGGCCCAGTTAGTATGTGTTACATATGGCTCATTCTGTCAACCTGACTTTAGTATGTGTTACATATGGCTCATTCTGTCAATCTGACTACTAACAATCAGTCTAAAGAAGAAGAAAAGAAGCTAAAAGGAAAGATGGCCCAGTTAGCACAGTTAGTAGGTCTAGATGCAAACTATTATAAGGCTGACAAAAGTTTTTGTTTAGATCATGCATATAGCAAAATTAAGGAGCTCGTCGAGCATAGACATGCATGCGGAACATGCACGTGTCGTACCCTTAGGAAGCGCTTCTCGAAAGCACTAAGCTTGCGTGTGCGAGGGTGGTTGGGTTGGACGACCGGGACCCCGATGGCCGCCCCGGCTCGCCGGCCTTCTTCCATCCCGCGGAGCATGGCGTCCTCCATTGCCAATACGATCATGCCTGACATCGACTTCCTTCTCCTCCCTGCTTCCAACCCAGAATACGATCATCGGCGACTTCTGTGTCGATGTATAGTATGCTTATCTCCGTACGGTCGAGTGGGACGATCGACCTCGGATCGTATTCTGTCGTGGACATGGCCACATATCGGAACGGGATGGGACGGGAAGGAATCCCAGCGCCACGCATGCAGATAGATCATCTCGTATGCTAACCGAACTCTGTATCCAGTTCAGTTTTTTTCCGATATAAAACGGACGCACCGTAGAAGTCCTCTTCTGTACGTGATGGCCGCACCTGTTTTTTTGCATGCAGAACGTAGCTATTTTTTCTAGTTGATTTTGCATGGTAATACGTGTCTCATTTATATCATAAAGAACAAAATACAAGTCACGTAAGGACCGACAAGACAAAACTGAAAAGATAGCAGAACATTTCTGAGCTTGACACCAACGCCCGTCGCCTGCCTCCGGCACCACCACAACAGCCACCGAAGAAAAGAATGACGAATCACCACCTCACCCGAGCTCGACGCGGCTCCATCGCTGATATGCAGCTTTGCGGACCTCCAAGGTGGCTCACCAAAAGTGAAGCCCTTGCCGTTGAACGAATCAGACCGGGGCAACACCCCAGACACGCCATCGAACTCCAGATCTGGCACCCCACCACGACTAAGACGACGAAGGAGGAAACCATACCTGCCATCCACGAACCACGAACCCAGCAGATGTTCCGTCTTCCAGATGTCGTCGATGCAGACCACAATCTACCTCCCATGCTCCGCGCCGACGCTGGAGCAAACGCCGTCGCAACGGCGGAGCCCGAGGACACAGGTCCACCACGAGGATGCCGCCGCCGCCACGCCATCCTTGCTTGAAGAGAATGGTTTTCAAATTCATCCCCAACCATAGGAACGATGGCCTCGTTAGGGAAGGATCCGAAGAATATTTATTCAGCGTCGTCATCGTCGCCACGGAAGCAAAGACGATGAACAACCTAAAAACCTAAACTACGAGGAAGTAAAATCAATCCACACGCGTGGATCCGGCGGCCCCCTCGCCACCGACGACCGAGGTCGCTGGCGGAGGGGAGCCGCCGGAAAACGGCGGTGGAAGATCGGCCTCTCCTGGCATCGGCTAGGGTTGCAGCCGCCAGGGAGAGGAAAACGTATCGCTGGTTGCCCCGAGGCGCATTTTCTAGTTGATTGTAACTATTGTTTTTTTAACACAGACGCAAATACATACACACATACACTCGCCTCTATAAATGTAGATACGCACACACTACCTCTATAAGCATTGACGGAGCTACATGTTATGAAAATGAGCCATGGCCCGCTCAGACTAAAACAAATACAGTGCGAGATTGAAGTAAATTGGGCAATGAGGAAAAAAATTAGTGGCCTTCCTTCATACCGGCTTGCCCAGCTTTGTCTGGTTAGCTCCGCCACTGATTATGAGCACCTCGGATAAAGTGTGCTGGCATATCAGTTTGAGATTGACGAAGCCGTCACAACCTTCGCAGTCGACGGAAACGTCTTCTTATACTGAACGTACATTGTCGGAAAGTGTGAAATAAATTTAGAAAAAATACGAGCACCAATGTGAAGTTTAGAACTTGAACTTTGATAGGCCAAGCATATTACTAACCCCATAGCCATCCAAACCTTGAACTCTAATGGGTCGGGATACCATTATCCTCATAACCATCCAACCACAGATTGGTTTGTGATCGTACTTATTGTTGATACGATACCTAGTTGGTCCGAGATTTGCCTTTAAAAAAGGAAATATATTAGTATCATGATGATACCAATTACACCCAGCCTCTACACCTACAAGATGTCATCGAGACATCCAGGATGCACACAACCAAAGAAGAAAATAAAAAGAACAAAAGTCCCGCCACAACAATCAACTCCACTCAACAGCAGCACTCATACCACCACCAAATACAACACCCGGAAAACATAAAAGGTCTCCAAAAGCAACGCCTCCAAGAAGGGAACAATGCACAAGCGTCGTCATTGCACGATCCAAGATCTTAGGTTTTCACCCTGGAGAAAGTCCGTACTCTCAAAACAATTCCTTCGGCAAGGCAATCCCCAGGCGCAACCAATGAAGGCCAGACCTTAAGTTTTCACCCTGAAAGTCACGACTCGGCACCCAAGGGGTCCCACCAACGATGAAATCCATGAATGTTGCCACCCCACTTATCACTGCTGCTCCTGAGAGTCATCTAACACCTGGCTGACTCCATCGCCTCCAAGACTCCATCCGTGTAATTGATCCTCCGATCTCGGCCACCATAACCTTCTCAACTGCTGTCTCCACCATGGAAATTGAGAAGCTGGCATGTCCCAAGGTGTCATCAGTCAACAGAGCTTCGCGCCACACCCTCAGAACCTCTTAGGTTGATATGGACGTGCACGACCGGCAACTAACCGATCCAGATATCTTGAGCAAATTCTCCAGCGGCCGTTCCGGAACACGTCGATGGCCAGATCGAGGAGGACCGATCAAGCAGGACATTGCCTTGATGCTAGAAGAGCACGAGGACCACAACCGGGACTAGATGAGGGATCGCGAGATCCGCCAAACTAGCCACAACCGTCCGACCACCTCTGGCGGAGGAGGATATCGCCACCACCATGATCCTCGTGATGCATGGAAGAACCGGGGAACCTCCGCGAACCGTAGCCACATCCGATGAGAGGCAGCAGCCCACCTTTGTCAGGTTCCGACGATGGACCATCGTCAGCATGATCGAGCCCACACCGCCGCCTCCTGCCATCCCCGCCGACTGCAGCAGGCCCACCGACACGTCCCGGCCGCCGCTGCCCGCCATCACCGCCACAGGGAACCAAGATCGGGCCACTGCCACCTTAGATCCCAAACGCAGAGGAGGTCCGCCGCCGCTGCGCCACAGGGCCTTTGCCCGGCGACGTTGCCAGCGGTGGCGGAGGGAGGGGAAGGCGCAGGAGGTCGAGGGGAAGCCCGGTGGTGGCCGTCCGGTGCGGCCCGGCGTCGGCCGCTCGGGGTCGGGAGAGTTGCTTACACTGCACCATGGGGAAATGCACGTGCACACGTGAGCCCTAGAAAAATAAAAATAAATAAAAAGGACCAACTATACTACGTAAGGGCATCTCTACCGCCGAACCGCAAATTTCTTCCGGGACCAGTCCACGGACACTGACACCGGAGGCCGCCATCCAATGCTGCCCACATACATTTCAACAACATTTTGAACCAATCGAACGAAGTTCATGCAAACGGGCGGATTTTGATATAAACACGGAGGATTTCATATATACATGACGAAACTCATTACATTTCGGACATGCCTCAGCTAAAAGCGGAGCTTGTTCGACTCTGGAGGTATAATTTCGGACATACTTCTATCC
Organism: Aegilops tauschii subsp. strangulata; assembly: GCF_002575655.3. Classification (NCBI taxonomy): domain Eukaryota; kingdom Viridiplantae; phylum Streptophyta; class Magnoliopsida; order Poales; family Poaceae; genus Aegilops; species Aegilops tauschii. The sequence goes on along the minus strand of NC_053037.3, from coordinate 517,558,884 downwards.
TAAACCTAAACTAAATGATCGCCGACGCCCGTTCCACATGTTCGGTGCTACCTCTTGAGCACTGCGTTGGTTTTTCCCTTGAAGAGGAAAGGGTGATGCAGTAAGTAGCGTAAGTATTTCCCTCAGTTTTGAGAACCAAGGTATCAGTCCAGTAGGAGACCACGCTCAAGTCCCTCGCACCTACACAAACAAATAAGAACCTCGCAACCAACGCAATAAAGGGGTTGTCAATCCCTTCACGGTCACTTACGAGAGTGAGATCTGATAGATATGATAAGATAATATTTTCGGTATTTTTATGATAAAGAAAAATAAAGATGCAAAGTAAAATAGAAGGCAATATAAATAACTAAGTGTTGGAAGATTAATATGATGGAAAATAGACCCAGGGGCCATAGGTTTCACTAGTGGCTTCTCTCAAGAGCATAAGTATTACGGTGGGTAAACGAATCACTGTCGAGCAATTGATATAATTGAGCATAGTTATGAGAATATCTAGGTATGATCATGTATATAGCCATCACGTCCGCGACAAGTAGACCAAAACGATTCTGCTTCTACTACTATTACTCCACACATCGACCGCTATCCAGCATGCATCTAGAGTATTAAGTTCATAAGAACAGAGTAATGCTTTAAGTAAGATGACATGATGTAGAGGGATAAACTCATGCAATATGATATAAACCCCATCTTTTTATCCTCGATGGCAACAATACAATACGTGCCTTGCTGCCCCTGCTGTCACAGGGAAAGGACACCGCAAGATTGAACCCAAAGCTAAGCACTTCTCCCATTGCAAGAAAGATCAATCTAGTAGGCCAAACCAAACTGATAATTTGAAGAGACTTGCAAAGATAACCAATTATACATAAAAGAATTCAGAGGAGATTCAAATATTGTTCATAGATAATCTTGATCATAAACCCACAATTCATCGGATCTCGACAAACACACCGCAAAAGAAGATTACATCGAATAGATCTCCAAGAAGATCGAGGAGAACTTTGTATTGAGATCCAAAGAGAGAGAAGAAGCCATCTAGCTAATAACTATGGACCCAAAGGTCTGAGGTAAACTACTCACACATCATCGGAGAGGCTATGGTGTTGATGTAGAAGCCCTCCGTGATCAATGCCCCCTCCGGCGGAGCGCTGGAAAAGGCCCCAAGATGGGATCTCACGGGTACAGAAGGTTACGGCGGTGGAAATAGGTTTTTGGCTCTTGTTCTGATGGTTTGGGGGTACGTAGGTATATATAGGAGGAAGAAGTACGTCGGTGGACCAACGTGGGCCCCACGAGGCTGGAGGGCGTGCCGGGGGGGGGGGGGGGTTAGGCGCGCCCGCTGCCTCGTGCTCTCCTCGTTGATTACTTTGCGTAGACTCCAAGTCCTCTGGATCACGTTCATTCCGAAAATCACGTTCCCGACGGTTTCATTCCGTTTGGACTCCGTTTGATATTCTTTTTCTGCGAAACACTGAAATAGGCAAAAAAACAACAATTCGGGCTGGGCCTCCGGTTAATAGGTTAGTCCCAAAAATAATATAAAAGTGTATAATAAAGCCCGTTAAACATCCAAAACAGAATATAATCTAGCATGGAACAATAAAAAATTATAGATACGTTGGAGACGTATCAAGCATCCCCAAGCTTAATTCCTACTTGTCCTCGAGTAGGTAAATGATAAAAACAGAATTTTTGATGTGGAATGCTACTTAGCATAATTTTCAATGTAATTCTCTTAATTGTGGTATGAATGTTCAGATCCGAAAGATTCAAGACAAAAGTCTAATATTGACATAAAAATAATAATACTTCAAGCATACTAACTAAGCAATTATGTCTTCTCAAAATAACATGGCCAAAGAAAGTTATCCCTACAAAATCATATAGTCTGGCTATGCTCTATGTCCATCACACAAAATATTTAAATCATGCACAACCCCGATGACAAGCCAAGCAATTGTTTCATACTTTTGGTGTTCTCAAAATTTTTCAATCTTCACGCAATACATGAGCGTGAGCCATGGATATAGCACTATATGTGGAATAGAATGGTGGTTGTGGAGAAGACAAAAAAGGAGAAGATAGTCTCACATCAACTAGGCGTATCAACGGGCTATGGAGATGCCCATCAATAGATATCAATGTGAGTGAGTAGGGATTGCCATGCAACGGATGCACTAGAGCTATAAGTATATGAAGCTCAACAAAAGAAACTAAGTGGGTGTGCATCCAACTCGCTTGCTCACGAAGACCTAGGGCATGTCGAGGAAGCCCATCATTGGAATATACAAGCCAAGTTCTATAATGAAAAATTCCCACTAGTATATGAAAGTGATATCATAGGAGACTCTCTATCATGAAGATCATGGTGCTACTTTGAAGCACAAGTGTGGTAAAAGGATAGTAACATTGTCCCTTCTCTCTTTTTCTCTTATTTTTTTATTTGGGCCTTTTTTTATGGCCTCTTTTTTTCCTTTTTTTTTTAATTTTTATTTAGTCCGGAGTCTCATCCCGACTTGTGGGGGAATCATGGTCTCCATCATCCTTTCCTCACTTGGGACAATGCTCTAATAATGATGATCATCACACTTTTATTTTCTTACAAATCAAGAATTACAACTCAATACTTAGAACAAAATATGACTCTATGTGAATGCCTCCGGCGGTGTACTGGGATATGCAATGAATCAAGAGTGACATGTATGAAATAATTATGAACGGTGGCTTTGCCACAAATACGATGTCAAGTACATGATCATGCAAAGCAATATGACAATGATGGAGCGTGTCATAATAAACGGAACGGTGGTAAGTTGCATGGCAATATATCTCGGAATGGCTATGGAAATGCCATGATAGGTAGGTATGGTGGCTGTTTTGAGGAAGGTATATGGTGGGTGTATGATACCGGCGAAAAGTGTGCGGTATTGGAGAGGCTAGCAATGGTGGAAGAAAGAGAGTGCGTATAGTCCATGGACTCAACATTAGTCATAAAGAACTCATATACTTATTGCAAAAATCTATTAGTTATCGAAAAAAAGTATTACACGCATGCTCCTAGGGGGATAGATTGGGAAAAGACCATCGCTCGTCCCCGACCGCCACTCATAAGGAAGACAATCAATAAATAAATCATGCTCCGACTTCATCACATAACGGTTCACCATACGTGCATGCTACGGGAATCAAAAACTTTAACACAAGTATTCCTCAAATTCACAACTACTCAACTAGCATGACTCTAATATCACCATCTTCGTATCTCAAAACAATTATCAAGCATCAAACTTCTCATAGTATTCAACACACTCATAAGAATTTTTTTACTAATCTTGAATGCCTATCACTTTAGGACTAATTTCTCAATTTAAGAAAATTACCATGCTGTTTTGTAGGACTCTCAAAATAATATAAGTGAAGCATGAGAGAACAATATTTTCTATAAAACAAATCCACCACCGTGCTCTAAAAGATATAAGTGAAGCACTAGAGCAAAAACTATATAGCTCAAAAGATATAAGTGAAGCACATAGAGTATTCTAATAAATTCCAATTCATGTGTGTCTCTCTCAGAAGGTGTGTACAGCAAGGATGATTGTGTTAAACTAAAAAGCAAAGACTCAAATCATACAAGACGCTCCAAGCAAAACACATATCATGTGGTAAATAAAAATATAGCTCCAAGTAAAGTTACCGATGGACGAAGACGAAAGAGGGGATGCTTTCCGGGGCATCCCCAAGTTTGCCTTTTTGGTGTCCTTAGATTATCTTGGGGTGCCATGGGCATCCCCAAGCTTAGGCTCTTGCCACTTCTTGTTCCATAATCCATCAAATCTTTTACCCAAAACTTGAAAACTTCACAACACAAAACTTAACAGAAAATCTCGTGAGCTCCGTTAGCGAAAGAAAACAAAACACCACTTCAAGGTACTGTAATGAACTCATTCTTTATTTATATTGGTTTTAAACCTACTGTATTCCAACTTCTCTATGGTTTATAAACTATTTTATTAGCCATAGATTCATCAAAATAAGCAAACAACACACGAAAAACAGAATCTGTCAAAAACAGAACAGTCTGTAGTAATCTGTAACTAGCGCAAACTTCTGGAACTCAAAAAATTCAGCCAAAATAGGACGGCCTAAATAATTTTTTTATTGATCTTATTCAATTGGAATCAATATTTTATCACGTTCTGGTAATATTTAACAATTGTTTTCGTGAACAGAAAGTTTCTGGAATTTTCAGCAAGATCAAATAACTACCATCCAAGAAGATCCTATAGGTTTAACTTGGCACAAACACTAAGTAAAACATAAAAACAAATCTAACCAGAGGCTAGATGAAATATTTATTCCTAAACAGAAGCAAAATGCAAAAAACTAAAAATAAAATTGGGTTGCCTCCCAACGAGCGCTATTGTTTAACGCCCCTAGCTAGGCATAAAAGCAAGGATAGATCTAGGTATTGCCATCTTTGGTGGGTAATTCTTCAATAAGACACCTACGACCCCTAGGAGTTTCTTTCTTTTTATTAATTATAAAACTTGTAGGCACAAAATCATGAAAATCATTTGCAACAAACGGTTCCTTAATGATGGCACAAAGATTGGGACGAACACTTATTGATTTTAGATCCGCAGTTTCCTTACTAGAGGATTCACCCTTATTTTTAGGAACATAAACAAACTTGGGAATTTTGGTAGGAGGATTTGGAGTGTTTTTAACGGAAGAAAAAGCGGTCCCCAAGTTGGTGATAATTCCCTCAAGTTTATCGATTCTAGTAGAATCTTGATCTATTCTTTCATTAACGATAGGTTCTTTTTCCTTAAAACTTTTCAGAACGACTCCCACCTTAGATCCATATTGGGTAATTTGGTTGTGGATCTTTTTATCCAAGTTTTAGATTAACTCTATGGTAGCAACTTTATTTTCAATAATTTCAAGTCTTTGCATCACATGCTCCAAAGTTAACATAGTTCCATTAACCAAAAGAGGTGGTGGGCCAAAAAAATCTATCATAGCACTATAAGAATCAAAAGTATGGCCACCCAAGAAATTTCCTCCAGTAATGGTATCAAGAATGTATCTATTCCAAGGAGTGATGCCTACATAAAAAATTGCGAAGAAGAACGGAAGTAGATTGCTTCCTAGTAGATCTATTTTGCGCATTGCAAATTCTGTACCAAGCATCTTTTAGATTTTCTCCCTCCCTTTGTTTAAAATTAAGAACTTCATTCTCGGGAGATAAGGGAGTAGATAAAGGACTAGCCATAACGACAAAGCGGGCGAAAAAGAGGCGAACGGAAAAGAGAGGGCGAATAAAACGGCAAGGGTGAAGTGGGGGAGAGGAAAACGAGAGGCAAATGGCAAATAATGTAATGCGAGGGATAAGAGTTTGTGATGGGTACTTGGTATGTCTTGACTTGTGCATAGACTCCCCGGCAACGGCGCCAGAAATACTTCTTGCTACCTCTTGAGCACTGCGTTGGTTTTGCCCTTGAAGAGGAAATGGTGATGCAGTAAAGTAGCGTAAGTATTTCCCTCAGTTTTGAGAACCAAGGTATCAATCCAGTAGGAGACCACGCTCAAGTCCCTCGCACCTACACAAACAAATAAGAACCTCGGAACCAACGCAATAAAGGGGTTGTCAATCCCTTCACGGTCACTTACGAGAGTGAGATCTGATAGATATGATAAGATAATATTTTTGGTATTTTTATGATAAAGAAAAATAAAGATGCAAAGTAAAATAAAAGGCAATAGAAATAACTAAGTGTTGGAAGATTAATATGATGGAAAATAGACCCAGGGGCCATAGGTTTCACTAGTGGCTTCTCTCAAGACCATAAGTATTACGGTGGGTAAACGAATTACTGTCGAGCAATTGATAGAATTGAGCATAGTTATGAGAATATCTAGGTATGATCGTGTATATAGGCATCACTTCCGTGACAAGTAGACCGAAACGATTCTGCATCTACTACTATTACTCCACACATCGACCGCTACCTAGCATGCATCTAGAGTATTAAGTTCATAAGAACAGAGTAATGCTTTAAGTAAGATGACATGATGTAGAGGGATAAACTCATGCAGTATGATATAAACCCCATCTTTTTATCCTCGATGGCAACAATACAATACGTGCCTTGCTGCCCCTGCTGTCACAGGGAAAGGACACCGCAAGATTGAACCCAAAGCTAAGCACTTCCCCCATTGCAAGAAAGATCAATCTAGTAGGCCAAACCAAACTGATAATTCGAAGAGACTTGCAAAGATAACCAATCATACATAATAGAATTCAGAGGAGATTCAAATATTGTTCATAGATAATCTTGATCATAAACCCACAATTCATCGGATCTCGACAAACACACCGCAAAAGACGATTACATCGAATAGATCTCCAAGAAGATCGAGGAGAACTTTGTATTGAGATCCAAAGAGAGAGAAGAAGCCATCTAGCTAATAACTATGGACCCGAAGGTCTGAGGTAAACTACTCACACATCATCGGAGAGGCTATGGTGTTGATGTAGAAGCCCTCCGTGATCAATGCCCCCTCCGGCGGAGCGCCGGAAAAGGCCCCAAGATGGGATCTCACGGGTACAGAAGGTTGCGGTGGTGGAAATAGGTTTTTGGCTCTTGTTCTGGTGGTTTGGGGGTACGTAGGTATATATAGGAGGAAGAAGTATGTCGGTGGAGCAACGTGGGCCCCACGAGGGTGGAGGGTGCGCTTGGGGGGTAGGCGTGCCCCCCTGCCTCGTGCTCTCCTTGTTGATTACTTTGCGTAGACTCCAAGTCCTCTGGATCACGTTCATTTCGAAAATCACGTTCCCGAAGGTTTCATTCCGTTTGGACTCCGTTCGATATTCTTTTTCTACGAAACACTGAAATAGGCAAAAAACAGCAATTCGGGCTGGGCCTCCGGTTAATAGGTTATTCCCAAAAATAATATAAAAGTGTATAATAAAGCCTGTTAAACATCCAAAACAGAATATAATATAGCATGGAACAATCAAAAATTATAGATACGTTGGAGACGTATCATCCGGCCATGAGCCCCGAGAACTAAAACTTCACCTTCTCCAATTCTGCCTAGGCGCTCTCCAGCTTCACCTTCATAACCTCCGCCTCCAGAGCCCCGGGAAGTGAAGCTGTTTGCCTCCACATCGCTGCGAAGCCGCTAATCGACCGATGATGTTAAGCCCACCAAATTTGGATTCAACGCAAGGGGAGGAGCGGTGGCCTTCTTGGGACCCGAGCGGTGGCCTTCTTGGGACCCGAGCGATGGCCACATACCGTGCGCTACTCTTCCTCACTGCTGGCGGCGCCCGCGGAGGTGTTGGCTTCCTGGTCGTGGCGGAGGGGCATGACCTCAGCGGAGCCAGCGATGTCCTCCTCGTCATCGATCTTGCCCCACACCTCGTCTGCTGCCTCATCGAACTCCTTGTAGGCGGCTTCCAGTTTCGCCTGATGCTAGCGGTACCACTAGCGGGAAAGGCAGATCTCGTGGGCGAAGCGGTAGGGCTCGAGCAACGCCGCCTGCTCCGCCATGTCCGCGTCCGGCGTGATCTCCCTGGCGGTGTTGAGCTGCTCCTCCACCTGCTGGTGCTCCTAGAGGAGCTGGAGATTGTAGATGGCGTTGCATGCGGTTCCCAGAACTGCTCCTCCTGCTCCTAACGCACCATGTCCATGTAATGGGCATGTGCCTCACCGATGGTCATGTTGCAATGCACCGGTGAGGGTGACACCAGCGAGGAGGGTGGCGCCGGCTCATCCTCTGCCGCGTCCTCCATTGGGACGTTGTCAGCCTCCATCTGCCAGCCGGCAGCAATGGCGGCCATCTCCTTCTTCTGCTCTGGTGGCAGTCCATCCCAGAGAGCTTTGGAGCGCGAGGAGGCCATGGTGGGAGTGGTGCAGAAATGGATAAAGGGACCAGAGGAGGATGAATACGGCTACGACCAGGGCTGCAGTTTATATGGCAGACAAATGGCAATGGTGGGCGACAGAGGGACAAATGGGTGGCGCTGGAGTAGGTTCCTCGGCGACCGCGTGTCATTAATAATATGGGCAGTAGATGGACGGACAGACGCCTGTGGTGTCGTTTGAATGCGGAGCAGTCGCATGCACCAGAAAGCGGCGCAGGTGGGGCTCTCTCGGCCGATGCGCCGCTTCAATGCCGGCGCCAGTGAGAGGTCGTGTACGCTCTGGCCAGGCATGAATGTGACACTGACGCTCTGGAGCGGCGATGCCCGTTTCAGGCGGGAAGCGCGCACGGGCGAGGGAGGGTGTTTGGGTGGGCCAGGGCGGTTAGACGCGGGCGTGCCAGCTGTCCGGACGCCCACAAAGGCCCCCCTAGTTTGTCCTCGGTTTGCAGGAGAAAGTGCGTTCGGACCGCCATGCGGACCGATACAGGCTCACGTTGGATGGCACAACACTTCCGGACTGTGAGATCCGAACATATGCGGGCGGTTTGAGGGTCCGCGTTGGAGATGCCCTAACTCCTTTATTTTGGGCAAGTCCATTTTCTAGGCCGTTAGATTAAGATCCAACGACCATCTTTTCTAGTTCCTCCAACTTCTTTTCCTCCTTCAACCATTCCTCCTCCTACAAAGCCGACTAATCCTAATTTGCAAAATTCAGTCAACTTACATGTACTTATTTTGAATAGAAAAGGTATCAGATAACTTGTCATGCCATAAGAGCATCTCCAACAACAGACCAATAATTTGGTGACAAAAACTGATTTTGTGGTGAAGAGAGAAAATTTTGTGTCCCGAAAATTTTCTGCTTTTCCATAAGACCAAAAACTAGACAGAAAAATTTAAGAACCATACGAAACATGACAATCTGACAATGGGGAGGCCAGGAAGCGGATCGGACAAAGTGGAGGAGCTCGGCAGGGACAATGATGATGACGACGGAATCCTACAGCGGGGAAGTTCCATGATGGCGGCACGGTGCTCGGGGATGACAACGGGAGCTTGCAGATGTCAGCGCGGTGCTCGGGGACGGCGGCGGGAGCTTGCGTATGTCAGTGGAGAGCTTAGGGATGGCTGTGAGTGGGGATCCGACGGTGTGGAGCGTTGTGGGATGGCAAGAATTGAGCAGGACCAATGACAGCGTGCAACCTCGCAACGTTCGTGGTTTAGTGGCAGCGGGGCTTGAGGAGGCCGCAGGAGAGGCGGCGGCAGACGGCTAGCCGGCCTAGAGGCGAGATGAGGCGGCACATTGATGATGAAAATTCACCAAGCGATGATTGGGCTTGACACTACCATTTTGTGGTTTTTAGTCGCTAGTCAGTGACATGCATCACTTTGGTTGGAACAACTATTGGATCGAACAACTTCTGGATCTGTTTTTCCTTAAAAAAACAGTTTCTTGGACGGTGTAACTTTTTTGTCTGCTGTTGGAGATGCCTTGATGAAAGACAAAATCCACTAATAAGTCGAAGGGGGAAAAAGAGAGATCGAGAGCGGCGGTGTCCAAGAGGTCGCGTCGTCAATGGCTCTGAGGAGCGGAATGACCTTGTGCGACGACATCCCCCTCGAAGAGAAGGGAAGAGGGATGGGGAGCGGTGGCGCGCAAGCCGTCTCATCGTCGATGACTCTGTGCCGTCGGAGCCGCGACGATCCAAATGAAGAGAGAAGAAGTGGGGTTGAGAGAGGCACAACACAAGCGGTTGTATTGTCGACGGCTCCCCGGAGCATGGTGGCCTTGGGCGCCGACGGGCGTCCCCTCGACGGCATCATGCATGCTGAACTACTTTGGAAATTGAAGCATGGTGAAGGATCCATCTACAGAATCAATGGTTATTGGGCTAAAGTTTACGGTCTTTATGATACCAGCGAGAGTATTTAACTCTTTCCATCTCAATTGTTTTGAATTTTTCCATTTCAATTGTCGAATGACTTGATATATCAATCTTAGCTTAGCTCATGTAGGTGATTACCAAATCCCTAAAGGGAACCTCTTTTGTATGTGGTTTGTCGTGTGCGACTGGCAGAAACGTCTTACCCTAGCTTGGGCGACGTGTTGCATGTTATATAGCAGGGGTGCAATAACCCTGATAGCGCATACATGATTCGGTTGAGAGGAGATAGAGATACATCTTGAGGAGAACTGAAGGAAATATGCCCTAGAGACAATAATAAAGTTGTTATTTATATTTCCTTATATCATGATAAATGTTTACTATTCATGCTAGAATTGTATTAACCGTAAACTTAGTACATGTGTGAATACATAGAGAAAACAGAGTGTCCCTAGTATGCCTCTACTTGACTAGCTCATTAATCAAAGATGGTTAAGTTTCCTAACCATAGACACGTGTTGTCATTTGATGCATGGTATCACATCGTTAGAGAATGATGTGATGGACAAGACCCATCCTTTAGCTTAGCATAATGATCGTTAAGTTTTATTGCTATTGCTTTCTTCATGACTTATACATATTCCTCTGACTATGAGATTATGCAACTCCCGAATACCGGAGGAACACCTTGTGTGCTATCAAACGTCACAACGTAACTGGGTGATTATAAAGATGCTCTATAGGTGTCTCCGAAGGTGTTTGTTGGGTGGGCATAGATCAAGATTAGGATTTGTCACTCCGAGTATCGGAGAGGTATCTCTGGGCCCTCTCGGTAATGCACATCACTATAAGCCTTGCAAGCAATGTGACTAATGAGTTAGTTGCGGGATGATGCATTACAGAATGAGTAAAGAGACTTGCCAGTAACGAGATTGAAGGTATGATGATACCGACGATCGAATCTCGGGCAAGTAACATACCGATGACAAAGGGAATAACGTATGTTGTTATTGCGGTTTGACCGATAAAGATCTTTGTAGAATATGTAGGAACCAATATGAGCATCCAGGTTCCGCTATTGGTTATTGACCGGAGATGTGTCTCGGTCATGTCTACATAGTTCTCAAACCCATAGGGTCCGCACGTTTAACGTTCGATGACGATTTGTATTATGAGTTATGTGTTTTTGGTGATCGAAGTTTGTTCGGAGTCCCGGATGAGATCACGGACATGACGAGGAGTCTCAAAATGGTCGAGAGGTAAAAATCCATATATTGGAAGGTAGTATTCCGACATCCACTACAAAAAAACACTTCCGTGATGATACGTGTTTGTCACAGTAGGTCACGTTTTCTGTCATGCATGTACATCCATGACAAATTTATGACAGAATCAAGATAGTCATACCTGTGCTGTCGTAGAAGTGTTCCATGACATTACCAAAATTATCATCACGGAAATGTCCACTTCCATGACGATAAATCACGCGTCACAGAAGTGCTTTCGTCAAGGGTGACCGACACGTGGCATCCACCGTAACGGAACGCCGTTAAGCTATCGGGTCCGGTTTTGGATCCGATAACCCATTAACAGCCCCGACCAATGGGGATTTTCCACGTGTAAAATCATCATTGGCTGGACGAAACACGTGTCGGCTCACCGTTGGGACAGATGTCATCCACTCATTGGACACAAAGCGCCTATGATACGTCGACACGTGGCACGGCCCAACAGAGGCCCATTCCTGTGAAAAGGCCGGCCCATTTGACTTGGTCAAAAGGTGGTGGGCTGGCCCACGGCAAGCCTGTTAACGGCCTGTTCGCATATAGCCCATTTACAGCCCGCTAACCCAGAGCCCGTTTACGGCCTCTCCGAATTAGGCCTAGTAGCGTCATCTGGGCCGTCCAATATAATTCCAGCCCGTTTTAACTTCCGGCCCATGTATGGCCCATGACGTCTTTTGGCCCATATGAGGCCCTTAGTAACCCTCGGCCCATTAAGGGCCCGTGGTAAAACTGGCCCGTAATGAACAGTGTATCACTTTATACCCATTAACGGCCCATTATTCCGTTGGGCCGTTTCCAGCCCATGTTATCTTTCGGCCTTCTCAGGGCCCATTTATTCTTGGGCTCATTTCCAGCATTCGGTTACTTACGACCCGTTACTGTCATTTTCTGCTCATGGGCCAAATTCAGCCCGTGCTTACAGTCAGCCCGTCTGTGGCCCGTTAATACGTTGGGCCGTTTTCATAGCGTCATCAAATACGCCCGATTAACGACGACCCATTATGGTCGGCCCATGAACGGATGATTCCAACTCTAGCCCGTTTACGGCCATAAAGCGATATGTTATTGGCCCATGTTTGGGCAATCGATCATACGGCCCGTATAAGGCCCATTGATGATACGGCCCGCAGAAGGCCCATTGATGATACGGCCCGTAGAAGGCCCATTGTTTCTACGCCCCGTAGAAGGCCCATTGTTTCTACGGCCCGTAGAAGGCCCAGAGTCACTACAGTAAATATGTAGCCCATGGTTATTGTGGCCTAGTTTTAAAAAATAGGTTATTGCGGCCACTAGCAAACCGCGGAAAAGAACAGCACCGACTACAAGCAAACAAATAAACAAGACAACAAGGAAATAAATAAGCAAGCAACTTACGCTAGGCTATCACGGCTATTACACATATTACATCCACTGGGCATCAAAGTTCGCCACCAGTGCAAATATAGGGAACAAAGCAGCATATCATATACACTGGTTGTCAAAGTTGGCGACCAGTGCAAATAAACGCCGCAGCAAAGTCCAGAACTGAAACCACTTCAGAAGATCTCAAGAAACAATATCCTGGGTACCCATAATGCTAGCAAGATGCTTAGCAAGCTTATTAACTTTCTCTTGTTTGGCGCTTAAATCCTCCAGCGCTTGCTGTTGCACCAGAAAGTATGCATCTGAATTCTGCAGGGACTTCCTCAGTCCTTCAGCTTCCTGTCGCAACACATCTGATCGATGTCTTTCAACTTGAAGCTGAGACTCAAGAAGACAAACTGATTCAGGCAGCGAGTTCGAAGAGCTTGTGCCAGCAGTAGTGGCCAGTAACTCGAACACTACATCAAGAGAGGACTTCTGGGTTCTCTCACTGTCGTCAAGGTAGTTTTTATCAGCTTTCTTGGAGACCAACAGGGATGTCTCACTATCTTGAACCTTATCTGCATTACTTCCTTCACCATTGCATAACGGGGTACTGTTCTCCAATATTTTGTCCGCATTCTAAAAGAGAAACAAGCAGACACATCACAGGTTTACCATGTTGTATATGAAACTCATTTTGGTAAATCAGCTCAGTAGTAAAGTGCACAGGATAACAGCATGAAACAAACATATATCTATGTACCATGGTCACTTTATGGTCTATATCATTCTAGTTTTTGTTGCCAAATCAAGATAGGGACACAGTTCAAATAATATTTGTTCAAGACAAAGCAGAATAGACAGAATATAAGTGTGGGAAACTATAGACACTTGTAATGTGCATGACATGAGAACATAACTGTTTATTCAATTGAAACTAAAATCAATATAGAGCAAGTTACAACAGCAAACCAATTAAAGAAACAAGTTTAAAACATACCTGTTGCGCCATTGGAGTTTCAATTCCATCCTTCAAATTTGAAAATAGTTGGTCTGAGTAAATACAGTGATGCAAGAGCAAAGGAGTATGAACCATAGCTACAGAACCTGACCTGAGAACAATTCTTCTTCTCCTTTAAGCGTTGAGTTGGGATTCAGAGTGGTGGTCCTCGTGCTTTGGGCACTACAGTTCCCTTACTAACTGCTCGTGTTTGGGTGCTCTGTGGTGGAGACGGTGCTGTGTCAACTGGAACTGGATTACTATCTACTGGGGTTGGGGTTAGAAGGGGTGTAGCTGGTTCTCTGTCCAACTGGGTAGGGGTACAATCTGCAAGAGTCTGGGTTATGTGTGGTGGGGCTGGTTCTTGGGCAAGTACAACCGTGGTTCTATCTGCATCAACTGGTAGCACTATCTTTTCTGAAGACCGTGTTGTTACTCCCTTAGATACTGCCATCACCCTCTCCAATTCAAGTGGCTGATAAACAAGAAAAGTAATTGAATGTACATACATTGTATGATAGACAGGTGCAATGGATAGCGGGGAATAAAAGATGGCATGAAATAATTCACATTTATGTTGTCTAACCAAACAGGATAGCATGACACAATTTCACATATATGATGGCTAACTAAACAGGATAGCATAATACAATTTCACATTCTGATGGCTAACTAAAAAAGATGGAAAGACATAGTTCAAAATATGATGACTATGTAAACAGGATGACATGATATAACTATATAATGTGTTTATTAAATAGGTTGGCATGCCATAATTCACATACATGCCGCCTATGGAAACATGATAGCATGATATAATTCCTGGATAGAATGACATAATTCAAAATATGATGACTGTAAACACTAAACAGGATGAGATGATATAACTATATGATGTCTTTATTAAGTGGGTTGCCATGCCATAATTCAGATAGATGTTATGTATGTAAACATGATGGCATGATATAATTCAAATATATGATTTATATAGTAAGCAAGTAAGCAGATGGCAATCCATATATGATGTAAAAACTAAGCAATGCAAGACAACATGCATGACATGGGTAATATAACCCTGCCAAGTTTGAGCATAGACCTCAGGGGGGAAATAGGACTGGTCATTAGTCTCTGAATCCTCCTCTGAGGAGCTCTCTGTATCCAGCAAGATGTCTGCTTCAGCAGGTAGCATTGTCTGCTCTGAATACCTTGTTTTCACTCCAGATACTTCCATCACCGCTTCAAATTGCTGATGCACAGGAAGAGTAGTTGAATATACAAACGTTGTCGACAAATGGAACACGTAATACAAAAAAAGATAGCATGATATAATTCACATACATGATGATTGGCTCAATAGCATGGCATTGCATAATTCACATATATAATGCCTTTGCAACAAGATAGCATTGCATAATTCACATATATAATGTCTTGCAACAAGATGGCAATGCATAATTCACATATATGGTAATTAGACACTAAACATGTGGCATTCACACAAAGCATGTCTAAACTAATCAAATGACATCGCAATGCAAGACACCATACGCACGATATGAGCAACATAACCCTGCCAAGTTAATTAGAGCATACACCTCCGGGGGGGGAATAGGACTGGTCATCTGTCTCTGAATCCTCCTCTGAGGAGCTATCCGTAACCAGCGAGATATGTGCTTCGTCAGATAGCATAGTCTGCTCTGAAGACCTTGTTTTCACTCCAGAATTTTCCATCACCATGTCAAATGGCTGATGCACACGAAGAGTAGTTGAATGTACTAACATTGTTGACAAATGTAATACGTAACGGAAAAAAGGATGGCCTGATATAATTCACATATAAGATGACTGGCTAAGCAGGATGGCATTGCAAAATTCACATATATGATGCCTGGCTAAACAAGATGGCATTGCATAATTCACATAAACGATGAATAAACTAAACAGATGGCATTCACACAAAGCATGTCTAAACTAAGCAGTTGACATATTTGATGTATAAAGTAAGCAATGCAAGGCACCATATGCATGATATAACCAACATCAGCATGCCAAGTTAGAGCGAAGACCTCATGGGGTAAATAGGAGCGGTCTTCTGCTTCTGAATCCCCCTCAGAACAATTATCTTCCTCTTGATTACAATCCGAAATGGGTGGAGGGGGGCCGCCTTTGCGCCCACCATGGAGTGACGTCTGCATGAAATTTTATTGCCACGCAAGGCTCGTCTCTTTCGCTCTACATGTTCAGTTCCATTGTGTACAATAACTGACATGCATAGGAATAAAACATAGTGAGATTATGTAAGGAGTGCATGCACAAATCCAGAGTGATGGTAGCAAACTGTGGATAGACCTGTCGGGGATATACCCCGCGGTATGACCCGGCTGGAAGTATGACCCGGCCAGACTTGGCGCTAAACCGTGACCCGCCAGAAGACTGGCGACTCACGGGTCTGGCGGCTCACTGTCAGATGACTCACGGGTCTGGCGGCTCACTGTTAGACGACTCACGAGCCTGACGACTCATGGATGACCCCAACGGCGGGTCAGATAGAAGACTAGGCCCAAGGCCCAGAAGGCCGGCTCATGTTATGGTGGGCCGGCTTAAAAGGAAAGGGATGACGAATATTTCCTTTACGCGGAAGCAAGACCCGGACTTGTATTCAACTTGTAAGAAAAGATAGACTAGCCCTAGTCCTACTAGGACTCCACATGTAACCCACCCCTCTAACTTATATAAGGAGGGGCAGGGCACCCCAAAGAGGGACAAGCAACAAGAAACAATCTCTAGGGCTAGACACAAAGAGCCGGCTTACCGGCGACTCTCTCATAAGCATAATGAGACCTAGCCTCAAACAGCACGTAGGGTTGTTACCGGATGATGTTTCCCGGGGCCCGAAGCTGTCTAAATCCTTGTCTTGTGTTGCGTCTCTTGATCCCAATCAACCCCTCTCAAGCTACTACATAGATGCGCTGGCCTCACGACTAAGTCCTTACACCTAGGACATCTGACGTGTTAATTCCACGACAGTTGGCGCCCACCGTGGGGCCCGCGCACGGTGGTGCTGAGTTCTTGGAGGGAGCCCTTTAGGGATCGAGAAGCTTGCGACGTGCCGGATGAGGAAGAGCCGGTGCAGAAAAATTTACATCCTCGACAAGCAGTTGGAACAGCGTGTATGGAATTAAGACTGAGAAATTTAGGGTTGCGTGCTAAGCGGCCGTTGCATCAACAAGGATGCGTCTAGACATAAAGCCTAGCGCACCGCTGGTCGGATTCAACAGAGGACCGAGGAACAATACAGCCACCCGTGTGTTAAAAAAAGGAGAGAGAGAGAGAAGGGGGTGCACGAACCGCATGAAGTTGTGGACGGGGATTCACTGGATCGACCACAACCAGGCAGCAGGGAGAAGGCAGACAAGGACTCCGCCTTGGCCTCTGTTCCAAGTCGCCTGCCTCCGGTTCTGACTCGGATGCCTCTGCTGCGAAGCCCCTACGATTGCCTCTACCGTGGTGGTCGCGGGCCCGCCGCGGGTTCGCCGACGCGTCAAAGCCACCTACACCTACGCGACCCGTCTCGCTCCGCCGTAGCGGCTGGTCAATGCCTGAGCGACCCGCCGCTGCCGCGGCCTCATCTACAAAACTGCCGATGTTCTGCATCAAGCAACCATGGCCGCCTCGCCGGTGAGTCGCCCCCGTGGCTTTCAAATCACCTCCAATGGCTGCACTTCAGCCAGCCCTGTCGCCACAAGCCGCTGCCGTTCTCGGGCCGCCCCTCGCTCGGCTTCGCGCCGCGCTGCCGATCGCCGTCCTTACGTCCGCAATGGCCTCACTTGAGTCGGCCGTTGACTCTGTGTCAGAACCGCCGTGGCCGCGTTGAAGCCGCTCTTATCGCGCGTTGAGCCGTCCTGTTGCTGTTGATTGGCCGGCGCGTTGTTCCTCTGCCCGGGAGAGCCGCCGACGCTGAACTCCGTGGCCTGCCCACTGTTAAAACCGCCAGTGCCATTGAGCGCCGTGGTCTACCTGTCTTAAGACGCCGCTCGCCTCTACCTGCGTGTTGTCCTGACCCGCCCTCCGCCGCCTCACATCTTCAGCTTCACCGGCGTTGTGCGACCTGGCCGCCCGCTGGTTCCGGCCTCCTGCTTACTGCGCTGGACCTGCCGCGAGCCGCCCGCCCGCTGCCATGGTTCATCTCTGCTTGTTTCTGATAGGTTTTCAAGTGCGCTGGATTGCAGCAAAAAGAACGCCATGTTCAGTTTGTGAGGTAGCTCCAGCCCAAGGGACAGGCTGAGATGCTGAACCACTATGTTTAGAAACTTGATTCAGCAACGTTATGATTCTTGAATTAGATTTTGAGATCCTTCCGGAAGTTCAACATGGAACAATTTCAAACAGTGGAAGGGAGCGCTGTGCGAGCTGTTAGTGAATTACAACCGCTTCAGGATGAAAGAAAGAAAGTGAATCAGGATGCATTTTCAAGTGTATTGACCTGACAGTGAAGAATCAAATATTCAAAGCAAAACTAGAAATCCTTGGCACCAGATTCAAGGTTTGATGGACTCTGGAGCCAACGACGTGAAAAAAAAGACAGCCATCAGAAGATGCTAGTACAAGTAGTACTGATTAATGACAATACCAAGATCACATCAAGCACCGTCGACATCTGTCCGTGTCACGCTGGCCGAAAGACATACGCAGTCCCGCCATCTCTCTGGGTCGATCTGTTCCAACACATAGGAGTGCAAACAAAAAGTGGATTGATCTGCAACAAAAAATACTATTGCAAGTTCCATCAGTCGGACATCCAGAGGATAAATCCATATATCATCCAGACGAATTAGGTGATATCTTTCTTCTGTATTTTATCAATATGTTAATTCGTCTGAGAACAATTACTTGGCGTGTAATATTGTTTCACAGACAATTGTAATACTACGGGTAGGGAGCGCACACTGGCAAATGTTCTGGCCTAGTGTTTTGTTCGTGCAACACTACCCGATGGACGGACGTGCGTAAGTCGCCGCTCCTGTGGCCTGGTCTACATCAACTCGTCAGTCTGCACGGCTTACCACGCCTGCGATTGACTCGCCGTCCACGCGGCTTGCCATGTGATTGACTCGCCGTCCGTCATCCAAACAAATCAGGTGATATCCATCCAAGTTTGTTTTATTAGCACATGTTGTTTTTGTCAAAGAACAAGTTTATCTTTGCCTTGGTCTGCAATATTGTTTATGCAGGGCAATTATTTATGACAAAAAGTGATATTATACCACGGAGATGGAGGCACGCCAACATCTTTGGGCACAGGTGGTTGTCGTTACTCAACGGACTCCCGCACCGGCTTACAGCGCCGTGGCCGTCTCTCGCGACCGCGCCGGCTTACAACGCCGTGGCCGTCTCTTGCGACCACGCCGGCTTACAACAAGGAGGACAACTCACACGTCTGCGACCGGCTTACAATGTGACGGACAACTTACCCGTCCGCCCCCGCGGCCAACTCGGCGTCCGCGTCGCTTACCGCTCCTGCGATTGACTCGCCCGACCGCACCGACTTACAACGCCGCGGCCGGTTCATCTGTCTGCTCCTGCGGCCGACTCGGCCGTGATTGGTTTGAGCTTCACCGTGATGATCATCAACTCCGCGGTGGATAATTTCTGGCCTGACATATCAGGTGAAATCAATCCAGTAAATTTTTATATATTATATATTGTTTTCTTTAAAAAGAGCAATTACTCTGGCTTGCGAGGTTTTTGATACAGGACAATTGTTCACTACATCAACACAACATGGTTGACTCGCCCATCCGCGTGGCTTACCGCGCTGGCGATCGATTTGCCCGTCCGGACCGGCTTACAACGCCGCGACCGACTCATCTGTCTGTACCGCCTCTGATGCTACGATCGTCTTTACCGTCTGTCTCTCGCGGCTTGGTCTACATCAACACACCAGGACTGCACCTGTCTGCATGAGCGGATTATTGAGTATGAGCAAGTCACTGCTTGGGAAGCCCGGTTTTTCTTCCAGCAGCTTGGAGGAAAATTGTCATGTGTTATCAGCCGCCGTCGGCATTGGACGGCTCAATGGGCATGCGCACAAGTCGCCGCCACTACAGTTTGCTTAACTTCAAAACATCCAGTTGGAAGGAACCATTGGCCAAGTTGCTGACACGGCTCATACGGGATCATTTATAACCCGCCGCAGTCACCTCAACCTTCTGTGGATTTACATCACGCTGTCAACACCAATGATATGCCCCTTATGCTATGGTCAATATGGAGAATCTCAAAGCCAACTCCTCGAGTCATCTTGAGACTCGGGGGCTACAATGATATGACTTGGCATCATTGGTCGGTTTCAATGCATTCAAGAACTCCGGGTCGTTGGAGGGAATGATAACCCGGTTCCAGAGGCTACTACCATATTGATGAAAATTTAAAGGCCGTCAGAAAATTGTCGGCTCAAAATAAAGATCCCGGTTTAAAATCCGGTTCAAGAGGTATCTCTCTCCCGCAAAGTTTTGAAGCTCTCAAATCCGGTTCAAACATCTGGCTTAAGGTAAATTTATATCTTACAATGCTTTGGAGCTCTCAATATCCGGTTTACAAATTTCCGGTTCAAAAAGAATTTATCACTCGCAAAAGTTCGAGTTTCCAGGAAAATTAAAGGGACCAAAAGGAGTCTGTTACAAAGCACAACTCAAATATAGGTACCCTGCTTTAATGACCATTGGGAGCTGATCGTATTCGAATTTAGCTTAACCCTTTTGGTGTGACCCTGATCGTATTCGAATCAGAGTCATTAAATATTCTCATGATCACTAGGGGCTTCCTGTTCAAACATAGGTCGTATTCGAACCAAAGAGAACATAGCTGTCGATACCCTTTTGATCGGCACACTGTCGGGCTCATTGGGGAGTTTCTTGGTCATATTTGAACCATAGCTCAACCCCCTTTGGGAACCGACGTGGATCGTATTCGAATCTGCGTCGTTAAACAACTCTCAAGGTCATTTGGGGGCTTCCTGTTCAAACATAGGTCGTATTCGAACCAAAGAGAACATAGCTGTCGGTACCGTCTTGATCGGCAACGCCAAAGCCACTGGGGGCTATATGATCGTATTCGAATCTTAGCTTAACCCCTTTGGGACGGTTTTCTGATTGTATTCGAATCAGAAGCCTCAAAAAATTTTGAAGTCTCTTTTTGCAAGCAATTTTTGGATTTTATTTGAAGCTCTTTTTCATATCTAAAGTGTATATGAGTGGTTGCTATTTAACCCGGCTTGATTTTCAACGGTAAATCGCCAACTTATGACAATCATCATCTATGTGGAAGCATTGGCTTCTAAGGATTGGGTGATAACCCTTACTACACAGGTCATGTAAACTGGCAGTACAAAATCAATATCACAGTGGTTATATGTGAGATATTATGACCCGCCCTGCGGTAAACCGCCAAGGGATCTTGTGATCTACTTGTGTGCAGGATAAGACTACATTTGGGTGATTACCCGCCCTGGCTTTTAACGTTAAGTCGCCAGGGCATATGTTGTTTAAACTCTGTGCAGGATTTACAGGGCTATGACTTACATAAATGATTAAGTTCAAGCCCACATCAAAGATTGAAATTGTTGTCTCAAAAGGGTTGTCAATTCTTGGTTTTCTCAAAGGCTATAAGCCGCCAGGTTATAAAATTTCCGGCTTACAATGGAGGCGTAATAAATCGCCATCGGCCAAGAGTCGCCGGGTATTTAAACTCCGGATTTACTTGTCAACAGATAAGGTATTTGAATCTTTAAATAGCCAAACTTGGCTGGATTTTCACTATGATATTGAATGATTGAGGTTTCAAACCGGGTTATTCAAATGTTTAATAGCCAGCATGGCTGGATTTTTATTATGGTTATCAGTAACTAATATTATGATTGAGGTTTTCAAAGTCGCTTTGGCGCAATGACTATTATTTTATCAATGGATATGATTTATTCTACAATGAAAGGAATAGTCCCAGTCGCTGCAGGCTTATAATCCGTCACTTGGGGGCTACATTATTCAAATTGAGATTCCATCAAATATGCAAGTCCCATGTCACTGCCAGCATGCACCATGGCACTTGGGGGCTAATGCAAAGTCATTTTTGCTAATCTTATTGAAGACCCGACTCATCATATCATAATGAGCCGGCCCTTAGGGGCTACCAATTGCTCCTGTCGAAAATTCAAGACAATTCTAGGATGACCCGGCTACACTACTATGACTATAGCCGACTCATGGGGGCTACACAACTGGATTTTATTTAAAGCCATGGTGATAAGTCCCGGCTTATTCATGCTGATTAAACCGGCCCTTGGGGGCTACAGGTAATATGGATATAAGGGAGAAATATCTTCGAATTCTCAGTTTTGAGTAAATCAGATTGACCTGGTGTCTGCAAAAATCATAAACCGGCGTCGGCGACAATTATGACCCGGCATTATCTATTTATAACCCGGCAATTTTGGTACTCATAAACCGGCAAGTTTTATATCTTTTAGCCGGCTGAATATAAGTTGAATATTTGAAGACCAATATTTTTGTCAAAGTCAGAGCATTGAAAGCCGACTCAAGTGGATTATCTCTCACAATATTTCTCAACAAGAGACCAATGTCAGCAAATTGACTCTGAAGCTGGCCTGTTGACCCGGATTTTTCAAAGGAAGTATCTAGATTTTTTGCATTGGCAAAATTTGAACATATCTGCTAAAGAGATTTGCTATGAGATTATGGATACATATCAAGAAGGAAGATGACAAGGACTTAAGGATGATCAAGTGCCGGCTTACAAAGACTATTTAACCGGGAACACAACCTGTCAAATTTGTTCTTGTGTTTGTAATGAAGATTAGTTTAACATGGATAAATCCAAATTAAACTGGGGGCTAATGTCGGGGATATACCCCGCGGCATGACCCGGCCGGAAGTATGACCTGGCCGGACTTGGCGCTTCACTGTGACCCGCCAGAAGACTGGCGACTCACGGGTCTGGCGGCTCACTGTCAGACGACTCACGGGTCTGGCGGCTCACTGTCAGACGACTCACGAGCCTGACGACTCATGGATGACCCCAACGGCGGGTCAGATAGAAGACTAGGCCCAAGGCCCAGAAGGCCGGCTCATGTTATGGTGGGCCGGCTTAAAAGGAAAGGGATGACAAATATTTCCTTTACACGGAAGCAAGACCCGAACTTGTATTCAACTTGTAAGAAAAGATAGACTAGCCCTAGTCCTACTAGGACTCCACATGTAACCCGCCCCTCTAACTTATATAAGGAGGGGCAGGGCACCCCAAAGAGGGACAAGCAACAAGAAACAATCTCTAGGGCTAGACACAAAGAGCCGGCTTACCGGCGACTCTCTCATAAGCATAATGAGACCTAGCCTCAAACAGCACGTAGGGTTGTTACCGGATGATGTTTCCCGGGGCCCGAAGCTGTCTAAATCCTTGTCTTGTGTTGTGTCTCTCGATCCCAATCAACCCCTCTCAAGCTACTACATAGATGCGCTGGCCTCACGACTAAGTCCTTACACCTAGGACATCTGACGTGTTAATTCCACGACAAGACCCAAAACCAATGATAGCAGGCAAATAATAGCTTTAGTTAAAAAATACAGATAATGGCTCCTTTAATGTTTGTTTGCACCCAACATGAAACTCATAGTAGACACCCGAGATTAACCAGATAGTAGACACATAGTACTGATTGCTGCCCCAATATGTACCCCACAACCATTTAAAAACTCAAGTTTCAGCATAAGTTTGGACCTGACACGGGGTCTAATAGGTGAACACGACGATAAAGTAGCATATCATCATATTAAGCGATGCATAAGTAAGCAGACACGGAAGAGTGCGACCTCTCTTGCGGACCCGTGTAGTCCTCAAGGTCATCTGCTCAGTTGATGATGGTAATGCAGTTGTCCTGGCTGCCGGCGGCAGGGAAGAAGATCTGAGGCGGCGAAAGACAGTCTGGAGAGCGGATCCCTGCTGTGGTGAACCCTTCCATCGTTGGAGCAGCTGAGCTGGGGTGGAACACAGCACCGCAGGAGCAGGACAAACCACACAAGGTTTTCTTTGACACATATCTGTAATAGAAGTAATTGTGTAAGGCTTGTTTGAATTTGAGGATTCTAACAATGCAGGGATAGGAAATAGATAGGAATAGGATAGGAATGCACGTGCAAAACAAAGAATTTAAAAACACAGGATTTCTGCCAATCTGGGTGTTTGGTTCACAAGAATTGGAAGATTACAGGATGCAAAGAAGCATGGTGAGATTAAGTCAAACCACAAGAAAATGTACGATTATAATGCTATTATGCTACTATCTCTTAGTCTTGTGCTTCATGAATAGGAATTTGAAAAGGAGGACAAGTGGAAATTAAAATTCCTACGGTTTTTCTTTCAAGGAGACACAAAAGGAACAAATCCTACAGTTTTCCTTTGCTCCATTCCTTTGCACCAAATTCATGAAAGTAGTACCATACGAAACTTTCCAGTTCCTATGTTTTTCATTCACTTTTCCTTTCAAGCACTGGCGATTCTAGTAGGCAGGCTTGAGCAAGGAAAAGCCTACACTAAAAAATGTTTTTGTGCTACTTCTATTACTTTGGACCCAGGCCACTGCCCTACTAGCTCAACTCCCAGGGCCATCGACAAATGCACAGCTCAAACGCGCAGAGATAAATAATGATGGCGTTCAAGAGAGTCCATCACGGATAGATAAGTTGCCTGGTACCTCACTGCTTTTCATATAGTAGGATAAAATAATCGTATTTCCCGTTACTCTGTGTGCTCAGTGGACAATATATATAACATGTAGAGTAAAAAAGATATGCGACAAGTGTACAACCTCTTTGGCGAAGCCATGTCGATCTCAGCGTGATTGGGTTGGCCGGTGAGGATGCTCCGGCTGACTTGGCTGTCGGAGGAGGGGAAGAAGATCTTAGGTGTCTGGAGATGGAGCCCGAGGTACTGCTCCGCTGTGATGGAGGGTTTCGTCGTTGGAGCAGCTCCGGTGAGTTGTACGACGCCGAGGCTGAAGCAGGACAAGAGAGACAACGTTAACCTAAGTGGAATTCTAATAGCATCTCCAATAGATGACGTAAAATACATAACCACAAAGTGCTAGATGTATACATCAGCTGCTCATCTCTGAACTTAACTGCCGAAACTGAATTTAACTGTCAAAACTGAACTTAACTGTCGAAACTGAATTTTGCTGTCGAAACTGAATTTTACTGTCGAAACTGAACGCACTAGAGGTGAGGCTACACGTCAGTCGACTGACTTTTTCATCTCTGGTCAGTCGATTTTGCAGCCGTTGGATAAGAAATCAAGGGCCTGCAGTTCATCTTCAACCTCCACCCCCCTTAGCCGCCAGCCACCACCGGCCAAACAGCCGCCCCCCGCCGCCCGCGACCGGCGGTGCGCCGCCCTGCCCGCCCCGAAAACACTCCCCATCGCCGGTCCGCCGCCGCCCCGGCCATCCCTGTAGGCCCCCCGTACCTCTCCGGCGAGGCCCCCTCCTCGCTGCGGGTGGTTCTTCCTTAACTCCGGCGAGCCCCCCCACCCCCTGAAAATCGACTGACCCAAAAGTTGATTTAGTCGACTGAAGTGTAGCTACATCGGAGCAGCATCGCAAGCAAGAGCAAGAGCAAGAGCAACAGCGCGAGCAAGAGCAAGAGCAGACCAGGCAGGGGACCGACAGCAAGAGCAGAGCAGCAGCGCGAGTGAGCTAAAGCAGCAGCAGCTCCTACTGATCTGGACGTCGCCGCCGAGGGAGCGACGCTGTGGAGGAAGTGGTCGGCGACGCCGCCGTGGATGGAGCCGCGCCGTGTCGGCTCGGGACCGAGCGCCGGCAGCACCGTGAGATCGAATCAAGAAGAAAATGCGTTGATTACTGTACAACCTCTTCGGTGGCGCCGATTAGGCCGCAGCTTCATCCGAGGAAACGGTGATGATGATGCTCTTCCGGTGGTGCAGGTGAAGACGGCGGTGTGGGAATGGAGGTGGCGCGAAAGACGAGGGGAACGTCAGGGCAGCTCCTTGGAGGTGGAGGACGGGGTGGCTGAACTGGTAGGACAACCAGATCGACGACGGATCCTCATCCGGTACGGTGGATGAGGGACGTCGAGGTGTTGCTGTGGACGATGTCATCGGGGAAGAGGCTCCGGCTGGGTGGCGGACGGAGGAGGGTGTGGGGCTTCGCGGGTTTTGCTGGCCTCGGTGTACGAATGGGTGGGCGGATGGGATGGGAGTGGGGAACCATGGCTTAGGGACGCGCTTGTCCGAAATGTGGGGTAAGTTACGAAAGTACCCCCACCGATTTGAGGCGGTTCTTTCGGTCCAGGGGTATCATGAGCATTTCGCGTGTTGGGATTTCACAGGAGGTGGGAGTTTTCACGCGCGTTGTAATTTTGGAATAGCAAGGCGCGGGTTGAGAGGGAGGGAGTTGTTGGAGCACAACGAGACAAAGATATATCTTAAATATTTCGAGCTAACAAGGCGTGGGTTGAAATTTCCACACAAGCCTAACGTGTACTGTACCAAATCAATTCGCACTACAAATGTCATTCAAAACTTTGAATTCATGTTATGTTCAATTAAAATATTTCGCTACGTGTATAATGCATGCAACCTAGTACTCAAATGAACGTTTTAGTGCATTCCAAACGTATATACTACCGCTTCAATATGAACTAAATTTGAATTTGTTTCTCTATTTGAATAAGATCTACAATAATGATTGTTGTGAAGTCAAAGCATTTGAATTCGTTTCTCTGTTTTAATAAGATCTACAATTGTCATTATTGTCAAGTTAAACCATCGTTTGTGTATTATCTTCACAGCACACCACATGATTAGTCTCGAGTTACATATGAACTATGTGTACTATATGAACTCGAACTCGATTTTTTGAATCCACTTTATGTTGATTTCAAATCATAGTACATTTCAAGCTCTAGCTAGATCTTCACAAACTAAACCATGTCTCATATGTATAATGTGTTTATCACATTATGTATGGTGCCCCGCCCCCTACGCCTACAAGTATTTAGATGTGAGTTGCAAACACCACACATTACCACAAATTCAAATAAAATGTGAGAATGTTCGATATATAGTATTGTTTAGATTGTTCAATATTTTGTTGTAAGCTGCAAATGCCACACATTATCACAAATTCAAATAAAATGTGAGATTGTTCGATGTATAGTATGGTTTAGATTGTTCGACATTTAGCTGTGAGTTGCAAACGCCATGCATTATCGCATTATGGTATAACATGTGCAAAACCACAACACGCGTATCACCGCTATATTCATGCATGCATATGTTTAAAACACTATGATCTCCTATTCAAATATATGAATCCACTTTCATGTCAAATTATGATCTTTGTTAGTCTCTTACACCCACACAATCCTCTAACCTTTGTAGCTACCACTAACTTTCTCTCGTGCATGCACACGCCCTCCTCGCCCTCCCCCTCCCTCAGCATTCTATCCATCGTGCACATTCTTTTTTTTTCTTTAGGTCGTTCTCCCACAGTCTCCACAACTCCTTTCCGACACACACCAATCGATAAACCTCTCCAGCGATGTCTGCCTACAACATACACACGCACCTTCAATCTCCTCCTTTATGTGTCCTTGCCTCGTGTCTCTCATACGGTCCCACACACGTGTAAACTCTCGCCCCTCTTTTCATCGATCTCACAACCGCACACTCCTCCCCCTATCTAGCTAGTAGCTGGGCCTCTTGCACCACCTCCTAGCTCCATTCTCTCTGTCTATCCGTCTCGCCGGGCCTTATTTGCCTCTAACAAATGGACGTACACCGACCGATCTCCCGCTATACATATAGCTAGCTAGGTCCTTATAAGTCGTTTTCCCCATGGGTCGACCGTTCTACCTCATTAGTTATGTCTCTCCCTTCCTCCGACAAACAACAATTGATCTACCGATCTAGTTAGGTTTGCTTACCAAATACATGGTTCCCCTTCATCATCCATGGATGTGTCCCGACAGATCTATCACGCACAGGCACACACAGAAACACATCCCCACTCTTATTGATAATATTGCAATTCCACCCTCAGTTTGTCTAGTAGGCCTCTCCCACCATCTTCGAGAAGCAACTCCATCACCCATTGATACGTCTCCAACGTATCTATAATTTTTGATTGCTTCATGCTATATTATATTCTTTTTTGGATGATTAATGGGCTTTGTTATACACTTTTATATTATTTTTTGGGACTAACCTATTAACCGGAGGCCCAACCCAAATTGCTGTTTTTTGCCTATTTAAGAGTTTCGCGGAAAAAGAATATCAAACGAAGTCCAAACGGAATGAAACCTTCGGGAACGTGATTTTCGGAACAAACGTGATCCAGGGGACTTGGAGTCTACGTCAAGAAATCAACCAGGAGAGCACGAGGCAGGGGGGCGCACCCTCCACCCTCGTGGGGCCCATGTTGCTCCACCGGCATACTTCTTCCTCCTATATATACATACGTACCCCCAAACGAACAGAGGCATCCATGAAAACCTAATTCCACCGCCACAACCTTCTGTACCCGTGAGATGCCATCTTGGGGCCTTTTCCGGCATCCTGCCGGAGGGGGCATTGATCACGGAGGGCTTCTACATCAACACCATAGCCTCTCCGATGATGTGTGAGTAGTTTACCTCAGACCTTCGGGTCCATAGTTATTAGCTAGATGGCTTCTTCTCTCTTTTTGGATCTCAATACAAAGTTCTCCCCCTCTCTCGTGGAGATCTATTCGATGTAATCTTCTTTTGCGGTGTGTTTGTTGAGACCGATGAATTGTGGGTTTATGATCAAGTTTATCTATGAACAATATTTGAATCTTCTCTGAATTCTTTTATGTATGATTGGTTATCTTTGCAAGTCTCTTCGAATTATCAGTTTGGTTTGGCCTACTAGATTTATCTTTCTTGCAATGGGAGAAGTGCTTAGCTTTGGGTTCAATCTTGCAGTGTCCTTTCCCAGTGACAGCAGGGGCAGTAAGGCACGTATTGTATTGTTGCCATCGAGGATAACAAGATGGGGTTTTTATCATATTGCATGAATTTATCCCTCTACATCATGTCATCTTGCTTAAGGCGTTACTCTGTTCTTATGAACTTAATACTCTAGATGCATGCTGGATAGCGGTCGATGTGTGGAATAATAGTAGTAGATGCAGGCAGGAGTCGGTCTACTTGTCACGGACATGATGCCTATATACATGATCATACCTAGATATTCTCATAACTATGCTCAATTCTATCAATTGCTCAACAGTAATTTGTTCACCCACCGTAATACTTATGCTCTTGAGTGAAGCCACTAGTGAAACCTATGGCCCCCGGGTCTATTTTCCATCATATTAATCTTCCATTACTTAGTTATTTTTATTGCCTTTTATTTTACTTTGCATCTTTATTATAAAAATACCAAAAATATTATCTTATCATATCTATCAGATCTCACTTTCATAAGTGACCGTGAAGGGATTGACAACCCCTTTATTGCGTTGGTTGCGAGGTTTTTATTTGTTTGTGTAGGTGCGAGGGACTTGAGTGTGGCCTCCTACTGGATTGATACCTTGGCTCTAAAAAACTGAGGGAAATACTTACGCTGCTTTACTGCATCACCCTTTCCTCTTCAAGGGCAAACCAACGCAGTGCTCAAGAGGTAGCAAGAAGGATTTCTGGCGCCGTTGCCGGGGAGATTCGCGCCAAGTCAAGTCAAGATTTGATTTCCCGTCAACCAACCATTTCTGGCGCCGTTGTCGGGGAGTCTACGCACAAGTCAACACACCAAGTACCCATCACAAACTCTTATCTCCCGCATTACATTATTTGCCATTTGCCTCTCGTTTTCCTCTCCCCCACTTCACCCTTGTCGTTTTATTCGCCCTCTCGCCTTTCCGTTCGCCTCTTTTTTGCTTGCTTCTTGTTTGCTCGTGTGTTGGATTGCTTGCTTGTCACGATGGCTCAAGATAATACCAAATTGTGTGACTTTACCAATACCAACAACAATGATTTTCTTAGCACTCCGATTGCTCCTCTTACCGATACTGAATCTTGCGAAATTAATGATGCTTTGTTGAATCTTGTCATGAAAGATCAATTCGCCGGCCTTCCTAGTGAAGATGCCGCTACCCATCTAAATAGCTTCGTCGATTTGTGTGATATGCAAAAGATGAAAGATGTAGACAATGATATTGTTAAATTGAAGCTATTTCCTTTTTCACTTAGAGATCGTGCTAAAGCTTGGTTTTCGTCTTTGCCTAAAAATAGCATTGATTCATGGAATAAGTGCAAAGATGCTTTTATCTCGAAGTATTTTCCTCCCGCTAAAATCATCTCTCTTAGAAACGATATTATGAATTTTAAGCAACTTGATCATGAACATGTTGCACAAGCTTGGGAGAGGATGAAATTAATGATACGTAATTGCCCTACACATGGTTTGAATTTGTGGATGATTATACAAAATTTTTATGCCGGATTGAATTTTGCTTCTAGAAATCGTTTAGATTCGGCTGCGGGAGGCACTTTTATGGAAATCACTTTAGGAGAAGCTACTAAACTCCTAGATAATATTATGCTTAATTATTCTCAATGGCACACCGAAAGATCCACTAATAAAAAGGTGCATGCGATAGAAGAAATTAATGTTTTGAGTGGAAAGATGGATGAACTTATGAAATTATTTGCTAATAAAAGTGTTTCTTCTTATCCTAATGATATGCCTTTGTCTACTTTTATTGAGAATAATAACGAATCTATGGATGTGAATTTTGTTGGTAGGAATAATTTTGGTAACAACGCGTATAGAGGAAACTTTAATCCTAGGTCGTACCCTAATAATTCCTCTAATAATTATGGTAATTCCTACAACAATTCTTATGGAAATTTTAATAAGATGCCCTCTGAATTTTAGACTAGTGTTAAGGAGTTTATGAATTCACAAAAGAATTTCAATGCTTTGCTTGAAGAAAATTGCTTAAAGTTGATGAATTGGCTAGGAACGTTGATAGAATTTCTCTTGATGTTGATTCTTTGAAACTTAGATCTATTCCACCTAAGCATGATATCAATGAGTCTCTCAAAGCCATGAGAATTTCCATTGATGAGTGCAAAGAAAGAACCGCTAGGATGCGTGCTAAGAAAGATTGCTTTGTAAAAGCGTGTTCTTCTAGTTTTTATGAGAATAAAGATGAAGATCTAAAAGTTATTGATGTGTCCCCTATTAAATCTTTGTTTTGCAATATGAATCTTAATAATGATGGGACTGAATATGAGCCACCTTTACCTAGAAGGCGTTCCAAAAATTCGGAGTTTTTAGATCTTGATGCAAAAATTGGTAAAAGTGGGATTGAAGAGATCAAAACTCTAGATATTAATGAACCCACTATTTTGGATTTCAAGGAATTTAATTATGATAATTGCTCTTTGATAGATTGTATTTCCTTGTTGCAATCCGTGCTAAATTCTCCTCATGCTTATAGTCAAAATAAAGCTTTTACTAAACATATCGTTGACGCTTTGATGCAATCTTATGAAGAAAAACTTGAGTTGGAAGTTTCTATCCCTAGAAAACTTTATGATGAGTGGGAAACTAATATTAAAATTAAAATTAAAGATCATGAATGCTATGCTTTGTGTGACTTGGGTGCTAGTGTTTCCACGATTCCAGAAACTTTGTGTGATTTGCTAGGTTTCCGTGAATTTGATGATTGTTCTTTGAACTTGCACCTTGCGGACTCCACTATTAAGAAACCTATGGGAAGAATTAATGATGTTATTATTGTTGCAAATAGGAATTATGTGCCCGTAGATTTTATTGTTCTTGATATAGATTGCAATCCATCATGTCCTATTATTCTTGGTAGACCTTTCCTTAGAACGATTGGTGCAATTATTGATATGAAGGAAGGGAATAATAGATTCCAATTTCCGTTAAGGAAAGGCATGGAACACTTCCCTAGAATTAATATTAAATTACCTTATGAATCTATTATGAGAGCCACTTATGGATTGCCTACCAAAGATGGCAATACCTAGATCTATCCTTGCTTTTATGCCTAGCTAGGGGCGTTAAACGATAGCGCTTGTTGGGAGGCAACCCAATTTTATTTTTAGTTTTTTTGCTTTTGATTCTGTTTAGGAATAAATATTTGATATAGCCTCTGGTTAGATTTGTTTTTATGTTTTAATTAGTGTTGTGCCAAGTTAAACCTATAGGATCTTCTTGGATGATAGTTATTTGATCTTGCTGAAAATTCCAGAAACTTTCTGTTCACGGAAACAATTGTTAAAAATCACCAGAACGTGATAAAATATTGATTCCAATTGCTGATGATCAATAAACAAATTTTCTAGGTCTTCATATTTTTTCTGAAGTTTTTGAGTTCCATAAGTTTGCGTTAGTTAGAGATTACTACAGACTGTTCTGTTTTTGACAGATTCTGTTTTTCGTGTGTTGTTTGCTTATTTTGATGAATCTATGGCTAATAAAATAGTGTATAAACCATAGAGAAGTTGGAATACAGTAGGTTTAACACCAATATAAATAAATAATGAGTTCATTACAGTACCTTGAAGTGGTGTTTTGTTTTCTTTCGCTAACGGAGCTCATGAGATTTTCTGTTAAGTTTTGTGTTGTGAAGTTTTCAAGTTTTGGGTAAAAGATTTGATGGATTACGGAACAAGGAGTGGCAAGTGCCTAAGCTTGGGGATTACCATGGCACCCCAAGATAATCTAAGTACACCAAAAAGCCAAAGCTTGGGGATGCCCCGGAAGGCATCCCCTCTTTCGTCTACTTCCATCGGTAACTTTACTTGGAGCTATATTTTTATTCACCACATGATATGTGTTTTCCTTGGAGCGTCTTGTATGATTTGAGTCTTTGATTTTTAGTTTACCACAATCATCCTTGCTGTAGACACCTTTTGAGAGACACACACATGATTCGGAATTTATTTGGATACTCTATGTGCTTCACTTATACTTTTTGAGCTATATAGTTTTGCTCTAGTGCTTCACTTATATCTTTTAGAGCACGGTGGTGGATTTGTTTTATAGAAACTATTGTTCTCTCATGCTTCACTTTTATTATTTTGAGAGTCCTACAAAACATCATGGTAATTTTCTTAAATTGAAAAATTAATCCTAAAGTTAGGTAATCAAGACTAGTAAAAAACTTTCTTATGAGTGTGTTGAATACTAAGATAAGTTTGATGCTTGATAATTGTTTTTGAGATATGGAGATTGTGATATTAGAGTCATGCTAGTTGACTAGTTGTGAATTTGAGGAATACTTGTGTTAAAGTTTGTGATTCCCGTAGCATGCACGTATGGTGAACCGTTATGTGATGAAGTCGGAGCATGATTTATTTATTGATTGTCTTCCTTATGAGTGGCGGTCGGGGACGAGCGATGGTATTTTCCTACCAATCTATCCCCCTAGGAGCATGCGCTTAATACTTCGCTTTGATAACTTGTAGATTTCTGCAATAAGTATATGAGTTCTTTATGACTAATGTTGAGTCCATGGATTATACGCACCCTCTTCCTTCCACCATTACTAGCCTCTCTAATACCGCGCACTTTTCGCCGGTATCATACACCCACCATATATCTTCCTCAAAACAGCCACCATACCTACCTATTATGGCATTTCCATAGCCATTCCGAGATATATTGCCATGCAACTTACCACCGTTCCGTTTATCATGACACGTTCATCATTGTCATATTGCTTTGCATGATCATGTAGTTGACATTGTATTTGTGGCAAAGCCACCATTCATAATTCTTTCATACATGTCACTCTTGATTCATTGCATATCCCGGTACACCGCCGGAGGCATCACATAGAGTCATATTGTTGTTCTAAGTATTGAGTTGTAAGTAAATAAAAGTGTGATGATCATCATTATTAGAGCATTGTCCCAAGTGAAGAAAGGATGATGGAGACTATGATTCCCCCACAAGTCGGGATGAGATTCCAGACGAAAAAGAAAAAAAAGAAAAAAAGAGAAAGGCCATAAAAAGGCCCAAAAAATGAGAAAAAAGAGAGAAGGGACCATGCTACTATCCTTTTACCACAGTTGTGCTTCAAAGTAGCACCATGATCTTCATGATAGAGAGTCTCCTATGATATCACTTTCATATACTAGTGGGAATTTTTCATTATAGAACTTGGCTAGTATATTCCAACGATGGGCTTCCTCAAAATGCCCTAGGTCTTCGTGAGCAAGCGAGTTGGATGCACACCCACTTAGTTTCTTTTGTTGAGCTTTCATATATTTATAGCTCTAGTGCATCCGTTGCATGGAAATCCCTACTCACTCACATTGATATCTATTGATGGGCATCTCCATAGCTCGTTGATACGCCTAGTTGATGTGAGACTATCTTCTCCTTTTTGTCTTCTCCACAACCACCATTCTATTCCACATATAGTGTTATGTCCATGTCTCACGCTCATGTATTGCGTGAAGATTGAAAAAGTTTGAGAACATCAAAAGTATGAAACAATTGCTTGGCTTGTCATCGGGGTTGTGCATGATTTAAATATTTTGTGTGGTGAAGATAGAGCATAGCCAGACTATATGATTTTGTAGGGATAACTTTCTTTGGCCATGTTATTTTGAGAAAACATAATTGCTTGGTTAGTATGCTTGAAGTATTATTATTTTTATGTCAATATTAAACTTTTAT
The DNA here is from genome assembly GCF_002575655.3 of Aegilops tauschii subsp. strangulata. NCBI lineage: Eukaryota > Viridiplantae > Streptophyta > Magnoliopsida > Poales > Poaceae > Aegilops > Aegilops tauschii. The sequence continues at coordinate 517,524,654 of NC_053037.3, read as the reverse complement.
CTTGAATCTTTCGGATCTGAATATTCATACCACAATTAAGAGGGTTACATTAAAAAATTATGCCTAGTAGCATTCCGCATCAAAAATTCTGTTTTTATCATTTACCTACTCGAGGACGAGCAGGAATTAAGCTTGGGGATGCTTCATACGTCTCCAATGTATCTATAATTTTTTATTGCTTCATGCTATATTATATTCTATTTTGGATGATTAATGGGCTTTGTTATACACTTTTATATTATTTTTTGGGACTAACCTATTAACCGGAGGCCCAGCCTAAATTGCTGTTTTTTTGCCTATTTCAGAGTTTCACGGAAAAAGAATATCAAACGGAGTCCAAACGGAATGAAACCTTCGGGAACGTGATTTTCGGAACAAATGTGATCCAGGGGATCGGAGTCTACGTCAAGAAATCAACCAGGATAGCACGAGGCAGGGGGCGCACCTACCCCCCTGGGCGCGCCCTCCACCCTCGTGGGGTCCACGTTTCTCCACCGACGTACTTCTTCCTCCTATATATACCTACGTACCCCCAAACCAACAGAGGCGTCCACGAAAACCTAATTCCACCGCCGCAACCTTCTGTACCCGTGAGATCCCATCTTGGGGCCTTTTCCGGCGTCCTGCCGGAGGGGGCATTGATCACGGAGGGCTTCTATATCAACACCGTAGCCTCTCCGATGATGTGTGAGTAGTTTACCTCAGACCTTTGGGTCCATAGTTATTATCTAGATGGCTTGTTCTCTCTTTTTGGATCTCAATACAAACTTCTCCCCCTCTCTCGTGGAGATCTATTCGATGTAATCTTCTTTTGCGGTGTGTTTGTTGAGACCGATGAATTGTGGGTTTATGATCAAGTTTATCTATGAACAATATTTGAATCTCTCTGAATTCTTTTATGTATGATTGGTTATCTTTGCAAGTCTCTTCGAATTATCAGTTTGGTTTGGCCTCCTAGATTGATCTTTCTTGCAATTGGAGAAGTGCTTAGCTTTGGGTTCAATCTTGCGGTGTCCTTTCCCAGTGACAACAGGGGCAGCAAGGCACGTATTGTATTGTTGCCATCGAGGATAACAAGATGGGGTTTATTTCATATTGCATGAGTTTATCCCTCTACATCATGTCATCTTACTTAAAGCATTACTCTGTTCCTTTGAACTTAATACTCTAGATGCATGCTGGATAGCGGTCGATGTGTGGAGTAATAGTAGTAGATGCAGGCAGCAGTCGGTCTACTTGTCATGGACGTGATGCCTATATACATGATCATACCTAGATATTCTCATAACTATGCTCAATTCTATCAATTGCTCAACAGTAATTTTTTCACCCACCATAATACTTATGCTCTTGGGTGAAGCCACTAGTGAAACCTATGGCCCCCGGGTCTATTTTCCATCATATTAATCTTCCATTACTTAGTTATTTTAATTGCCTTTTATTTTACTTTGCATCTTTATTATAAAAATACCAAAAATATTATCTTATCATATCTATCAGATCTCACTTTCGTAAGTGACCGTGAAGGGATTGACAACCCCTTTATTGCGTTGGTTGCGAGGTTTTTATTTCTTTGTGTAGGTGTGAGGGACTTGAGCGTGGCCTCCTACTGGATTGATACCTTGGTTCTAAAAAACTGAGGGAAATACTTACGCTGCTTTACTGCATCACCCTTTGTTGGGAATCGTAGCATAATTTTAAAATTTTCCTACGTTCACCAAGATGCATCTATGGAGTATACTAGCAACGAGGGGAAGGGAGTGCATCTACATACCCTTGTAGATCGCGAGCGGAAGCGTTCCAATGAACGTGGATGACGGAGTCGTACTCGCCGTGATCCAAATCACCGATGACCGAGTGCCGAACGGACGGCACCTCCGCGTTCAACACACGTACGGTGCAGCGACGTCTCCTCCTTCTTGATCCAGCAAGGGGGAAGGAGAGGTTGATGGAGATCCAGCAGCACGACGGCGTGGTGGTGGATGTAGCGGGTCTCCGCAGGGCTACGCCGAGCTTCTACGAGAGAGAGAGAGGTGTTGCAGGGGAGGAGGGAGGCGCCCAAGGCTGTTGTGTTCTGCCCTCCCTCCCCCCCTTTATATAGGCCCCCTGGGGGGGCGCCGGCCCTGGAGATCAGATCCAAGGGGGGGGCGGCGGCCAAGTGGGGGGGAAGGGGTTGCCTTGCCCCCCAAGGCAAGGGGGAACTCCCCCCCCTAGGGTTCCCAACCCTAGGCGCATGGGGGGAGGCCCAAGGGGTACGCCCCAGCCCACTAGGGGCTGGTTCCCTTCCACTTTCAGCCCACGGGGCCCTCCGGGACAGGTGGCCCCACCCGGTGGACCCCCGGGACCCTTCCGGTGGTCCCGGTACAATACCGATAACCCCCGAAACTTTCCCGGTGGCCGAAACTGGACTTCCTATATATAATTCTTCACCTCCGGACCATTCCGGAACCTCTCGTGACGTCCGGGACCTCATCCGGGACTCCGAACAACTTTTGGGTTACCGCATACATATATCTCTACAACCCTAGCGTCACCGGACCTTAAGTTTGTAGACCCTACGGGTCCGGGAGACATGCAGACATGACCGAGACGCCTCTCCGGTCAATAACCAACAGCGGGATCTGGATACCCATGTTGGATCCCACATGCTCCACGATGATCTCATCGGATGAACCACGGTGTCGAGGATTCAATCAATCCGTATGCAATTCCCTTTGTCAATCGGTATGTTACTTGCCCGAGATTCGATCGTCGATATCCCAATACCTTGTTCAATCTCGTTACCGGCAAGTCTCTTTACTCGTACCGCAATGCATGATCCCGTGACTAACGCCTTAGTCACATTGAGCTCATTATGATGATGCATTACCGAGTGGGCCCAGAGATACCTCTCTGTCACACGGAGCGACAAATCCCAGTCTCGATCCGTGCCAACCCAACAGACACTTTCGGAGATACCCGTAGTGCACCTTTATAGTCACCCAGTTACGTTGTGACGTTTGGCACACCCAAAGCACTCCTACGGTATCCGGGAGTTGCACGATCTCATGGTCTAAGGAAAAGATACTTGACATTGGAAAAGCTCTAGCAAACGAAACTACACGATCTTTTATGCTATGCTTAGGATTGGGTCTTGTCCATCACATCATTCTCCTAATGATGTGATCCCGTTATCAATGACATCCAATGTCCATAGTCAGGAAACCGTGACTATCTGTTGATCAACGAGCTAGTCAACTAGAGGCTTACTAGGGACAGGTTGTGGTCTATGTATTCACACATGTATCACGATTTCCGGACAATACAATTATAGCATGAATAATAGACAATTACCATGAACAAAGAAATATAATAATAACCATTTATTATTGCCTCTAGGGCATATTTCCAATAGTCTCCCACTTGCACTAGAGTCAATAATCTAGTTACATTGTGATGAATCGAACACCCATTGCGTCCTGGTGTTGATCATGTTTTGCCCTAGGGAGAGGTTTAGTCAACGGATCTGCTACATTCAGGTCCGTGCGTACTTTACAAATATCTATGTCTCCATTTTGAACACTTTCACGAATGGAGTTGAAGCGACGCTTGATATGCCTGGTCTTCCTGTGAAACCTGGGCTCCTTCGCAAGGGCAATAGCTCCAGTGTTGTCACAGAAGAGAGTCATTGGGCCCGACGCATTGGGAATCACCCCTAGGTCGGTAATGAACTCCTTCATCCAGACTGCTTCATGTGCTGCCTCTGAGGCTGCCATGTACTCCGCTTCACATGTAGATCCCGCCACGACGCTTTGCTTGCAACTGCACCAGCTTACTGCTCCTCTATTCAAAATATACACGTATCCGGTCTGTGACTTCGAGTCATCCAGATCTGTGTCGAAGCTAGCGTCGACGTAACCCTTTACGACGAGCTCTTCGTCACCTCCATAAACGAGAAACATATCCTTAGTCCTCTTCAGGTACTTCAGGATATTCTTGACCGCTGTCCAGTGTTCCTTGCCGGGATTACTTTGGTACCTTCCTACCAAACTTATGGCAAGGTTTATATCAGGTCTGGTACACAGCATGGCATACATAATAGACCCTATGGCCGAGGCATAGGGGATGACACTCATCTGTTCTATATCTTCTGCCGTGGTCGGGCATTGAGCCGTGCTCAATTGCACACCTTGCAATACAGGCAAGAACCCCTTCTTGGACTGATCCATACTGAACTTCTTCAATATCTTGTCAAGGTATGTACTCTGTGAAAGACCAATGAGGCGTCTTGATCTATCTCTATAGATCTTGATGCCTAATATATAAGCAGCTTCTCCAAGGTCCTTCATTGAAAAACACTTATTCAAATAGGCCTTTATACTTTCCAAGAATTCTATATCATTTCCCATCAATAATATGTCATCCACATATAATATGAGAAATGCTACAGAGCTCCCACTCACTTTCTTGTAAACACAGGCTTCTCCATAAGTCTGTGTAAACCCAAACGCTTTGATCATCTCATCAAAGCGAATGTTCCAACTCCGAGATGCTTGCACCAGCCCATAGATTGAGCGTTGGAGCTTGCATACTTTGTTAGCATTCTTAGGATCGACAAAACCTTCCGGCTGCATCATATACAACTCTTCCTTAAGGAAGCCATTAAGGAATGCCGTTTTGACGTCCATCTGCCATATCTCATATTCATAGTATGCGGCAATTGCTAACATGATTCGGACGGACTTCAGCTTCGCTACGGCTGAGAAAGTCTCATCGTAGTCAACCCCTTGAACTTGTCGATAACCCTTAGCGACAAGTCGAGCTTTGTAGATGGTCACATTACCATCTGCGTCCGTCTTCTTCTTAAAGATCCATTTGTTTTCTATGGCTCGCCGCTCATCGGGCAAGTCAGTCAAAGTCCATACTTTGTTTTCATACATGGATTCTATCTCGGATTTCATGGCTTCTAGCCATTTGTCGGAATCCGGGCCCGCCATCGCTTCTTCATAGTTCGAAGGTTCACCGTTGTCCAACAACATGATTTCCAGGACAGGGTTGCCGTACCACTCTGGTGCGGAACGTGTCCTTGTGGACCTACGAAGTTCAGCAACTTGATCTGAAGCTTCATGATCATCATCATTAACTTCCTCCCCAGTCGGTGTAGGCACCACAGGAACATTTTCCCGCGCTGCGCTATTTTCCGGTTCGGAAGGGGTGACTATCACCTCATCAAGTTCCACTTTCCTCCCACTCAATTCTTTCGAGAGAAACTCCTTCTCTAGAAAGGACCCGTTCTTGGCAACGAAGATCTTGCCTTCGGATCTGAGGTAGAAGGTATACCCAATAGTTTCCTTAGGGTATCCTATGAAGACATATTTTTTCGATTTGGGTTCGAGCTTTTCAGGTTGAAGTTTCTTGACATAAGCATCGCATCCCCAAACTTTTAGAAACGACAGCTTAGGTTTCTTCCCAAACCATAATTCATACGGTGTTGTCTCAACGGATTTAGACGGTGCCCTATTTAAAGTGAATGCGGCAGTCTCTAAAGCATAACCCCAAAATGAGAGCGGTAAATCGGTAAGAGACATCATAGATCGCACCATATCCAATAGAGTGCGATTACGACGTTCGGACACACCATTTCTCTGAGGTGTTCCAGGCGGCGTGAGTTGTGAAACTATTCCACATTTCCTTAAGTGTGTACAAAATTCGTGACTTAAATATTCTCCACCACGATCTGATCGTAAGAATTTTATTTTTCTGTCACGTTGATTCTCAACCTCACTCTGAAATTCCTTGAACTTTTCAAAGGTTTCAGACTTGTGTTTCATTAGGTAGACATACCCATATCTACTTAAATCATCAGTGAGAGTGAGAACATAACGATATCCTCTGCGAGCCTCAACACTCATTGGACCGCACACATCGGTATGTATGATTTCCAATAAGTTGGTTGCTCGCTCCATTGTTCCGGAGAACGGAGTCTTGGTCATCTTACCCATGAGGCATGGTTCGCACGTGTCAAATGATTCGTAATCAAGAGACTCCAAAAGTCCATCTGCATGGAGCTTCTTCATGCGCTTGACACCAATGTGACCAAGGCGGCAGTGCCACAAGTATGTGGGACTATCGTTATCAACTTTACATCTTTTGGTATTCACACTATGAACATGTGTAACATCACGTTCGAGATTCATAAAAAATAAACCATTGACCAGCGGGGCATGACCATAAAACATATCTCTCAAATAAATAGAACAACCATTATTCTCAGATTTAAATGAGTAGCCATCTCGAATTAAACGAGATCCAGATACAATGTTCATGCTCAAAGCTGGCACTAAATAACAATTATTGAGGTTTAAAACTAATCCCGTGGGTAGATGCAGAGGTAGCGTGCCAACGGCGATCACATCGACCTTGGAACCATTCCCGACGCGCATCGTCACCTCGTCCTTTGCCAGTCTCCGTTTATTCCGTAGTTCCTGCTTTGAGTTACAAATATGAGCAACCGCACCGGTATCAAATACCCAGGAGCTACTACGAGTACTGGTAAGGTACACATCAATTACTTGTATATCACATATACCTTGGGTGTTGCCGGCCTTCTTCTTGTCCGCTAAATATTTGGGGCAGTTCCGCTTCCAGTGACCACTTCCCTTGCAATAAAAGCACCCAGTCTCGGGCTTGGGTCCATTCTTTGACTTCTTCCCGGTAACTGGTTTACCGGGCGCGGCAACTCCCTTGCCGTCCTTCTTGAAGTTCTTCTTACCCTTGCCCTTCTTGAACTTAGTGGTTTTATTTACCATCAACACTTGATGTTCTTTTCTGATCTCTACCTCAGCTGATTTCAGCATTGAATATACCTCGGGAATGGTCTTTTCCATCCCCTGCATATTGTAGTTCATCACAAAGCTCTTATAGCTTGGTGGAAGCGACTGGAGGATTCTGTCAATGACCGCGTCATCCGGGAGATTAACTCCCAGCTGAGACAAGCGGTTGTGTAACCCAGACATTCTGAGTATGTGCTCACTAACAGAACTGTTCTCCTCCATTTTACAGCTGAAGAACTTGTCGGAGACATCATATCTCTCGACCCGGGCAAGAGCTTGAAAAACCAGTTTCAGCTCCTCGAACATCTCATATGCTCCATGTTTCTCAAAACGCTTTTGGAGACCCGGTTCTAAGCTGTAAAGCATGCCGCACTGAACGAGGGAGTAATCATCAGCACGCTGCTGCCAAGCGTTCATAACGTCTTGGTTCTCAGGGATTGGTGCTTCACCTAGCGGTGCTTCTAAGACATAATCTTTCTTGGCTGCTATGAGGATGATCCTCAGGTTCCGGACCCAGTCCGTATAGTTGCTGCCATCATCTTTCAGCTTGGTTTTCTCTAGGAACGCGTTGAAATTGAGGACAACGTGGGCCATTTGATCTACAATACATAGTGTAAAGATTTAGACTAAGTTCATGATAATTAAGTTCATATAATCAAATTATTTAATGAACTCCCACTCAGATAGACATCCCTCTAGTCATCTAAGTGAAACATGATCCGAATTCGACTAGGCCGTGTCCGATCATCACGTGAGGCGGACTAGTCAAGATCGGTGAACATCTCCATGTTGATCGTATCTATACGACTCATGCTCGACCTTTCGGTCCTCCGTGTTCCGAGGCCATGTCTGTACATGCTAGGCTCGTCAAGTGAACCTAAGTGTATTGCGTGTGTTCCGAGGCCATGTCTGTACATGCTAGGCTCGTCAACACCCGTTGTATTCGAACGTTAGAATCTATCACACCCGATCATCACGTGGTGCTTCGAAACAACGAACCTTCACAACGGTGCACAGTTAGGGTGAACACTTTCTTGAAATTATTATAAGGGATCATCCTACTTGCTACCGTCGTTCTAAGCAAATAAGATGCAAAAACATGATAAACATCACATGCAATCAAATAGTGACATGATATGGCCAATATCATCATGCTCCTTTGATCTCCATCTTCGGGGCACCATGATCATCTTTGTCACCGGCATGACACCATGATCTCCATCATCATGATCTCCATCATTGTGTCTTCATGAAGTCGTCACGCCAACGATTACTTCTACTTCTATGGCTAACGCGTTTAGCAACAAAGTAAAGTAATTTACATGGCGTTATTCAATGACACGCAGGTCATTCAAAATAATAAAGACAACTCCTATGGCTCCTGCCAGTTGTCATACTCATCGACATGCAAGTCGTGATTCCTATTACAAGAATATGATCAATCTCATACATCACATATATCATTCATCACATCTTCTGGCCATATCACATCACATAGCACTTGCTGCAAAAACAAGTTAGACGTCCTCTAATTGTTGTTGCAAGTTTTTACGTGGTTTGTAGGTTTCTAGCAAGAACGTTTCTTACCTACGTATGACCACAACGTGATTTGCCAATTTCTATTTACCCTTCATAAGGACCCTTTTCATCGAATCCGTACCGACTAAAGTAGGAGAGACAGACACCCGCTAGCCACCTTATGCAACTTGTGCATGTCAGTCGGTGGAACCAGTCTCACGTAAGCGTACGTGTAAGGTCGGTCCAGGCCGCTTCATCCTACAATGCCGCCGAAACAAGAAACGACTAGTAGCGGCAAGAAGAATTGGCAAACTCAACGCCCACAACTGCTTTGTGTTCTACTCGTGCATAGTAACTACGCATAGGCCTGGCTCATGATGCCACTGTTGGGAATCGTAGCATAATTTTAAAATTTTCCTACGTTCACCAAGATGCATCTATGGAGTATACTAGCAACGAGGGGAAGGGAGTGCATCTACATACCCTTGTAGATCGCGAGCGGAAGCGTTCCAATGAACGTGGATGACGGAGTCGTACTCGCCGTGATCCAAAACACCGATGACCGAGTGCCAAACGGACGGCACCTCCGCGTTCAACACACGTACGGTGCAGCGACGTCTCCTCCTTCTTGATCCAGCAAGGGGGAAGGAGAGGTTGATGGAGATCCAGCAGCACGACGGCGTGGTGGTGGATGTAGCGGGTCTCCGCAGGGCTACGCCGAGCTTCTACGGGAGAGAGAGAGAGAGAGGTGTTGCAGGGGAGGTGGGAGGCGCCCAAGGCTGGTGTGTTCTGCCCTCCCTCCCCCCCCCCTTTATATAGGCCCCCTGGGGGGCGCCGGCCCTGGAGATCAGATCCAAGGGGGGGCGGCGGCCAAGTGGGGGGGGGGGGGAAGGGGTTGCCTTGCCCCCCAAGGCAAGGGGGAACTCCCCCCCAGGGTTCCCAACCCTAGGCGCATGGGGGGAGGCCCAAGGGGGGCGCCCCAGCACACTAGGGGCTGGTTCCCTTCCACTTTCAGCCCAAGGGGCCCTCCGGGACAGGTGGCCCCACCCGGTGGACCCCCGGGACCCTTCCGGTGGTCCCGGTACAATACCGATAACCCCCGAAACTTTCCCGGTGGCCGAAACTGGACTTCCTATATATAATTCTTCCCTCCGGACCATTCCGGAACCTCTCGTGACGTCCGGGATCTCATCCGGGACTCCGAACAACTTTCGGGTTTCCGCATACATATATCTCTACAACCCTAGCGTCACCGGACCTTAAGTGTGTAGACCCTACGGGTTCGGGAGACATGCAGACATGACCGAGACGCCTCTCCGGTCAATAACCAACAGCGGGATCTGGATACCCATGTTGGCTCCCACATGCTCCACGATGATCTCATCGGATGAACCACGGTGTCGAGGATTCAATCAATCCGTATGCAATTCCCTTTGTCAATCGGTATGTTACTTGCCCGAGATTCGATCGTCGGTATCCCAATACCTTGTTCAATCTCGTTACCGGCAAGTCTCTTTACTCGTACCGCAATGCATGATCCCGTGACTAACGCCTTAGTCACATTGAGCTCATTATGATGATGCATTACCGAGTGGGCCCAGAGATACCTCTCCGTCACACGGAGCGACAAATCCCAGTCTCGATCCGTGCCAACCCAACAGACACTTTCGGAGATACCCGTAGTGCACCTTTATAGTCACCCAGTTACGTTGTGACGTTTGGCACACCCAAAGCACTCCTACGGTATCCGGGAGTTGCACGATCTCATGGTCTAAGGAAAAGATACTTGACATTGGAAAAGCTCTAGCAAACGAAACTACACGATCTTTTATGCTATGCTTAGGATTGGGTCTTGTCCATCACATCATTCTCTTAATGATGTGATCCCGTTATCAATGACATCCAATGTCCATAGTCAGGAAACCGTGACTATCTGTTGATCAACGAGCTAGTCAACTAGAGGCTTACTAAGGACAGGTTGTGGTCTATGTATTCACACATGTATCACGATTTCCGGACAATACAATTATAGCATGAATAATAGACAATTACCATGAACAAAGAAATATAATAATAACCATTTATTATTGCCTCTAGGGCATATTTCCAACACCCTTTCCTCTTCAAGGGAAAACCAACGCAGTGCTCAAGAGGTAGCACCCATCCAGCACTCTACCCCTCTCCCTCCCTCTCTCTCTCCTCTCTATCTCTATCCCATCCTATTTCCCGTCCTTCAGTTATGTATGGATGTCGACCGATCTCCCTCAAGACATAGCTAGGTCTCTCCTTCTCAACACATATACGAGTCGTTCTACCTCTATAGTTAGGCCTCTTCCTACCCCTCCCCCCACCCCCTCGCACACACACACACACACACACACACATATACATTGAGCGCTCTAGTCATGTCTCCCTGCCACACACAAACTTGACATGTGCCCTCTGACGTTCCGGTAGCTAGGTCAGTCGCCCTATATCTTTGACTTGCACACACACACAATTTCGATGGCTCTCTTCATCGATCTCGCACCCACTCACTTGATCCTCTCTTCGACTCTATCGATATCTATGACCCCTCCGTCTCTTCTCATGGATCGCCGGACCCTCTATATATGATATGGATATGCCTCCATTTCACACACATTGCATGCAATTTTTTGAGATGTCATCGACACATATTCCCACAAATACATTCACGAAATCAACCTCCCCCCAAAACAAAAAACACTCACGAACGTACAAGCCATTTGTCTAGGTTTGTATCTCTCACACACACCCACGTAGGTGGGGGACATGCACAAAGAGAAGAGGTGCACGCACAGCGCACGTACTCCCGTCTCTTTCCCAACCACACCCGCGCGGTACACGATGGAGCTCATTTCTGTACGAAAAGGCAGCCCACGTGGTAATTTGACACATGTACTGGTTGTCCACTAGATGGAGGGAGGATCTTCTACCACGGGTGAACAAACAAATTGTGACTTGACACGTTATGTTAAAAAAGAGGCAAACCATGTGGGGCCTACCTTAGAGGCAAGGCTCTATACACTGGAGTACTTTTGATGTGTCCCATCAACTCGCAGAACGAGGAGAAGCTTGCTTAGTACGCCGTCTCCCCCGCCCACGGGCGCGATGGCTCGCAGGATGAGGTGAAGCTTGCTTACTACGCCTTACGCCCGCTCCCTCGCCCACGCGCGCGGTGGCTCGCAGGACGAGGAGAAAATTTTACTAGTACTCCCTCCATTTACTCCTCGTCCCTACCTTGGTTAGAGAGATTATTATATTGTTTGGAATATATGTCCTTTAGTAGATTTCAATATGAACTACTAGTACATACTCCAAACACTGATGTATATAGACGTATTTTAGAGTGTAGATTCACTCATTTTGCTCCGTATGTAGTCCATATTGAAACGGACGTAATAGTACGCACTCTCCCTCGCCCCTCGACCCTCGCCACGTGGTGGACGTGAAGCAATTCATTCGGTCTCATATAGCCAGAACGATATATACTGCAGTACCATTATTGCTCGACTTCCCGAAGAGGCGAAGAGCCAATCGCAAGGTTAATAGTTTGGAGATGCCAAGCGCAAGGTTTATAGGAGAACAAGTAGTAGGTGCCACGTCGTTTATAAATAAAGTTTTTTTCTTCAATGGCACGTACGCAATATAAATAGGTTCATATGGAGAGAAAAGGAAACCGCTCCACTATATACATAGGCATGACGAGCCTACACGGTTGCTTGCTGGGGTTGTTCTCTTCAGTTTTCACACTCTCTCGCACAAAACCACTGTGGCCACATCTCTAACATCCCGGTGGATCACGTCCGTCGGGGGAAGGGGTGGATTCTTAGTGTAGATGCGGTCGCCGTCGTCGACGGCGAAAACCCACTGTCGGCACGTCCCGATCAGGGGTCCCCGCCATTCTCTCTCACAAAGCCGGTGAGGTTGCCTTCGTCCATTGCTCACTGCTACCTCTTGAGCACTGCGTTGGTTTTCCCTTGAAGAGGAAAGGGTGATGCAGCAAAGTAGCATAAGTATTTCCCTCAGTTTTTGAGAACCAAGGTATCAATCCAGTAGGAGGCTACGCGCGAGTCCCTCGCACCTACACAAACAAATAAATCCTCGCAACCAACGCGATAAGGGGTTGTCAATCCCTACACGGCCACTTACGAGAGTGAGATCTGATAGATATGATAAGATAATTTTTTTGGTATTTTTATGATAAAGATGCAAAGTAAAATAAAAGCAAAGGAAAATAACTAAGTATTGGAAGATTAATATGAAGGAAAATAGACCCGGGGGCCATAGGTTTCACTAGTGGCTTCTCTCAAGAGCATAAGTATTTTACGGTGGGTGAACAAATTACTGTTGAGCAATTGACAGAATTGAGCATAGTTATGAGAATATCTAGGTATGATCATGTATATAGGCATCACGTCCGAGACAAGTAGACCGACTCCTGCCTGCATCTACTACTATTACTCCACACATCAACAGCTATCCAGCATGCATCTAGAGTATTAAGTTCATAAGAACAGAGTAACGCCTTAAGCAAGATGACATGATGTAGAGGGATAAATTCATGCAATATGATAAAAACCCCATCTTGTTATCCTCGATGGCAACAATCCAATACGTGCCTTGCTGCCCCTGCTGTCACTGGGAAAGGAAACCGCAAGATTGAACCCAAAGCTAAGCACTTCTCCCATTGCAAGAAAGATCAATCTAGTAGGCCAAACCAAACTAATAATTCGAAGAGACTTGCAAAGATAACCAATCATACATAAAAGAATTCAGAGAAGATTCAAATATTGTTCATAGATAAACTTGATCATAAACCCACAATCCATCGGTCTCAACAAACACACCGCAAAAAGAAGATTACATCGAATAGTTCTCCATGAGAGAGGGGGAGAACATTGTATTGACATCCAAAAAGAGAGAAGAAGCGACCTAGCTAATAACTATGGACCCGAAGGTCTGAGGTAAACTACTCACACTTCATCGGAGGGGCTATGGTGTTGATGTAGAAGCCCTCCATGATCGATGCCCCTTCCGGCGGAGCTCCGGAACAGGCCCCAAGATGGAATCTCGTGGGTACAGAAGGTTACGGTGCTGGAATTAGGTTTTTGGCTCCGTATCTGATCGTTTGGGGGTACGTAGGTATATATAGGAGGAAGGAGTACGTCGGTGGAGCAACAGGGGGCCCACGAGGGTGGAGGGCGCGCCCTGGGGGGTAGGCGCGCCCCCTACCTCATGGCTTCCCTGTTGGTTGCTTGACGTAGGGTCCAAGTCTCCTGGATCAAGTTCGGTGAGAAAATCACGTTCCCGAAGGTTTCATTCCGTTTGGACTCCGTTTGATATTCTTTTTCTGTGAAACTCTGAAATAGGCAAAAAACAACAATTCTGGGCTGGGCCTCCGGTTAATAGGTTAGTCCCAAAAGTAATATAAAAGTGAATAATAAAGCCCAATAATGTCCAAAACAGAAGATAATATAGCATGGAGCAATCTAAAATTATAGATACGTTGGAGACGTATCAAGTCTCCCCAAGCTTAATTCCTGCTCGTCCTCGAGTAGGTAAATGATAAAAAGAGAATTTTTGATGCGGAGTGCTACTTGGCATAATTTCAATGTAATTCTTCTTAATTGTGCTATGAATATTTAGATCCGAAAGATTCAAGATAAAAGTTCATATTGACATAAAAATAATAATACTTCAAGCATACTAACTAAGCAATTATGTCCTCTCAAAATAACATGGCCAAAGAAAGTTTATCCCTACAAAATCATATAGTTTAGTCATGCTCCATTTTCGTCACACAAGAATGCTCTCATCATGCACAACCCCGATGACAAGCCAAGCAATTGTTTCATACTTTAGTAATCTCAAACTTATAAACCTTCACGCAATACATGAGCGTGAGCCATGGATATAGCACTATGGTGGAATAGAATATGATGATGGGGGTTATGTGGAGAAGACAAAAAAGGAGAAAGTCTCACATCAACGAGGCTAATCAATGAGCTATGGAGATGCCCGTCGATTGATGTTAATGCGAGGAGTAGGGATTGCCTTGGAACGGATGCACTAGAGCTATAAATGTATGAAAGCTCAAAAAAAGAAACTAAGTGGGTGTGCATCCAACTTGCTTGCTCACGAAGACCTAGGGCACTTGAGGAGGCCCATTGTTGGAATATACAAGCCAAGTTCTATAATGAAAAATTCCCACTAGTATATGAAAGTGACAAAACAAGAGACTCTCTATCATGAAGATTATGGTGCTACTTTGAAGCACAAGTGTGGTAAAAGGATAGTAACATTGTCCCTTCTCTCTTTTTCTCTCATTTTTTGGGCCTTTTTTATGGCCTTTATTTTTTTTCTTTTTTTATTCCTCACTTGGGACAATGCTCTAGAAAATGATGATCATCACACTTCTATTTATTTACAACTCAATGATTACAACTCGACACTAGAACAAGGTATGACTCTATATGAATGCCTCCGGCGGTGTACCGGGATATGCAATGAACCAAGAGTGACATGTATGAAAGAATTATGAACGGTGGCTTTGCCACAAATACTATGTCAACTACATGATCATGCTAGCAATATGACAATGATGAATGTGTCATGATGAAGGGAATGATGGAAAGTTGCATGGCAATATATCTCGGAATGGCTATGGAAATGCCATAATAGGTAGGTATGGTGGCTGTTTTGAGGAAGATATAAGGAGGTTTATGTGTGAAAGAGCGTATCATATCACGGGGTTTGGATGCACCGGCGAAGTTTGCACCAACTCTCAATGTGAGAAAGGGCAATGCACGGTACAGAAGAGGCTAGCAATGATGGAAAGGTGAGGGTGCGTATAATCCATGGACTCAACATTAGTCATAAAGAACTCACATACTTATTGCAAAAATCTACAAGTCATCAAAAACCAAGCACTACGCACATGCTCCTAGGGGGATAGATTGGTAGGAAAAGACCATCGCTCGTCCCCGACCGCCACTCATAAGGAGGACAATCAAAGAACACCTCATGTTTCAAATTTGTTACATAACGTTTACCATACGTGCATGCTACGGGACTTGCAAACTTCAACACAAGTATTTCTCAAATTCACAACTACTCAACTAGCACAACTTTAATATCACTACCTCCATATCTCAAAACAATCATCAAGCATCAAACTTCTCTTAGTATTCAACGCACTCATAAGAAAGTTTTTACTATTTTGAATACCTAGCATATTAAGATTATTTAAGCAAATTACCATGATATTTAAGACTCACAAAATAATCTAAGTGAAGCATGAGAGATCAATAGTTTCTATAAAACAAATCCACCACCGTGCTCTAAAAGATATAAGTGAAGTACTAGAGCAAAACTATATAGCTCAAAAGATATAAGTGAAGCACATAGAGTGTTCTAATAATTTCCGAATCATGTGTGTCTCTCTCAAAAGGTGTGTACAGCAAGGATGATTGTGGTAAACTAAAAAGTAAATACTCAAATCATACAAGACGCTCCAAGCAAAACACATATCATGTGGTGAATAAAAATATAGCCCCAAGTAAAGTTACTGATGGAAGTAGACGAAAGAGGGGATGCCTTCCGGGGCATCCCCAAGCTTTGGCTTTTTGGTGTCCTTAGATTATCTTGGGGGTGCCATGGGCATCCCCAAGCTTAGGCTCTTGCCACTCCTTGTTCCATAATCCATCAAATCTTTCACCCAAAACTTGAAAACTTCACAACACAAAACTCAGCAGAAAATCTCGTGAGCTCCGTTAGCGAAAGAAAACAAAAGACCACTTCAAGGTACTGTAATGAACTCATTATTTATTTATATTGGTGTTAAACCTACTTTATTCCAACTTCTCTATGGTTTATAAACTATTTTACTAGCCATAGATTCATCAAAATAAGCAAACAACACACGAAAAACAGAATCTGTCAAAAACAGAACAGTCTGTAGTAATCTGTAACTAACGCAAACTTCTGTAACTCAAAAACTTCAGCCAAAATAGGAAGACCTAGGCAATTTGTTTATTGATCAGCAGCAATTGGAATCAATATTTTATCACGTTCTGGTAGTTTTTAACAATTATTTTTGTGAACAGAAAGTTTCTGGAAATTTCTGCAAGATCAAATAACTATCATCCAAGAAGATCCTATAGGTGGCACAAACACTAATTAAAACAAAAAAACACATCTAAACAGAGGCTAGATCAAAGATTTATTCCTAAACAGTAGCAAAAAGCAAAAAAATAAAAATAAAATTGGGTTGCCTCCCAACAAGCGCTATCGTTTAACGCCCCTAGCTAGGCATAAAAGCAAGGATAGATCTAGGTATTGCCATCTTTGGTAGGCAATCCATAAGTGGCTCTCATAATAGATTCATATGGTAATTTAATTTTCTTCCTAGGGAAGTTTTCCATGCCTTTCTTTAACGGAAATTGGAATCTAATATTCCCTTCCTTCATATCAATAATTGCACCAATCGTTCTAAGGAAAGGTCTACCAAGAATAATAGGACACGAATGATTGTAATCAATGTCAAGAACGATAAAATCTACGGGCACATAGTTCCTATTTGCAAGAATAAGAACATCATTAATTCTTCCCATAGGTTTCTTAATGGTGGAATCCGCAGGGTGCAAGTTTAAAGAGCAATCATCAAAATCACGGAAACCTAGCAGATCACACAAAGTTTTGGGAATAGTGGAAACACTAGCACCCAAATCACACAAAGCATAGCATTCATGATCTTTAATCTTAATTTTAATAGTAGGTTCCCACTCATCATAAAGTTTTCTAGGGATAGAAACTTCCAACTCAAGTTTTTTTCATAAGATTGCATCAAGGCATCAACGATATGTTTGGTAAAAGCTTTATTTTGACTATAAGCATGTGGAGAATTTAGCACGGATTGCAACAAGGAAATAAAATATATTAAAGAGCATCTATCATAATTAAATTCCTTGAAATCCAAAATAGTAGGTTTATTAATATCTAGGGTTTTGATATCTTCAATCCCACTTTTATCAATTTTAGCATCAAGATCTAAAAACTCCGAATTTTTGGAACGCCTTCTAGGGAAAGGTGGATCATATTCAATCCCATCATTATCAAGATTCATATTGCAAAACAAAGATTTAATAGGGGACACATCAATAACTTTTAGATCTTCATCTTTATTTTCATAGAGATTTGAAGAACACGCTTTTATAAAACAATCTTTCTTAGCACGCATCCTAGCGGTTCTTTCTTTGCACTCATCAATGGAAATTCTCATGGCTTTGAGAGACTCATTGATATCATGCTTAGGAGGAATAGATCTAAGTTTCAAAGAATCAACATCAAGAGAAATTCTATCAACGTTCCTAGCCAATTCATCAACTTTAAGCAATTTTTCTTCAAGCAAGGCATTGAAATTCTTTTGCGAATTCATAAATTCCTTAACACTAGTCTCAAATTCAGAGGGCATCTTATTAAAATTTCCATAAGAACTGTTGTACGAATTACCATAATTATTAGAGAAAATTACTAGGATAAGGCCTAGGATTAAAGTTTCCTCTATATGCATTGTTACCAAAATTATTCCTACCAACAAAACTCACATCCATAGATTCATTATTATTCTCAATCAAAGTAGACAAAGGCATATCATTAGGATCAGAAGAAACACTCTTACTAGCAAATAATTTCATAAGTTCATCCATCTTTCCACTCAAAACATTAATTTCTTCTATCGCATGCACTTTTTTAGTAGATCTTTCAGTGTGCCATTGAGAATAATTAACCATAATATTATCTAGGAGTTTAGTGGCTTCTCCTAAAGTGATTTCCATAAAAGTACCTCCCGCGGCCGAATCTAAAAGATTTCTAGAAGCAAAATTCAATCCGGCATAAATTTTTTGTATAATCATCCACAAATTAAAACCATGAGTAGGGCAATTACGTATCATTAATTTCATCCTCTCCCAAGCGTGTGCAACATGTTCATGATCAAGTTGCTTAAAATTCATAATATCGTTTCTAAGAGAGATGATCTTAGTGGGAGGAAAATATTTAGAGAAAAAAGCATCTTTGCACTTATTCCAAGAATCAATACTATTTTTAGGCAAAGACGAAAACCAAGCTTTAGCACGATCTCTAAGCGAAAAAGGAAATAGCTTCAATTTAACAATATCATTGTCAACATCTTTCTTCTTTTGCATATCGCACAAATCAACGAAGCTATTTAGATGATTAGCGGCATCTTCACTAGGAAGGCCGACAAATTGATCTTTCATGACAAGATTCAACAAAGCAGTATTGATTTCACAAGATTCAGTATCGGTAAGAGGAGCAATCGGAGTGCTAAGGAAATCATTATTGTTGGTATTGGTGAAGTCACACAATTTAGTATTGTCTTGAGCCATTGCGACAAACAAGCAATCCAACACACGAGCAAACAAAAAGCAAGCGAAAAAGAGGCGAACGAAAAAGAGAGGGCGAATAAAACGGCAAGGGTGAAGTGGGGGAGAGGAAAACGAGAGGCAAACAGCAAATAATGTAATGCTGGAGATATGGATTGTGATGGGTACTTGGTTTGTTGACTTCTGCGTAGACCTCCCCGGCAACGGCGCCAGAAATCCTTCTTGCTACCTCTTGAGCACTGAGTTGGTTTTCCCTTGAAGAGGAAAGGGTGATGCAGCAAAGTAGCGTAAGTATTTCCCTCGGTTTTTGAGAACCAAGGTATCAATCCAGTAGGAGGCTACGCGCGAGTCCCTCGCACCTACACAAACAAATAAATCCTTGCAACCAACGCGATAAGGGGTTGTCGATCCCTACACGGCCACTTATGAGAGTGAGATCTGATAGATATGATAAGATAATATTTTTGGTATTTTTATGATAAATATGCAAAGTAAAATAAAAGCAAAGGAAAATAACTAAGTATTGGAAGATTAATATGAAGGAAAATAGACCCGGGGGCCATAGGTTTCACTAGTGGCTTCTCTCAAGAGCATAAGTATTTTACGGTGGGTGAACAAATTACTGTTGAGCAATTGACAGAATTGAGCATAGTTATGAGAATATCTAGGTATGATCATGTATATAGGCATCACGTCCGAGACAAGTAGACCGACTCCTGCCTGCATCTACTACTATTATTCCACACATCGACCGCTATCCAGCATGCATCTAGAGTATTAAGTTCATAAGAACAGAGTAACGCCTTAAGCAAGATGACATGATGTAGAGGGATAAATTCATGCAATATGATAAAAACCCCATCTTCTTATCCTCGATGGCAACAATACAATACGTGCCTTACTGCCCCTGCTGTCACTGGGAAAGGACACCGCAAGATTGAACCCAAAGCTAAGCACTTCTCCCATTGCAAGAAAGATAAATCTAGTAGGCCAAACCAAACTGATAATTCGAAGAGACTTGCAAAGATAACCAATCATACATAAAAGAATTCATAGAAGATTCAAATATTGTTCATAGATAAACTTGATCATAAACCCACAATTCATCGGTCTCAACAAACACACCGCAAAAAAGAAGATTACATCGAATAGTTCTCCACGAGAGAGGGGGAGAACATTGTATTGAGATCCAAAAAGAGAGAAGAAGCCATCTAGCTAATTACTATGGACCCGAAGGTCTGAGGTAAACTACTCACACTTCATCGGAGGGGCTATGGTGTTGATGTAGAAGCCCTCCGTGATTGATGCCCCTTCCGACAGAGCTCTGGAACAGGCCCCAAGATGGGATCTCGTGGGTACAGAAGGTTGCGGCAGTGGAATTAGGTTTTTGGCTCTGTATCTAATCGTTTGGGGGTACGTAGGTATATATAGGAGGAAGGAGTACATCGGTGGAGCAACAGGGGCCCACGAGGGTGGAGGGCGCGCCTTGGGGGGGGGGGGTAGGCACGCCCCCTACCTCGTGGCTTCCCTGTTGGTTGCTTGACGTAGGGTCCAAGTCTCCTGGATCATGTTCGGTGAGAAAATCACGTTCCCGAAGGTTTCATTCTGTTTGGACTCTGTTTGATATTCTTTTTCTGCGAAACTCTGAAATAGGCAAAAAACAGCAATTCTAGGTTGGGCCTCCGGTTAATAGGTTAGTCCCAAAAGTAATATAAAAGTGAATAATAAAGCCCAATAATGTCCAAAACAGAAGATATTATAGCATGGAGCAATCAAAAATTATAGATACGTTGGAGATGTATCACTCACTGCCGCGACGTGGGTAGTTTCCTCCTCCCGCCGCCCTCCTCTAGGTTGAGCTACGTCCCGACATCCCTCAGGTACAACTCCCTTTACAGCCGGCTTGCACCACTGCTCTAGCTGCCCACATCACTCCATGTGGATATTTCTCTACTTCTTTGCCCCGCACATACCTCTACTGGCTTCTACGTATTGTATTTGTGATGAGTTTATGTCTCATCAACTAGTCCCAGTAATCTTATTCTAATCACGCTTCTTCAATTTCTTTGCCACAGGGATGCTCATCTCGATTTTGGTGAAACTGCACAAAATGATCCGATGGTCAAAGGGTTGCAAACTTCATTTCTTAGGAAGCGCCGACGTTGCCAGCAAATTAAAGCCTGGTTAGGGTTTACGGTTCAAGGGCTAGGGACTGCATGGATCTTTTTTCTTCAGCTGTCTCTGTTTCAATGGCTAGGGACTGCATGAGTAGTAGTACTGTACGCCTTACTCCCGCTCCCTCGCCCACGCGCGCGGTGGCTCGCAGGACGAGGAGAAAATTTTACTACTCCCTCCGTTTACTCGTCGTCCCTACTACCTTGGTTAGAGAGATTATCATATTGTTTGGAATATATATGTCCTTTAGTAGATTTCAATATGAACTACTAGTACATACTCCAAACACTGATGTATATAGACGTGGTTTAGAGTGTAGATTCACTCATTTTGCTCTGTATGTAGCATAAAGTTGAGACACTTATTTTGGAACGTAGGGAGTACATATTTGCTATGATCTGTCAATCATTGAGATGCAATATCATGCATGTTAGTCTCCTTTGTATTTGATGAAATGTTGCAACGGGCAACCTTGGACGCAAGATACATGTAACAGAAGCTGGAAGCTTCATAGCATTGTACTATCTCGCTGATAAATTACAGTACGTACTATACAAGTACTTCCTCCGTTCCTAAATATAAGTCTTTGTAGAGATTTCACCATGAACCACATACGGATGTATATAGATGCATTTTAAGTGTAGATTCATTCATTTTGTTCCGTATGTAGTCCACCTAGTGGAATCTCTACAAAGAATTATATTTAGGAATGGAGGGAGTACTATGTAAAGAGTTAGGTGTCGCACGGTGTCCAGAAAATATGGTGATAGTGTGAGGTGGGCCATGTAATCACTGAGCCTGTGTGTTTTCACTGCTCTTGCACTCCTCCGCCGTAAGAATGGAGAAAATTGTAATCTAGTAGTACCTCCTTTCGCCGAAAGCGTGGGACATCCAGCAGTCCTACCACCTTAGTAATAATGACCAATGAGCCGTCAAATCACATAGACCCAGCAGTAAGTTGGACGGACGAAGCAACCATCACTCTTGAATCCGCTTCTCCCTTCAACGCAGGCGCCAGTGAGAGGTCGCGTCCGCTCTGCCCGGGCATGAATGCGGCACCGATTCTTTGGAGCGGCGCTGACCGTTTCGGGCGGGAAGCGCGCGCGGGCGATGGAGGGGCTTTGGGTGGGCCAGGCTGGTCGGGAGCAGGCGTGGCAGCTATCCGCCTGTCCCTACCGGACGCCCGAAAATGAGAGGATGCACCGACTCTCACGGCTAAAATCGTACACTACACACCATGGAGCGCAACTACACGCTGATCAGTCAAGAAATCAAAGTCGGCTTGCATGCGAGTTAATACGTGGCCCTGCATGGTAGCTAAAACGGCATCTCTTAGTTGTTTGGATTAATTGTTGCATTTAGAGACAGAAATCAGGGCTTTGATTGGAGGAATGACCAGTCAAGTTTCTCCTTCTCCTCCAATCTGCTTGCACCTTGGTCCCGCTGCACCTTCTAACATGACTTATTACACCTAGACGGAGGGAGTCGTACGAGATACGGTGGCACACTGACTTAGGTTGAATACAAGTGCCCAAAATTGTGTGCATGTTATAATAAGGATTCACTTAAAATAGTACGTGAGCGAACAGAGGGATCAATTGGACAGTGTTCCCGAGCAGTAGCGAGATGTATGAGGTAAGATACACCGCTGGCGCTTTTAATTTTTATTATTAATTAGTTTGTTTCACCCTCTGACAGGTGGGACCCAACGTACTACGTGGAGAGAGGTATGGTGACTAAGGCTTGCACCACTTTGGATAGTCTTACCACCAAAGCCACATGACACGATTATGATTTAAATCCCAATGACTCCCACAAAAAAAACACGACATGCTTGTCACATGAATGTAAGAATGTATAAAAGGTTATTTTCCTCTCGTTGAACATAACGGGAGGGTTGTGTAGCTGGTTAGCCTGTTGGCTCATCAAACTTAAGGTCTCGGGTTCGATAACTACACTTGAGCATAATTCGTGCCAGGAGGATTCTTTGACTAGTCAAAATGGATGGATACGGAGCTATACGATCTCCTAGTGACCGTATAATCACCTCATCACGTATAAGCTACAGCCTCGGCGCTTGTTTTATAGGGTTTGCACTCTTCACACTCTCTCCAGTATATATATACACGCTGGAGCCTCAGCGCTTGTAGTTGCTCTCTTCACACTCTCTCACCCTCTCCAGATCTAAACAAGACTTCGTTGGCCTCTCTCTCTCTCACCTCACTGCTGGTCTGCTTGTAGTTGCTCTCTTCACACTCTCTCACCCTCTCCAGATCTAAACAAGACTTCATTGGCCTCTCTCTCTCCCCTCACTGCTGGTCAAAGAGCCGGCAGGATCCGTCCGCCGGGAAGGGAAGGAGGCTTAACGTTGTCGCCGTCGGCAAGGGAGGGAATCCACTACCGGCGCAACTATTCACTTTCACCCAGCGGCGGTGCGGGAGGGCCTCCGACCCCTTCTTCTTTGCTGCCGTACATAGTGTGGGTCGAACGGCCTCCGATCGCCCACCGAACCACACCCCAAGAACCTTAAGGTATAATTTACTTATTCCACATGCATTGCTCTAGCTGCATGTGGGCTTTTTCTGCTTCTGCACTCGAATCTAGGTGTTGGATCAAACAGGAAAGTAGTGGGGAAAGTTGTATACCATGAATCTAGGACATGGTTCAAAGAGGAAAGGAATAGGGGAAAGTAGTGGGAAAAATTGTATAGCATGAATCTAGGATGTGGTTCAAAAAGGAAAGGAAGGGGGAAAGTAGTGGGGAAAGTTGTATCGCATGAATCTAAGACGTGGTTCAAAGAGGACAGGAATGGGGGAAAAGTAGTGGGGAAAGTTGTATAGCATAAAATCTAGGACGTGGTTCACAGAGGAAAGGAAGTGGGGAAAGTACTAGTACAGACTGGCTATCCAGCACCTACGTTGGTCGAAAAGGGAAAACAATGACAAATGCAGTACGCACATCTGTAATGAACTGATCTTTTGTTTTGGGGGACAAGGCTGTAGAGTTTGAGCAGGACTAGATTTGCTGCGCTCACATAGGGAAAGGTTTCTAAAGATAACAAAACTGGGACCAACACAAATATTGCTCCTTGGTAGTTTGTTCGTTGTTGCAACAGACTGTGCATCACCCCAGTACATCGGTAGATGCACATGGTGCTGGTGCGTCCACTGTCCCGTGCAACTCTTTAGCTGTTGTTAATCTAAGGCCCTGTTTGGTTAAAAACTCCCTAGTCCCTACCTGCTTGGTTCCAGGGACTAAACATGGACTAGAGGTTATTAAATGACATGCTAAAAGACCATGTTACCCCTAGTAATGAACTAATAGAGACAAGGTGCGATGCGTGGCAGGGGCAACTGTTGGAAAAAGTCCCAAAAAGACTCTCCCTCGGGGTCTTCTCTCTTTAGTCCCAAATGCCCACTTTTAGTCCCTAAAAGTCCCTCATGTTTTGTTTAGATGGGACTGACACGGAGTTTTTTTAGTCCCTCCACCAAAATGTCCCTGTAAACAAGCACCCTCTAATAATGCCGCTGGAAAATTGATGCAATGCCACAGTTAAAAGCAAATTACATGTTTAACGAATTTTATTGTTAATATAATCTCTCTGTTAATATTAGTCAACCACCGTTTGAGAAATGCTACTGTCTTGCTTTCTTTCCCATTTAGATAAGAGAAAATGGCTTCTATACCACTGAGACAAGCATCAACTGCTCATTTGCCATCGAACAAAGCTTCAGTGCTCATATACCAGTAACAAACGAATTCTAGTGCTCGTATGCCACTGGCTGTTAGAACAACGTTACCTCACAGTTTTCATATGCCAAAATGACTTGTTTGCCCTCAGTGGCAAATAAGCAACAATGAGAGAACATATCTAGGAAAAAACTGACAGCATTTTGCCTGTAATTACATCATTTCAGCAAAACAACAGTGCACAGATAACAGTATCAGCATATATATACTTCAGCTACAGAATAATACTCATCAAAGTTCACATCATTTAGAAACCATTCAGCAAACACCAAATTCAGTCATGCATAAGTAAACTCAAGTTTCCATTCCTACCAAAAGACCACAACCAAGAGTAGGTTGTTCACATAAGCAAAGTCTATAGATAAATTAGACATGAAGAGTTGCGATATGTAAATAATATGTGAAATTTTGCTGAATATCACAGTTTCAGTTTCTTCTTGCTTCGAGTGCTCATTGCAGGGCTGTCAGGTGCAACACTCCTCTTGCTTCGAGTGCCCATTGCAGGGCTGTCAGGCGCAACAGATATGGCCTTTGATCTACATTAAAACATCAGATTACATACTATGATGATCCTCGCAGAATATACGTTGCTAACTTACACATTGTCAAAGAAACATTTCATTGAAGATTGTGCAGCTTTCATACCTTGTAGATTTAGAGGTGGTCTTTGATGATTTCGACTTGGCGACATTGTCTTCAATTGCATCACTCGGACATAGAAGTAGAGGCAGTGCAGTTTCAGTTTTGATTGAACATGGAAGAACAACCTTTGTAATGGGTTTTTTCTTTCTTTTGTCCCTGCATTAGTTTCACATATTAGCATCATTAGGACAAGATTATGATAAAAACAGTAATATTGAAGCAAGCACTACCTTTTTTGCTTTGCTACTTCAGCATAGGCAGCTAGTGCTTCCGGAGCAGCATCTTTACAGCTTTGCCATCTATGTCCATAGGCCTTGCAAATTGGACATTGGTGCTGGCCTTTATTTCCCTTGCCCTTGCTATTCTCGGCACCACTTTTATGCCTCTGTACTTTTGGCCTCCCAGGGGCCCTCCTAAGGATTGGGGGATTCAAAATGAAATCTTTGTTCACACTTGGCCATTGAGACATGTCGGTCAGGCTAGGAAGAACATGGGCATAAGCTGCAGTGAACTTGGCAACGCTGTAATAGTCATCAACAAAATCTGCTATGGTGACTCCCCTAATTCCAGTAATAAAGCTGATTGCATGTTTGCAAGGCTTCCCAGAGACTTGAAACGCCCGGCATGTGCATGTCCTATTCGCTAGATCAGTAATGTGGCGCTTGCCACCCAGCGCAGCACACTCGGTAACCTCTGCAATCATGTCATCTATTCTCTCCTATTCAATGTCTAGCCCCCTACTTTTTTCATTCAGCTCATTCATGACACTTGGAAGTATACGTCGACCTTGCAATTTCCTAGCAACCCTTCTCCTCTTCTCATGCTTAATGGTAATCTTCCTCCTGATCTTGTCCATGAGCTGAAACAACATTAAACCTTTGTGCTTGTGGATCCAGTTGTTGAAACACTCGGCCAAATTATTTGTCACATAATCCACTTTTGAGGAACATGAATATTTGCTCCTTGACCATAGCTTGCTGTGGTACTTCTTTAAGTATGTAATCGCAGCAGCCCTTTTCTGCTCTATGGCTGCCATGTGATAGTCAAAAGTGCGAGGAGTCCATGAATAAGCAGCTGGCCACAAATGATCATCAAAAACTTTGCCATGAAACTTTTTTTTGAAGTTCACAACCAAGTGTCGCATGCATTCCCTATGTTCTGCATACTCAAACACCTTTTCAATTGCAGTGTCAATCCCTTTACCTGCATCTGAACATATGGCTAGGCCAGGGGGAGAGCCAATAGCCTCACGAAGCTTCTCCATAAACCACACCCAACTTACAGTAGTTTCCGCATCAATAACTCCATATGCTACAGGGTATAGCCAATTGTGCCCATCAATAGCACAAGCAGTAGCTAACTGGCCTCTATACTTGCCTGTCAAATGAGTGCTGTCTATCGCCAAGTAAGGTCTGCATCCAGCCAAGAATCCATCGCAAAGAGGCTTCAATCCAACAAACATCCGTATAAAATACTTTTTCTGATCATACTCCATGTGGTCAATCGCAACTATGCTTCCAGGAGACCTCTTCTCAACCTCCGCTTTCCAGGCATACAGCTTGTCAAAAGACTCATCCCAATCACCAAACAACTTAGCCATTGCTAGCCCTTTGCCCCTGAATACTTTTGTATAATTGATCTCGATCTTGTACTTGTCATGTAGCCTCCTCTGTAACTCCTTTGGGCGAACACTAGGATCTTCTTTAACCCAGTCCATGACTTTCTCACACACCCATGCCTTTGAAGCATTATGTTGCTCCTTTTTTTTCTTTGTACTAGCACATGTGTGCTTCTCCAAATGAACCTTGACCCGCAGTAAATTGTAATGGGTAAGAAAATAGAGTCAACTCCATCTAATAACAGCTAGAGTATGCAACTAACTAAAATATATACCTCCATAGTTTCTCCATCATCCAACCTCCCAGCATGAATTCTCCATGTGCAATCTTTAGACTCGCGACAATGAGCCCTGAATCGTGTAGGCTCACTTTTTTCAACTTGAAAATCAAACTCTCTCTTTATGGCATACGTAGCAATTGCCAACCTAAACTCTTCAATATTAGGATACTTTGCACCAACATGCATTGGTGGGTTTTCTTTATCATACACTATTTCTGGAATAACATCTGGTCTAGCATCTTCCGTAACCCACTCCTCGTCATCGCTGCTATCCTCTACATGCTCACTATTTGGTATATCTTTTTTTTCTCCGAGCTCATCATCACTATCTGAACCAGCACTATCAATTGAGTATTGGTCCTCCTCATCTACACCAACATGTTCATATTCTTCATGTGGATTTGCAAGATATGTATCTATAAGGCATACTTTAGCTTCATCATTTACATTGCTTGCTTGACTAGGCAGTGCTACTGATGGTGTTTGATTCAATGGAGAAAAATGCACATCAACACTATCACTTGGGTCAGATTGTTTGATGATCAGATTACCGCTTCTATTTTGATGAAAAGACTCATACATTTTCAGGCATTCTTCATCATTTGACACAAATATTGTTGCCACTAATAGAGTCAACGTACTCAAGAATTATATTCTCCACTGAAAATAGTGGAAAAGTTCCAGCAATGGAAGCCACTAGATCCTTCAAGCTTGAGCTACTACCCTCAACAATATCCCAAGTAAATGTAGAATCCCCACAGATTTCTGTTCCACCGCCACAAATCTTCACCTCTACTGTGTAAGTACATGATTGGATCATCCTGTGGATGATGAAACCATGTCAATATTTGTATGCTCCTATCTAAAACTTTAGCAAAAATAGACAGACTGAAAAATTACCTAGCACAAATATCAGAGAGAGAGGTGGAGCCGCATTCGTCGGCCACGCCGTCCTCCTCATGGAGCTTGGAAATTTGGGGCAGAGGAGCTGCAGCGAGTGTGCCCACGTACGGGATGATATCTTCGAGGGCCTCGACCGTGGACATCCCTGACCCGCTCTCCACATCGCCGGAATCCCCGATTCTAGGGTTCGGCGCGACATGGTCGGCGGGAGAGGTCGGCGCTGCTAGTTGGGCTAAGGCAGTTGAAGCCGCGAAGGACGGGAGGGAGGGAAGCAGGGCCGCGACAGGAGGCGGCGGAGGCCGGAGCTGGGGGAGCGGCGCCGTCGGCGGTGCCTCCATTCGCTGGGGCTCGGGGAGCGGCGGAACCTTCGGCCTCGACAAAGGCTGGGGGAGCGGCAGAACCTTCGACGAGTAGTTAGCCTGAGGGAGCGGGAGAGGGAGGAGGGGCATGCGCTGGGGGAGCGGCGGCGGCGGCGGTTCCGCCATGGCCGCTGCTGTGTGCGTGCGTGAACTGGTCGGGTGGTGTGGTGTGCGTTGATTTTTCTGTTTTTTTCTATTCTAAGAGAAGAGATGAGACGAGGGTAAAACTGGAATTCTCAGATTGACTGACAGGAAAACGTAGAGATTCTGACGATGGACTAACGGCGATGGCAAATAAGCACTAGAATTCGTTTGTGTCTGGTATATGAGCACTAGAGCTTTGTTCGATGGCAAATGAGCAATTGATGCTTGTCTCAGTGGTATAGAAGCCATTTTCTCTTTAGATAAGGTAGATGCTTCTTTTTGTTGGCTTCTGTGTCATCCACTGTTATTGACCACTAGTTGTTTCCTTTGCACCTCTGTGTAAACAAGGTTATCTACTTCACCTCATTGCCATTGTGACCTTTTGTTGCACCGCACAAAACACTTTTGTTTTAAGAGTGTTTTGTGCAGTTCAACCAAAATGTCACACCGACAATGTTGCTTGATTGCTTGATCTTAGTGGAACTGCACAAGAGGAGATCTTACTTCCTATTCGTGTTGGCAAATTTGGTTCAGATCTTCTTCTTGTGAGTTGTTTGAATTCCGCGTCATGAGAGGTCAGTACTAGCCTTCTTTCACATGATTCTGCAGTGTGCTTTCATATGTTGTGCTACTTGTACGGTAATGTTGCTTGATTTTAGTGAACTGCACAAATGGAGACAAGACTTCCAATCTGTATGTGCACCGCAATATCCCATTGAGGTAAGATAAGGATATTTCACAACTGTTGGCCTGTATTTTGCCACTTTCATCAGAAAATTAATGTCATTGTTTAGTGCTATACTTGTGCAACCTAATTGACATGCCAAATCTTACATTGAAGGCGAAGCTTGTCTGTTATTGAACCAAGTGATGAAGGGGAAGAACAAGTGGAAGAAAAACAAAAATCAACTCCTGGTGCTGTAATGAAGCACTGGAACTGTGATGACACAAGTAATGATATAGTTTTGCATCTTAATTTATTGCTATGGCTGGAACGAGCAATTGTTTTGCCACTGATTTGATGCCACTCTTAATGTAATACGTAATTATCTCTACTTGTGCAAACAGGGATCTTCTTTGAAGATACCATATATTTTAGTGGAACTGCACAAGAAGATGTTGGAAACATTAATCTAATCGAGGAGTATATAGTAAGCATGGTCACCACAGTAGATAGCAACAGATGGTTCCGCAGAAGTGCTTCATCTGTATGCTCTACACAATAAGCCTCCTGACAAAGGTTGGTACTCGCCCACTAATTTCATCCATATGATTGAGCTTTGTCATCTCTATTGGTGTTGTGCTACTGTTTAGATACTGTCATCAAAAAGTGGTATTGTCCTTGAGAAGTGCTTCATCTGTGCTATTTTAAATATTTCCTTTCCTTTTTTTCGAGCAAACAGGGATGCTAACATTTAGTTATCCTCTTGTCTTTGCACAACAGGATCATCCTCCTCTGAAGAAGAATGTGGAGTACGTGAAGTGACTAGTTCCGATTACGCCAGGATGAAGAAGCCCTGTCTATCTTCTCATCAGAAGGAGCAGTTGAAGGATGGTTACATTACCCCCACAAGACCAAACTAACTTCAGCTCAGAAGGACTGACAAATCTCCATTTTCTTGCTGTGATGCGCGAGTACAATGTTGTTCTTGTTGGAAATATGCCCTAGAGGCAATAATAAAATGGTTATTATTATATTTCTTTGTTCATGGTAATTGTCTATTGTTCATGCTATAATTGTGTTATCCGGAAATCGTAATACATGTGTGAATACATAGACCACAACGTGTCCCTAGTAAGCCTCTAGTTGACTAGCTCGTTGATCAACAGATAGTCATGGTTTCCTAACTATGGACATTGGATGTCATTGATAACGGGATCACATCATTAGGAGAATGATGTGATGGACAAGACCCAATCCTAAGCATAGCACAAAAGATCGTGTAGTTCGTTTGCTAGAGCTTTTCCAATGTCAAGTATCATTTCCTTAGACCATGAGATCGTGCAACTCCCGGATGCCGTAGGAGTGCTTTGGGTGTACCAAACGTCACAACGTAACTGGGTGACTATAAAGGTGCACTACGGGTATCTCCGAAAGTGTCTGTTGGGTTGGCACGGATCGAGACTGGGATTTGTCACTCCGTGTGACGGAGAGGTATCTCTGGGCCCACTCGGTAATGCATCATCATAATGAGCTCAATGTGACCAAGTGTCTGGTCACGGGATCATGCATTACGGTACGAGTAAAGTGACTTGCCGGTAACGAGATTGAACAAGGTATTGGGATACCGACGATCGAATCTCGGGCAAGTAACGTACCGATTGACAAAGGGAATTGTATACGGGATTGATTGAATCCTCGACATCGTGGTTCATCCGATGAGATCATCGTGGAACATGTGGGAGCCAACATGGGTATCCAGATCCCGCTGTTGGTTATTGACCGGAGAGTCGTCTCGGTCATGTCTGCATGTCTCCCGAACCCGTAGGGTCTGCACACTTAAGGTTCGGTGACGCTAGGGTTGTAGAGATATTAGTATGCGGAAACCCGAAAGTTGTTCGGAGTCCCGGATGATATCTCGGACGTCACGAGGAGTTCCGGAATGGTCCGGAGGTGAAGAATTATATATAGGAAGTCCAGTTTCGGCCACCAGGAAAGTTTCGGGGGTTACCGGTATTGTACCGGGACCACCGGAAGGGTCCCGGGGGTCCACCGGGTGGGGCCACCTATCCCGGAGGGCCCCATGGGCTGAAGTGGGAGGGGAACCAGCCCCTAGTGGGCTCGGGCGCCCCCCTTGGGCCTCCCCCTGCGCCTAGGGTTGGAAACCCTAGGGGTGGGGGCGCCCCACTTGGCTTGGGGGGCAAGCCACCCCCCTTGGCCGCCCCCCCCCCTCAGATGGGATCTCCAGGGGGCCGGCGCCCCCCACAGGACCCCTATATATAGTGGGGGGAGGGAGGGCAGCAGTACCCTAGCCCCTGGCGCCTCCCTCTCCCTCCCGTGACACCTCTCCCTCCCGCTTGCGCTTGGCGAAGCCCTGCCGGGATCCCCGCTACTTCCACCACCACGCCGTCGTGCTGCTGGATCTCCATCAACCTCTCCTCCCCCCTTGCTGGATCAAGAAGGAGGAGACGTCGCTGCTCCGTACGTGTGTTGAACGCAGAGGTGTCGTCCGTTCGGCGCTCGGTCATCGGTGATTTGGATCACGACGAGTACGACTCATCAACCTCGTTCACTTGAACGCTTCCGCCCGCGATCTACAAGGGTATGTAGATGCACTCCTTCCCTCTCGTTGCTAGTAAACTCCATAGATGGATCTTGGTGATGCGTAGAAATTTTTTGATTTCTGCTACGATCCCCAACAGTGGCATCATGAGCCAGGCCTATGCGTAGTTACTATGCACGAGTAGAACACAAAGCAGTTGTTGGCGTAGATATTGTCAATTTTTCTTGCCACTACTAGTCTTATCTTGTTTCGGCGGTATTGTGGGATGAAGCGGCCCGAACCGACCTTACACGTACGCTTACGTGAGATAGGTACCACCGACTAACATGCACTAGTTGCATAAGGTGGCTAGCGGGTGTCTGTCTCTCCCACTTTAGTCGGAACGGATTCGATGAAAAGGGTCCTTATGAAGGGTAAATAGAAATTGGCATATCACGTTGTTGTTTTACGTAGGTAAGAAACGTTCTTGCTAGAAACCTATAGAAGCCACATAAAAACTTGCAACAACAATTAGAGGACGTCTAATTTGTTTTTGCAGCATATGCCTTGTGATGTGATATGGCCAAAAGGATGTGATGAATGAGATATATGTGATGTATGAGATTGATCATGTTCTTGTAATAGGAATCACGACTTGCATGTCGATGAGTATGACAACCGGCAGGAGCCATAGGAGTTGTCTTTATTTTTGTATGACCTGCGTGTCATTGAATAACGCCATGTAAATTACTTTACTTTATTGCTAAACATGTTAGCCATAGAAGTAGAAGTAATCGTTGGCGTGACAACTTCATGAAGACACGATGATGGAGATCATGGTGTCATGCCGGTGACGAAGATGATCATGGCGCCCCGAAGATGGAGATCAAAGGAGCAAAATGATATTGGCCATATCATGTCACTATTTGATTGCATGTGATGTTTATCATGTTTTACATCTTCTTTGCTTAGAACGACGGTAGTAAGTAAGATGATCCCTTATAATAATTTCAAGAAAGTGTTCCCCCTAACTGTGCACCGTTGCGAAGGTTCGTTGTTTCGAAGCACCACGTGATGATCGGGTGTGATAGATTCTAACGTTCGCATACAACGGGTGTTGACGAGCCTAGCATGTACAGACATGGCCTCGGAACACACGCAATACACTTAGGTTGACTTGACGAGCCTAGCATGTACAGACATGGCCTTGGAACACGGAAGACCGAAAGGTCGAGCATGAGTCGTATAGAAGATACGATCAACATGAAGATGTTCACCTATCTTGACTAGTCCGTCTCACGTGATGATCGGACACGGCCTAGTTGACTCGGATCATGTTTCACTTAGATGACTAGAGGGATGTCTATCTGAGTGGGAGTACATTGAATAATTTGATTACATGAACTTAATTATCATGAACTTAGTCTAAAATCTTTACAATATGACTTGTAGATCAAATGGCCCATGTTGTCCTCAACTTCAACGTGTTCCTAGAGAAAACCAAGCTGAAAGATGATGGCAGCAACTATACGGACTGGGTCCGGAACCTGAGGATCATCCTCATAGCTGCCAAGAAAGATTATGTCCTAGAAGCACCGCTAGGTAAAGCACCCATCCCAGAGAACCAAGACGTTATGAACACTTGGCAGTCACGTGCTGATGATTACTCCCTCGTTCAGTGCGGCATGCTTTACAGCTTAGAACCGGGGCTCCAAAAGCGTTTTGAGAAACACGGAGCATATGAGATGTTCGAAGAGCTGAAAATGGTTTTCCAAGCTCATGCCCGAGTCGAGAGATATGAAGTCTCCGACAAGTTCTTCGGTTGTAAAATGGAGGAAAATAGTTCTGTCAGTGAGCACATACTCAAAATGTCTGGGTTACACAACCGCTTGTCTCAGCTGGGAGTTAGTCTCCCGGATAACGCGGTCATTGACAGAATCCTTCAGTCACTTCCACCAAGCTACAAGAGCTTTGTGATGAACTTCAATATGCAGGGGATGGAAAAGACCATCCCTGAGGTATATTCAATGCTGAAATCAGCGGAGGTGGAGATCAAAAAGGAACATCAAGTGTTGATGGTGAATAAAACCACTAAGTTCAAGAAAGGCAAGGGTAAGAAGAACTTCAAGAAAGACGGCAAGGGAGTTGCCGCGCCCGGTAAGCCAGTTGCCGGGAAGAAGCCAAGGAATGGACCCAAGCCTGAGACTGAGTGCTTTTATTGCAAGGGAAGTGGTCACTGGAAGCGGAACTGCCCCAAATACTTAGCGGACAAGAAGGCCGGCAACACCAAAGGTATATGTGATATACATGTAATTGATGTGTAGCTTACCAGTACTCGTAGTAGCTCATGGGTATTTGATACCGGTGCGGTTGCTCATATTTGTAACTCAAAACAGGAGCCGCGGAATAAGCGGAGACTGGCGAAGGACGAGGTGACGATGCGCGTCGGGAATGGTTCCAAGGTCGATGTGATCGCCGTTAGCACGCTACCTCTGCATTTACCTACGGGATTAGTTTTAAACCTCAATAATTGTTATTTAGTGCCAGCTTTGAGCATGAACATTGTATCTGGATCTCGTTTAATGCGAGATGGCTACTCATTTAAATCCGAGAATAATGGTTGTTCTATTTATATGAGAGATATGTTTTATGGTCATGCCCTGCTGGTCAATGGTTTATTCTTAATGAATCTCGAACGTAATGTTACACATATTCATAGTGTGAATACCAAAAGATGTAAAGTTGATAACGATAGTCCCACATACTTGTGGCACTACCGCCTTGGTCACATTGGTGTCAAGCGCATGAAGAAGCTCCATGCAGATGGACTTTTGGAGTCTCTTGATTACGAATCATTTGACACGTGCGAACCATGCCTCATGGGTAAGATGACCAAGACTCCGTTCTCTGGAACAATGGAGCGAGCAACCAACTTATTGGAAATCATACATACCGATGTGTGCGGTCCAATGAGTGTTGAGGCTCGCGGTGGCTATCGTTATGTTCTCACTCTCACTGATGACTTAAGTAGATATGGGTATGTCTACCTAATGAAACACAAGTCTGAGACCTTTGAAAAGTTCAAGGAATTTCAGAATGAGGTTGAGAATCAACGTGACAGAAAAATAAAGTTCTTACGATCAGATCGTGGAGGAGAATATTTAAGTCACGAATTTGGTACGCACTTAAGGAAATGTGGAATCGTTTCACAACTCACGTCGCCTGGAACACCTCAGCGAAATGGTGTGTCTGAACGTCGTAATCGCACTCTATTGGATATGGTGCGATCTATGATGTCTCTTACCGATCTACCGCTCTCATTTTGGGGCTATGCTTTAGAGACTGCCGCATTCACTTTAAATAGGGCTCCGTCGAAATCCGTTGAGACAACACCGTATGAATTATGGTTTGGGAAGAAACCTAAGCTGTCGTTTCTAAAAGTTTGGGGATGCGATGCTTATGTCAAGAAACTTCAACCTGAAAAGCTCGAACCCAAGTCGGAGAAATGCGTCTTCATAGGATACCCCAAGGAAACCATTGGGTATACCTTCTACCTCAGATCCGAAGGCAAGATCTTTGTTGCCAAGAACGGGTCCTTTCTGGAGAAAGAGTTTCTCTCGAAAGAAATAAGTGGGAGGAAAGTGGAACTTGATGAGGTGATAGTCACCCCTTCCGAACCGGAAGGTAGCGCAGCGCGGGAAGATGTTTCTGTGGTGCCTGCACCGACTGGGGAGGAAGTTAATGATGATGATCATGAAGCTTCGGATCAAGTTACTGCTGAACTTCGTAGGTCCACAAGGACACGTTCCGCACCAGAATGGTACGGCAACCCTGTCCTGGAAATCATGTTGTTAGACAACGGTGAACCTTCGAACTATGAAGAAGCGATGGCGGGCCCGGATTCCAACAAATGGCTTGAAGCCATGCAATCCGAGATAGGATCCATGTATGAAAACGAAGTATGGACTTTGACTGACTTGCCCGATGATCGGCGAGCCATAGAAAATAAATGGATCTTTAAGAAGAAGACAGACGCGGATGGTAATGTGACCATCTATAAGGCTCGACTTGTCGCTAAGGGTTATCGACAAGTTCAAGGGGTTGACTACGATGAGACTTTCTCACCCGTAGTGAAGCTGAAGTCCGTCCGAATCATGTTAGCAATTGCCGCATTCTATGATTATGAGATATGGCAAATGGACGTCAAAACGGCATTCCTTAACGGCTTCCTTAAGGAAGAATTGTATATGATGCAACCGGAAGGTTTTGTCGATCCTAAGAATGCTAACAAGGTATGCAAGCTCCAGCGCTCCATCTATGGGCTGGTGCAAGCATCTCGGAGTTTGAACATTCGATTTGATGAGATGATCAAAGCGTTTGGGTTTACACAGACTTATGGAGAAGCCTATGTTTACAAGAAAGTGAGTGGTAGCTCTGTGGCATTTCTCATATTATATGTGGATGACATACTATTGATGGGAAATGATATAGAATTCTTGGAAAGTGTAAAGGCCTACTTGAACAAGTGTTTTTCAATGAAGGACCTTGGAGAAGCTTCTTATATATTAGGCATCAAGATCTATAGAGATAGATCAAGACGCCTCATTGGTCTTTCACAGAGTACGTACCTTGACAAGATATTGAAGAAGTTCAATATGGATCAGTCCAAGAAGGGGTTCTTGCCTGTATTGCAAGGTGTGCAATTGAGCACGGCTCAATGCCCGACCACGGCAGAAGATAGAGAAAAGATGAGTGTCATCCCCTATGCCTCGGCCATAGGGTCTATTATGTATGCCATGCTGTGTACCAGACCTGATGTAAACCTTGCCGTAAGTTTGGTAGGAAGGTACCAAAGTAATCCCGGCATGGAACACTGGACAGCGGTCAAGAATATCCTGAAGTACCTGAAAAGGACTAAGGATATGTTTCTCGTATATGGAGGTGACGAAGAGCTCGTCGTAAAGGGTTACGTCGACGCTAGCTTCGACACAGATCTGGATGACTCTAAGTCACAAACCGGATACGTGTATATTTTGAATGGAGGGGCAGTAAGCTGGTGCAGTTGCAAGCAAAGCGTCGTGGCGGGATCTACATGTGAAGCGGAATACATGGCGGCCTCAGAGGCAGCACAGGAAGCAGTCTGGATAAAGGAGTTCATTACGGACCTAGGGGTGATTCCCAATGCGTCGGGCCCGATGACTCTCTTCTGTGACAACACTGGAGCTATTGCCCTTGCCAAGGAGCCCAGGTTTCACAGGAAGACCAGGCATATCAAGCGTCGCTTCAACTCCATTCGTGAAAGTGTTCAAAATGGAGACATAGATATTTGTAAAGTACATACGGACCTGAATGTAGCAGATCCGTTGACTAAACCTCTCCCTAGAGCAAAACATGATCAACACCAGAACTCTATGGGTGTTCGATTCATCACAATGTAACTAGATTATTGACTCTAGTGCAAGTGGGAGACTGTTGGAAATATGCCCTAGAGGCAATAATAAAATGGTTATTATTATATTTCTTTGCTCATGATAATTGTCTATTGTTCATGCTATAATTGTGTTATCCGAAAATCGTAATACATGTGTGAATACATAGACCACAACGTGTCTCTAGTAAGCCTCTAGTTGACTAGCTCGTTTATCAACAGATAGTCATGGTTTCCTGACTATGGACATTGGATGTCATTGATAACGGGATCACATCATTAGGAGAATGATGTGATGGACAAGACCCAATCCTAAGCATAGCACAAAAGATCGTGTAGTTCGTTTGCTAGAGCTTTTCCAATGTCAAGTATCATTTCCTTAGACCATGAGATCGTGCAACTCCCGGATGCCGTAGGAGTGCTTTGGGTGTACCAAACGTCACAACGTAACTGGGTGACTATAAAGGTGCACTACGGGTATCTCCGAAAGTGTCTGTTGGGTTGGCACGGATCGAGACTGGGATTTGTCACTCCGTATGACGGAGAGGTATCTCTGGGCCCACTCGGTAATGCATCATCATAATGAGCTCAATGTGACCAAGTGTCTGGTCACGGGATCATGCATTACGGTACGAGTAAAGTGACTTGCCGGTAACGAGATTGAACAAAGTATTGGGATACCGACGATCGAATCTCGGGCAAGTAACGTACCGATTGACAAAGGGAATTGTATACGGGATTGATCGAATCCTCGACATCGTGGTTCATCCGATGAGATCATCGTGGAACATGTGGGAGCCAACATGGGTATCCAGATCCCGCTGTTGGTTATTGACCGGAGAGTCGTCTCGGTCATGTCTGCATGTCTCCCGAACCCTTAGGGTCTAGACACTTAAGGTTCGGTGACGCTAGGGTTGTAGAGATATTAGTATGCGGAAACCCAAAAGTTGTTCGGAGTCCCGGATGAGATCCCGGACGTCACGAGGAGTTCCGAAATGGTCCGGAGGTGAAGAATTATATATAGGAAGTCCAGTTTCGG
The DNA here is from genome assembly GCF_002575655.3 of Aegilops tauschii subsp. strangulata. NCBI lineage: Eukaryota > Viridiplantae > Streptophyta > Magnoliopsida > Poales > Poaceae > Aegilops > Aegilops tauschii. The sequence goes on along the minus strand of NC_053037.3, from coordinate 517,486,352 downwards.
CCACCAGGAAAGTTTCGGGGGTTATCGGTATTGTACCGGGACCACCGGAAGGGTCCCGGGGGTCCACCGGGTGGGGCCACCTATCCCGGAGGGCCCCATGGGCTGAAGTGGGAGGGGAACCAGCCCCTAGTGGGCTGGGGCGCCCCCCTTGGGCCTCCCCCTGCGCCTAGGGTTGGAAACCCTAGGGGTGGGGGCGCCCCACTTGGCCTGGGGGGCAAGCCACCCCCCTTGGCCGCCCCCCCCCCTCAGATGGGATCTCCAGGGGGGCGGCGCCCCCCAGGACCCCTATATATATTGGGGGAGAGGGAGGGCAGCAGTACCCTAGCCCCTGGTATGTAGATGCACTCCTTCCCTCTCGTTGCTAGTAAACTCCATAGATGGATCTTGGTGATGCGTAGAAATTTTTTGATTTCTGCTACGATCCCCAACAGTTCTAGGATTCTTTCCGGTGAGTTCCATTTTTCTAAAAGTGTGCTCTACATGGACCATGCAGGTGCTTGTTTAAACTGTCAATTCATAGTACAGTTTGCTTTCGACTAATCACTTTTTTGTATTTGTGCAAACAGGTGTGCTCAGCTTGATTTCAATGGGAACTGCACAAAATGTTCATGAATACGTCGAATCATTCATTTCCACCACAAGAAAGGAGGTGCCGATAAGTTCGAGGCATTGCAACATATAAGGGCGAAATCATACAAGCTACGCGCGAATTTGGTTGATTTTGGTGGAGCTGCACAAAAAGAACAGCTGGTTTATTTAGCATGAGGTGCCATGTCAATGTTCGAACTGATGGCAAACCCTGCCCATTCCACAATCGTAGGCATTTGATATTTTGGAATGGGAAAACCTTGTCAAATTTTGCTCATTGATTTTAGGAAGAAGACATGCGTTTGATATTTTCGAATGGGACGCCCTTTGCTGTCAGCAGCGTCGATGCATTTTTTTCTTTATTCTTTAGTTGTGAAGTAAATATTAGCTCTGACATGTGAATCCCTGAGATGCATAATCATTGATTGTTTTGAATGTTCTCTATGAATTGCCAGGCATGTGTGTTTGATTGCAATGTACAGGAACGCTAAAAAGCTGCTCAAACTCTTTGTACTCCTTCTGTTCCTTTTTACTTCAGACATTGTGAAAGTGCATACTTTTTTCTATAAGATTGGTCAAAGTAGAGATACTTTGACTGCAGACAAAACTTGTATGCAGACTAGAAAGGACCGGAGGGAGTACATGTGAAACTGCTGCAAACGAGGTGATCACCCTGGAAATAATGCTAGTACGTATTGTTTTGCATGTTCATCCAATGCCAGTGATACAAGAATTCGAACTAATCGAAATAAATTCATTCATACACGGTCGGATTTCATATAAACATGCCAGATTTCATTACATTTCATACATTCTTCAACTAAAAAGGGGTGCGATGGAGGTGTAATTAATTAACCGAAGCTACCCACCTGTGTCCGGCTGAGCCGAACAGAAGCTTCAGTGACTTAACTGCAGGTGCAGTTGCGTAACACACATGTGGCCCAGATGCCTATTGGGCCCACGTGTCAGTCAGCCAACTGCACCAGTAGTTAAGTAGAAGCAGTGTCCTTCTCCAACATAGCTCTCCGACTCCATGTGTCCACAAAGAAGCTAACCGGCCGTCAGTGGTCAACCCGCCTAGCTTGGCTTCAACCGGAGGGTAGCAGCGGTGGCCTCACTTGGACCCGAGCGGCGGCGACCTACCGTGTTCTACTCTTCCTCGTTTTCTGTGTGGCGCGGCCTCATTGGCAGCGGGGCCTCGGCAGGCCGGCGATGTCCTCTGTCTCGTTGCCGGCGGGCGGCGCCTCGGCGGAGCGGGGGAAGTCCTCCCCCTCGTTGCCGGCAGGATGGGGCCTCGGCGGAGCCGGCGGTGTCCTCTGCCTCGTTGTTGGCGCCGCGGGGCCTCGGCAGAGTAGGGCCTCGTCGACGCCAGCGGAGCGGGGACTCGTCAGAGCCGGCATTGTCCTCTGCCTCGTCCTCGGTCTCGCCAAACAGTGCCTCGCCCGCTTCATCGCCCTCTTTGTAGGCGGCCGCAGCCTCCGCCACCCGCATGCGGTACCGCCGGCGCTCGAGGCGGCCCTCGCGGGCGGAGCGGTACGAGTCGAGCAGCGCCTCCTGCTCCGCCCGCTCCACGGCGATCTGCTTCTCCGCCTGCAGGTGCTCTTGGAGGAGATGGTGGTTGTAGGCGGCGTCCGCCTGCGCCTCCAGGAACTGCTCCTCACGCTTCTGCCTCACCGTGTCCATATATTGGGCACGGGCCTCGCCGATGGTCATGGTGCAATGCACCGGCGAGGATGGCGCGGAGGAGGGGGTTGGCGCCGGATCATCGACTACCATGTTCTCCATTGGGACATCGTCGTCCTCCGGCTGCCTGTCGGCCAGCCAGTCGGCAGCAATGGCTGCCATCTCCTTGTGGTTCGTCGTCCGCCCGTCCCGAAGAGCGCTGGAGCACGAGGAAGCCATGGTGGGCAGTAGTGGTGTGGACAGGAGAATAGGAACGGATGCGGATGACTGCGGCTATGGCCGGCGCAACAGTTTATATAGCAATGGTGGGCGGCGGAGGGACGGACGTGTGGTGCCGGAGTAGCCGCCTCGGCAACCACATATCATTAATGTGGGCGGCAGAAGGACGGACGGACGGCACTTGTGTCGTTTGAAGGCGGAGCAATCACATGCACCGGGAAGCGGGGCGGCTCTGACCGTTTCGGGCGGAAAGTGCGCGCGGGCGAGGGAGGCGATCTGGGTGGGCCAGGGCAGACAGACTCGTGCTTGGCAGCGGGTTGGTCCAATAGCCGGACATGCTGGCTCGCCAGCTAGCTCGCCGAGCTGAGCGACGACAATCAGACGATGGACGTAGCTTCCGACCAGGAGCCGGCGCCACTGTCCAAGCCGGTTCATGCCGTGTTCACCATAGAGCAGGTGCGGCCGCACTTCGATGCCCTAATGGCGGAAGAGCTACCAGCGCAGGAGGACCTGTGCTGCAACCTCCGTCCCCTCAACGAGCACCGGTGAACAAGCGAACGACAATGCCGTCGCGGACATGTGGCCCTATGATCCTGGCTTCCCGAATGAGCAGCGGGCACTGTATCAGACCATCCGTAGGGCCCGCGAGGCCCTCTCTGTCGTCCTTCGAGTTGTTGCGCTCGCCGTGGCACCGCCGTCTCGCGTTGTCAACATGGTCAACGGACATGAGGATGAGGAGATGACTTTACTTGGAGAGGATGATAGTGGGGACCCACCAGGGCCATAGCCGCACGTACGCAAGTGCCTCCTTATTAGTATATAAAACTATAATTTTTTTGCTTCCTCCTGGTTTCAGACATCACGGTCCCACACCATTGTGAACCTATGTAGTCAATAAATGAGATAATTGCACAAGAAGCGGCCGACAGCTAGGACCAAGCAGCTCAAGCAGTATTTGTGTTTTTGAGGTGTGAGCACTGCAGAGTTTTTCTTGAGCGATGTTTAGCCCAGATATTAATTTTTCTCCTCTGAACAACAACGAAAACATCGCTGCAGCTATTAACTGGGCGGGTTGTGGCCCGTCTAGCCCAGGCCAGATATCCAGCCTGGATATTAATTTTTTTCAAGCTGAAAATGGCTAGCCCAGCTATACTTTTTTTTAGGAATACCCAGGCAAGGTCAAGTTGTTATTCTCCGCCCCGCTGGGCTGCAAATCTTTCCTAGGAGGGATGCATTAGGCTTAACAAGAAAATGGGCTTTAAGAAATAATAAATGGGATGTAATTATAAAAACTGGGCAGTAACTATAAAAAATGCACCAAACACGTAATTACTTTATAAAATATTATTTTTGGATATTGAAAATTTTAATTTCATTAATCGTTGCGAGCGCAATGTTTCGTTGTATTTTTACGTAATATAAATTTATATTGAAATTGTATTTAATCTGACTAGAAATTTCGGGATACAAATATTTCGGATCCCATCAAAATGTGGGAAATTTTATTGAATTCTGTTTTGAACGGTTGGTTGAAATGGGTTGTACTTTTCACAAACTGTAAATGGGCTGTAGTAAATTCCATTAGAATTCAAAAATTGGCTGCACATTCTTACAAATCTCAAATGGGCTATAAGTTCTCTGCCACACACTTGTGGCCTTACTAAGTTGACGCGCCCCCTCAAAAAAAAGAGAGTTGACGCGTATGCAAGGCTTTGTCAACTTATATTCAACACACGGTTCTGGTAGCAGTGGCCGTTGGATGTCCATCCAGCGGATGCTGTGCTTCTTCTTCAATCTCGGATATTCTAGCTTCACCCGCCCAAAAAATGATTCCTTCCCTTGACATCTGGGGCGCACCGTTTTGGAAGCTGACATGTGGGCCTACTAAGTTGACGCGTACCAAGGGCTTTGTCAACTTAGTCAATATAAACGATTCTAGCTGCAGTGACCGTACGATGTCCATCCAACGGTCGTCGTGCTTCTTCAACCTCTGGTCTTCTTGCTCCAGCCGCCCAAAGCAGCGCTGGTCGTGCCACCTGCTCCTGCCTCTCGTGGCCGGCTGTGCTGCCGCGCAGGCCTCACCGCCCCCTACTACTCCCACTGCTGGCCAGGGCATCCCTCCACTCACCCACACCCCCTGTTATTCTGCGGTGACAGCAGCCTCACACCGCAGCCGAACCAGTGAACCCTCGTACTCCTCTCCGTGTGGGCATCCACTGCCGCATCTTCCCCAGCTCCGCGTCATCCCCTTCGTAGGCCTCGCCATCGTCCACTGCCCTGGTCCTCTCGGCGCGGCATGGTCAACGTGGTCAAGGAACCACTTCCATCGGAAGAGTACTGTACGTGGAGAGGCTGACAACTGGGTCCACGGCAGCCGCAAGGAAGTGCCTCCTTATTACGCGGAGAATAATTATTCCTCCACCTGACAGCAGGGACCCACCGGACGGGCCACCATATTTGGCGAAAAAACATTTCCCCCCTGACTGCTGGGACCCACCGTACGGGCCAACGTATTTGCGAAACCACCCCCCCCCCCCCCCCCCGCTGTTAGCTCGGACCCACCGGAGGTGCCTCCTTATTACGCACCAAAAAATAAATACTCCCCCTGCTAGTTGGGACCCACCTTGGTGGGAGGCTGACTTGTGGGCCTACTAAGTTGACGGGGACGGAGTGCTTTGTCAACTTAGTCAATATGAACGATTCTAGCTCCAGTGACCGTACGATGTCCATCCAACGGCCGTAGTGCTTCTTCAACCTATGGTCTTCTTGCTCCAGCCGCCCAAAGTAGCGCTGGTCGTGCCGCATGCTCCTGCCTCCCGTGGCCGGCTGTGCTGCCGCAGAGGCCTCACCGCCCCCTACTATTCCCACCGCTGGCAAGGCCCTGCGGCGATGGAAGCCTCACACCGCAGCGGAACCAGTGAACCCTCGTACTCCTCTCCGCGCGGGCTTCCACTGCCGCGTCTTCCCTGGCTCCGCGTCGTCCCCTTCCTAGGCCTCGCCATCGTCCACCGCCCTGGTGCTCTCGGCGCGGCGTGATCAACGTGGTCAAGGAACGACTTCCATCGGAAGAGTACTATACGTGGAGAGGCTGACAACTGGGTCCACGGCCGCAGCAAGAAAGTGGCTCCTTATTACACGCAAAATAATTATTCCTCCACCTGACAGCGGGGACCCACCGGACGGGCCACCGTATTTCATGAAAAAAATTGTTTCCCCCTGACTGCTGGGACCCACCAGCTACATCTTCGCACGCAAGGAAGTGCGTCTGAGCAAAAAAACACAATTCGCCCCCCGGACTGCTGGGACCCACCAGCTACATCTTCGCACGCAAGGAAGTGCCTGACAGTCGGGACCCACCTGGTCGAAGCATACATAGCGTTGTCATTCTGGTCGCCAACGTGTACGTACATATTGGTCGATGTAGAGGCGCGCATGTGTCGTAGTAGAGGCGCGCACGTAGCATGTACACGTACATACAGCGGCCAGGGTGCAAGAAAGTAAATACGGCCACGTACTTACATACGGGCGGGGTCTCGAACGCCTACTCGCGCGTACGTATGGCCAAGGCTCTTGTACATGGCTGGGTCAGAATGGAGAAACAGCGTCGTCGTCGTGTTCATGGGGACCCAACCGGCTGGGTCGGAACAGAATGCGTCGTCGTGTTCATCGGGAGGGCTTGGACGGAACAACAGATGGAAACGAGGCCTGGCGTACCGCAGAACGGAGGAATCGGCCTTGTGTTCGACCGGCCACGTTCGAAACGGGATCCTGTTCATTGGGAGGGGTCTGGCGTACCGCAAAACGGAGGAAACGGACCTCCTACTGTCGACACGGGGGTCCTGTTGATCGGGAGGGGTGTGGCGTACCGCAAAACGGAGGAAACGGACTTGTGTTGGAGCGCTACGGTCGAAACGGGGGTCCTGTTCATCGGGAGGGGTGTGGCGTACCGCAAAACGGGACTCCACGGGATACTGTTCATCTCCACCGTCGACCTCCTCCAGCCTCCACCTGAGACTGTTCATCCACGGGCTCCTGTTCATCCAGCCTCCACCGCGCGCTACTCCACCGGCTACTGTTCAACCAGCCCTCTCCACGGGCTCCTGTTCAACCACCCCTCAACGGGCTACTGTTCATCCAGCCCTCCACCGTCTACTGTTCATCCTGCCCTCCATGGGGTGGTCCTGTTCATCCTGCCCTTCACGGGTTCCTATTCATCCAGCCCCAACCGGCTCGATCAATCGGGGTCCTGTTCATCCAGAGGCAACACCACGGGGTCCTGTTCATCCACCCCTACCGGGAATTGTTCATCCAAACCCCCCCAGCAACGCTCACTGTTCATCCAGAGGCAACACCATGGGGTCCTATTCGTCCACCCCCACCGGGAACTGTTCATCCAAACCCCCCCAGCAATGCTCAGTGTTCATCCAGAGGCAGCATCGATCAGCTTCAGTTAGCAGCAGTAGCGAAGGAATCGCTCGATCGGGTTCAGTTAACAGCCATCGATCGATCGCTCGGGTTCAGTAACGCGTAGCCTGCAGTGCAATCGCTCGGGTTCAGTTAGAGCCCAACGCCTCGCACCCACACGTGTGACTGTAAGAGAGAAACGCGCATCACTCGGCCCCGACCACCCACCGTAACCGGGAACACCCCGATATTTTCTCGCCCTCGCTTCTACCACGATTTTGTCCATCATGCACGGCCCAAAGAATGTCATGCAGCTGCGTCTCCGGCCCGCCCAGGACAAAAAGCCCATTTTCTGTCATGATTTTTGTCATAGAAGTAGGACCCCACCACATCTATGATGATACCGGGTTTTGTCACAATTATCGTCATAGAAGTGTCATAAGTATGACAGAAAAAATTTCGTTCGGCCCAAAATGTCATGGATGTGTCTTTTTTGTAGTGATCGGAATGGTTTCGAGAGGTTCGGGTATTTTACCGGAATACCGAGGGGTTACCGGAACACCCCGGGGGAAATATTGGGCCTGCATGGGTCTTAGTGGAGAGAGATGGGATCCCACAAGGGGTGGGTGCCCCCCCCATGGGCGTCCGAATTGGACTAGGGGAGGGGGCGGCGCCCCCCTTTCCCTCTCCCTCTCCCTCTCCTTCCTTTTCCCCTCCGGTGAGAAAGGAAAGGCAGGGGGCGAATCCTACTAGGAGTGGAGTCCTAGTAGGACTCCCCCCATGGCGCTCACCTCCTCGCCGGCCGCCTCCTCCTCCCCTCCTTTATATACGGGGGCAGGGGGCACCCCATAGCACATCATTTTTTCTCTTAGCCGTGTGCGGTGCCCCCCTCCACAGTTACCCCTCCGGTCATAGCGTCATAGTGCTTAGGCAAAGCCCTGCGCGGATCACATCACCATCACCGTGACCACGCCGTCGTGCTGACGAAACTCTCCCTCGACCCTCTGTTGGATCAAAAGTTCGAGGGACGTCATCGAGCTGAACGTGTGCTGAACTCGGAGGTGTCGTACGTTCGGTACTAGATCGGTTGGATTGCGAAGACGTTCGACTACACCAACCGCGTTAAACTAATGCTTCCACTTTCGGTCTACGAGGGTACGTGGACACACTCTCCCCCTCCCGTTGCTATGCATCTCCTAGATAGATCTTGCGTGATCGTAGGAATTTTTTTGAAATTGCATGCTACGTTCCCCAACTGTGGTATCAGAGCCAGGTTTATGCGTAGTTTATATGCACGAGTAGAACACAAAGAGTTGTGGGCGATAATAGTCATAGTGCTTACCACCAACGTCTTATTTTTATTCGTCAGTATTGTTGGGTGAAGCGGCCTGGATCAACCTTACATGACCACATTCATGAGACCGGTTCCACCGACAGACATGCAACTTATTTTGCATAAAGGTGGCTGGCGGGTGTCCGTTTCTCCAACTTTAGTTGAATCGAATTTGACTACGGCCGGTCCTTGTTGAGGGTTAAAACAGCACACTTGATGAAAAATCATTGTGGTTTTGATGCGTAGGTAAGAATGGTTCTTGCTAGAAGCCCGTAGCAGCCACGTAAAACTTGCAACAACAAAGTAGAGGACGTCTAACTTGTTTTGCAGGGCATGTTGTGATGTGATATGGTCAAGACATGATGTGATATAAATTGTTGTATGAGATGATCATGTTTTGTAAAAGTTATCGGCAACTAGCAGGAGCCTTATGGTTGTTGCTTTATTGTATGAAATGCAATCGCCATGTAATTGCTTTAGTTTATCACAGCGGTAGCGATAGTCGTAGAAGCAATAGTTGGCGAGATGACAACGACGCTACGATGGAGATCAAGGTGTCAAGCCGATGACGATGGAGATCATGATGGTGCTTTGGAGATGGAGATCAAAGGCACAAGATGATGATGGCCATATCATGTCACATATTTTGATTGCATGTGATGTTTATCCTTTATGCATCTTATTTTGCTTAGTATGGCAGTAGCATTATAAGATGATCCGTCAATAAATTTCAAAGTATAAGTGTTCTCCCTGAGTATGCACCGTTGCTACAGTTCGTTGTGCCGAGACACCACGTGATGATCGGGTGTGATAAGCTCTATGTTCACATACAACGGGTGCAAGGGACGGAAAAGAAAATTCCCGAGCTCTTCGCAATGCTAAATGCCGCTGAGGTAGAAATCAAGAAGGAGCATCAAGTGTTGATGGTTAACAAGACCACTAGTTTCAAGAAAAAGGGCAAAGGGAAGAAGGGGAACTTCAAGAAGAATAGCAAGCAATTTACTGCTCAAGGGAAGAAGCCCAAGTCTGGACCTAAGTCTGAAACTGAGTGCTTCTACTGTAAAGGGACTGGTCACTGGAAGCGGAACTGCCCCAAGTATTTGGCGGATAAGAAGGATGGCAAAGTGAAAGGTATATTTGATATACATGTTATTGATGTGTACCTTACTAATGCTCGTAGTAGCGCCTGGGTATTTGATACTGGTTCTGTTGCTCATATTTGCAACTCAAAACAGGGGCTACTGATTAAAAGAAGATTGGCTAAGGACGAGGTGATGATGCACGTCGGAAATGGTTCCAAGGTCGATGTGATCGCCGTCGGCACGCTACCTCTACATCTACCTTCGGGATTAGTTTTAGACCTGAATAATTGTTATTTGGTGCCAGCGTTGAGCATGAACATTATATCTGGATCTTGTTTGATGTGAGACGGTTGTTCATTTAAATCAGAGAATAATGGTTGTTTTATTTATATGAGTAATATCTTTTATGGTCATGCACCCTTGATGAGTGGTCTATTTTTGTTGAATCTCGATCGTAGTGATACACATATTCATAATATTGAAGCCAAAAGATGAAAAGTTAATAATGATAGTGCAACTTATTTGTGGCACTACCGTTAGGTCATATTGGTGTAAAGCGCATGAAGAAACTCCATGCAGATGGGCTTTTGGAATCACTTGATTATGAATCACTTGATGCTTGTGAACCATGCCTCATGGGCAAGATGATTAAGACTCCATTCTCTGGTACTATGGAGCGAGCCACTCTCTTATTGGAAATAATACATACTGATGTATGTAGTCCATTGAGTGTTGAGGCTCGCGGAGGGTATCGTTATTTTTTGACCTTCACAGATGATTTGAGCAGATATGGGTATATCTACTTAATGAAACATAACTCTGAAACATTTGAAAAGTTCAAAAAAATTCAGAGTGAAGTGCAAAATCATCGTAAAAAGAAAATAAAGTTTCTGCAATCCGATCGTGGAGGTGAATATCTGCGTTACGAGTTTGGTCTTCATTTGAAACAATGTGGAATAGTTTCGCAACTCACGCCACCTGGAACACCACAGCGTAATGGTGTGTCTGAATGTTGTAACCGTACTTTATTATATATGGTGCGATCTATGATGTCTCTTACCGATTTACCACTATCATTTTGGGGTTATGCTTTAGAGACGGCTGCATTCACGTTAAATAGGGCACCATCTAAATCCGTTGAGACGACACCATATGAACTGTGGTTTGACAAGAAACCTAAGCTGTCGTTTCTTAAAGTTTGGGGCTGCGATGCTTATGTGAAAAAGCTTCAACCTGAAAAGCTCGAACCCAAATTGAAGAAATGTGTCTTCATAGGATAACCAAAAGAAACTATTGGGTACACCTTCTATCACAGATCCGAAGGCAAGATATTCTTTGCTAAGAATGGATCCTTTCTAGAGAAGGAGTTTCTCTCGAAAGAAGTGAGTGGGAGGAAAGTAGAACTTGACGAGGTAGTTGTACCTTCTCCCAAATTGGAAAGTGGTTCATCACAGAAATCAGTTCCAGTGATGCCTACACCAATTAGTGAGGAAGTTAATGATGATGATCATGAAACTTCAGATCGAGTTACTACCAAACCTCGTAGGTCAACCAGAGTACGTTCCGCTGTTGGGGAACGTAGTAATTTCAAAAAAAAATCTACGCACACGCAAGATCATGGTGATGCATAGCAACGAGAGGGGAGAGTGTTGTCCACGTACCCTCGTAGACCGAAAGCGGAAGCGTTAACACAACGCGGTTGATGTAGTCGTACGTCTTCATGATCCGACCGATCAAGTACCGAACGCACGGCACCTCCGAGTTCAGCACACGTTCAGCTCGATGACGTCCCTCAAACTCCGATCCAGCCGAGTGTTGAGGGAGAGTTTGGTCAGCACGACGGCGTGGTGACAATGTTGATGTTCTACCGACGCAGGGCTTCGCTTAAGCACCGCTACGATATTATCGAGGTGTAATATGGTGGAGGGGGGCACCGCACACGGCTAAGAGATCAATGATCAATTGTCTGTCTAGAGGTGCCCCCTGCCCCCGTATATAAAGGAGCAAGGGGGGGTTCGGCCGGCCAAGTGGAGAGGCACGCCAGGAGGAGTCCTACTCCTACCGGGAGTAGGACTCCCCCCTTTTCCATGTTGGACTAGGAGAGAGAGGGGGAAGAGGTGGAGGGGAGGAAGGAAAGGGGGGCGCCGCCCCCCTCTCCTTGTCCTATTCGGATTGGGGTGGGAGGGGCGTGCGGCCCTGCCCTGGCCTCCTCTCCTCTCTTCCACCTAGGCCCACTAAGGCCCATTAAGTTACCGAGGGGTTCCGGTAACCTCCCGATACTCCGAAAAAATCCCGATTTCACCCGGAACACTTCCGATGTCCAAACATAGGCTTCCAATATATCAATCTTTATGTGTCGACCATTTCGAGACTCCTCGTCATGTCCGTGATCACATCCGGGACTCCGAACAACCTTCGGTACATCAAAACATATAAACTCATAATATAACTGTCATCGTAACGTTAAGCGTGCGGACCCTACGGGTTCGAGAACTATGTAGACATGACCGATACACCTCTCCAGTCAATAACCAATAGCGGAACCTGGATGCTCATATTGGTTCCCACATATTCTACGAAGATCTTTATCGGTCAGACCGCATAACAACATACGTTGTTCCCTTTGTCATCGGTATGTTACTTGCCCGAGATTCGATCGTCGGTATCTCGATACCTAGTTCAATCTCGTTACCGGCAAGTCTCTTTACTCGTTCCATAATACATCATCCCGCAACTAACTCATTAGTCACAATGCTTGCAAGGCTTATAGTGATGTGTATTACTGAGTGGGCCCAGAGATACCTCTCCGACAATCGGAGTGACAAATCCTAATCTCGAAATACGCCAACCCAACAAGTACCTTTGGAGACTCCTGTAGAGCACCTTTATAATCACCCAGTTACGTTGTGACGTTTGGTAGCACACAAAGTGTTCCTCCGGTAAACGGGAGTTGCATAATCTCATAGTCATAGGAACATGTATAAGTCATGAAGAAAGCAATAGCAACATACTAAACGATCGAGTCCTAAGCTTAACGGAATGGGTCAAGTCAATCACATCATTCTCCTAATGATGTGATCCCGTTAATCAAATGACAACTCATGTCTATGATCAACGAGCTAGTCAAGTAGAGGCATACTAGTGACACTCTGTTTGTCTATGTATTCACACATGTATTATGTTTCCGGTTAATACAATTCTAGCATGAATAATAAACATTTATCATGATATAAGGAAATAAATAATAACTTTATTGCCTCTAGGGCATATTTCCTTCATCCGCACCAGAGTGGTACGGTAATCCTGTTCTGGAAGTCAAGTTACTAGACCATGACGAACCTACGAACAATGAGGAAGCAATGATGAGCCCAGATTCCGCGAAATGGCTTGAGGCCATGAAATCTGAGATGCCATCCATGTATGAGAACAAAGTGTGGACTTTGGTTGACTTGCCCAATGATCGGCAAGCCATAGAGAATCACTACTACAGGATGGTCCAAACGCGACACTACGATCAGAGACCCTTCGACGAAACTGTGTGCGATGCCATAATCGCAAACGGTGGTGTAAAAAAACGTCAAAAAAGGTGCAAAACATTTGCGATGACGGATGCATCAAACACGGTTCAGATTTTAGTTGCGTGTGTGATGCAGAGCATACGGTTCAGTTCAATTAACTATCTGAGATGAGGAGGAACAAAAGAAATGGGCAGCCAGATGAAAATGTGTGTGATATACAACATACGGTTCACTAGGATGAACTGTGTGTGATTAGGCAACACAATGGAAACGGTTCAACTGAACAAGATGTGTGTGATACGCTGCAAACAGGTCCGTAATCAGAAATGTGTGCGAAGACCAATAATAACACAGACCACTGCTACTAATAAGTCGTGTGATTTGCTCTATCTACAGAAGAATAACATGTATATATATAACTGAAATGAACATCCAATTATATAAGTGACTATACATATCATTCACACACACCTCAATAAACAATTGCATGCATTCTAAAGTAGGAGAAACGATCGTCTAGTGATCTACTTCTTGTGACGCTCCCGCCACTCCTCTGTGGCTCGATCCCTCGTCTGGGGCAGGAAGAAGACACTTCCTCATGTAAACGATCTGCATGTACATCTCGTAGCTTGTGTATGCGTCCTTGGCCGCGTACTTGACATGTTCGGGCGCCATTAATGGAGAGGAAGGCGGGCGGCCATGGAGGTCAAAGGGCTCGCTTCCTAGTAAGCCCGCGCAGCGTACAGCTCACACGCTTCCTGGTGAGCCTGTGCATTGGAGGATAGCTTACACGCTTCTCGGTCAGCCTGCGCACCGGACTGCGCTCGCACGCTTCCCGTTCAGTCAAGGTCAAGCAGTTGTCCGCACGGCACCTCCTATAGCCATTAAAACCAAGACACGTGGCGTCACGTGAATGGTTAACAGAACGCACATGGTTTGAATTATACCAACATTTGAGATATTAAAGTGGCAGCTATTTTCTCAAAATGCCTTTGTTGGCTGTTATTCGAGTGCGCCTTCTGTCAAAATGGACACGAAAAATACACTGCATGCCGCGTGCCATTCCATGATAGCATGCCAAGTTTGATGAATTTCAGACGAGTTTTGGATTTACTAGAATTTAAAAACAAACTATCCCAACATTTTGCCGGCAATCAACGGTGCACTATTGTTTGAAATTCATTCCCATTTCTTGCATGGGACCTAAGCATGCACCCAAGGACACAGATTTGATTTTTCAACCAATTTATATGCACTGGAGCATGTGCATGTAGTTCAAATTTGAATTATGCATATAAATGCATTGAAAACTCAGTTAATGCATAAAAATGTCCAAACGAACCCCAAAAAATCACAACAATTGACACAACACTCCTGTTGTTCTATGTTGACACGAGAAATTTTTTGAAGCAATAAGAGGCAATGGATATTGTTTCGTCCCCAAAGGTGAGACGTTCCCTACCGAAACCATCATGCTTGTTGTGAGAAGCTCTGGTTTGTGAGAAGCATATACCTAAACCTGCCCCAAATTGGAGAAAATTTTTACCACGGCATCGCCGCTCCATGATAGCATGCCAAGTTTCATGAGTTTCAAACGAGTTTTGGATTTACTAGAATTTAAAAACCAGGTATCTCAATGTTTGCGGCCGAGTGACGGTGGCAGGGTGTTTGACATTCATTCACATCTCTTGCATGGGACCTGAGCATGCAACCAAGGACACAAATTTGAATTTTCAACCAATTTATATGCATTAGAGCATGTGCATGTAGTTCAAATTTGAATTATGCACATAAATGCATTGAAAACTCAATTAATGCATGAAAATGTCCAAACGAACCCCAAAAAATCCCAAAAATTGACACAACACTCCTGTTGTTCTACGTTGACATAAGAAATTTTTTGAAAGCAATAAGAGGCAATGGATATCGTTTCGTCCCCAAAGGTGGGACGTTCCCTACCGAAACCATCATGCTTGTTGTGAAAAGCTCCTGTTTGTGAGAAGCATATACCCATACCTGCCCCAAATGGGACAAAAATTTACCAGGGCATGTTGATGCCGCTCCATGATAGCATGCCAAGTTTCATGAATTTCAGATGAGTTTTGGATTTACTAGAATTTAAAAACAAGGTATCTCAATGTTTGCGGCCGAGTGACGGTGGCAGGGTGTTTGACATTCATTCCCATTTCTTGCATGGGACCTGAGCATGCAACCAAGGACACATATTTGAATTTTCAACTAATTTATATGCATTAGAGCATGTGCCTGTAGTTCAAATTTTAATTATGCACATGATTGCATAGAAAACTTAGTTAATGTATAAAAATGTCCAAGCAAACCCCAAAAAATCCCAAAAATTGACACAACACTCCTGTTGTTCTATGTTGACACTAGGAAAAAAATTGAAATCGAGAAGAGGCAATGGATATTGTTTCGACCAGAAAGGTGAAACGTTCCCTACCGAAACCATCAGGCTAGTTGTGAGAAGCTCTGGTTTATGAGAAGCTTATACCCAAACCTACCCCAAATGGGACAAAAAATTTACCACGTCGTGTTGATGCCACTCCATGATAGCATGCCAAGTTTCATGAATTTCGGACGAATTTTGGATTTACTGGAATTACAAAAGCAAGTATGTCGACGTTTGCTGGAAAGCCACAGTGCCGTGGTGTTCGAATTTCATCCCCATTTCTTGCATGGGACATAACCATAATCCCATGGACACATATATGATTTTACAACCCATGTTGGCGCACCGGAGCATGTGCATGTAGTTTAATTTTGAATTGTGCACCTGAAATGGCTAGAAAACAAATTTAATGTGTAAAATGTTCAAACGAACCCTGAATAATTCCAATTCTTTTATGACACACATATAGTTGCATATTCACTGCAGATAAAAGGTCTGGCAATTCAAACACCGTCCATTGCCGCTGTGACCCCATTATGTAATTAAAATCAAGGTGAAAAATCAAGTAGATCCCACACAGTTTATTATCACCAATCGTGTGAGATGCAGCAAAAAATATCCTAGAGCACCGTCGGTGTATAGTACGCCTATGGCTTACACGAGAAGGTGCGTCGGCTACAGTCCACAACCGGCGTCTCAAGCACACTAGCTCGCTCCCCAAATATCATTTCACTATTCAATCGTCGCCGATGAAAGATGGGCATGTGGACCCGCGTCATGAGGGCAACTTCGGTGGCCCACTCCGGCGAGAGCGCGGCCGCAGCCGCCATGCGCGTGCTAACAAGGTGCATAGCGCGGCCGCAATCTGTGACCGGGCGGCCAAGGCAGCCCAAACGGCCGTTGTTGCTTCTCAGGTGGCGGCAGCAACATCTGCCTCGAGGATAGCAACTGGCGAGACCGGCACAACAGCTGTCCGTTCCGCAGCGGCGGCCTTAGCCCTGATGGAGGCTGCCCATGACCATGTCGAGGCCGCCCACGCCCAGCTTGTGGCAGTCACCGCACAAATCGAACGAAGCTTCTCCGACAACGGTCGGCAACTCACGACCGAAGAGTTGGCAATTGCCGAGAGCGTTCGAGCAGCCGTCCGTTCCTCCGCCGCATACCTTGCGATGATGGAGCCCATCCAAGCCCAGATCGCGGCCGCCCATGCCCAGCTTGTGGCAGCCTTTTCCAAAGAGATGGCGGACGCGGATGGTGAGATGCTTGCCGACTATGGTGCGATGGATGCCATGGAGCCCCTTCCCAGGAGACCGTTCGGCGCGAGCTCGACATGGAGGCGGCGGCGGAGACCGATGAGCACCAGCCATACTAGTACTCTTTGTTTTGTTTAATTAAGAGCGCCGGTCTTTAATTTGGTAGAGTAATGTTTAGGTCAGCTAGCTCTGTTTAATTGTTGAACTTGCTCGATTAAGAAGTGTGGGTGTGCTGTAGTCTCCTTTGTGTACCCAAATTATGCAATGACGTGGATGACCACTGTAACCATGGAAATTCGAACCAAAATTTTTGACGTTCAAACTCATCACACATGGGTTAAGCTATCTGAATCATTTGTGATGTTTAGATATCGTACATAGTTCTGAATAAGGGACCATGTCTGATGACACTTTGCGCGCCAGTTTTTTCGCAGAAGTGATTCCAAATTTTGTGAAAAGATGTATGACTGCTATATTCTTTGACTTTTGTGAAAAGATTGTTGAGGTTTCATGGATGATTTCTTCGTGTATGGAACTTCTTTTGATCATTGCTTAAGTAACATTGATCGAGTTTTGCAGAGATGTGAAGAAACTAATCTTGTCTTGAATTGGGAGAAGTGCCACTTTATGGTTAATGAAGGTATTGTCTTGGGGCATAAAATTCTGAAAGAGGTATTGAAGTTGATAAAGCTAAAGTTGATGCTATTGAAAAGATGTCATGTCCTAAGGACATTAAAGGTATAAGAAGTTCCCTTGGTCATGCCGGTTTCTATAGGAGGTTCAATAAAGACTTCTCAAAAATTTCTAGGCCTCTGACTAATCTCTTACAAAAAGATGTTCCTTTTGTCTTTAATGATGATTGTGTAGGAGCATTTGAAATACTTAAGAAAGCCTTGATTTCTGCACCTATTGTTCAGCCACCTGATTGGAATTTACCCTTTGAAATTATGTGTGATGCTAGTGATTATGTTGTAGGTGCTGTTCTAGGACAAAGAGTTGATAAGAAATTAAATGTTATCTAATATGCTAGTAAAACTCTAGACAGTGCCCAGAGAAATTATGCTACTACTGAAAAAGAAGTTTTAGCAGTTGTATTTGCTTGTGAGAAGTTCAGACCTTATATTGTTGATTCTAAACTAACTGTTCACACTGATCATGCTACTATTAAATATCTTATGGAAAAGAAAGATGCTAAACCCAGACTTATTAGATGGGTTCTCCTACTACAAGAATTTGATTTGCATATTATAGATAGAAAGGGAGCTGAGAACCCCATTGCAAACAACTTATCTAGGTTAGAGAATGTTCTTGATGACCGACTACCTATTAATGATAGCTTTCCTGATGAACAATTAGCTATCGTAAATGCTTCTCGTACAGCTCCATGGTATGCTGATTATGCCAATTACATTGTTGCTAAAAAATTTACCACCTAGTTTCACATACCAGCAAAAGAAAAAGTTTTTCTATGATTTAAGACATTACTTCTGGGATGACCCACACCTTTATAAAGAAGGAGTAGATGGTGTTATTAGACGTTGTGTACCTGAGCATGAACAGTTACAGATCCTACGCAAGTGTCACTCCGAGGCTTATGGGGGACACCATGCTGGAGATAGAACTGTGCATAAAGTATTGCAATCCGGTTTTTATTGGCCTACTCTTTTTAAAGATGCTCATAAGTTTGTTGTATCTTGTGATGAATGTCAAAGAATTGGTAATATTAGTAGACGCCAAGAAATGCCTATGAACTATTCACTTGTTATTGAACCATTTGATGTTTGGGGTTTGATTATATGGGACCGTTTCCTTCCTCTAATGGGTATACACATATTTTAGTTGTTGTTGATTACGTTACTAAGTGGGTAGAAGCTATTCCAACTAGTAGTTCCGATCATAACACCTCTATCAAGATGCTTAAAAAAGTTATTTTTCCGAGGTTTGGAGTCCCTAGATATTTAATGACTGATGGTGGTTCGCATTTTATTCATGGTGCGTTTCGTAAAATGCTTGCTAAGTATGATGTTAATCATAGAATTGCATCTCCATATCACCCATAGTCTAGTGGTCAAGTGACGGTGGCAGGGTGTTTGACATTCATTCACATTTCTTGCATGGGACCTAAGCATGCAACCAAGGACACAGATTTTAATTTTCAACCAATTTATATGCATTAGAGCATGTGCATGTAGTTCAAATTTGAATTATGCACATAAACGCATTGAAAACTCAATTAATGCATAAAAATGTCCAAATCAACCCCCAAAATAACAAAAAATTGACACAACACTCCTGTTGTTCTACGTTGACACGAGATTTTTTTTTCAAAGCAATAAGAGGCAATGGATATTGTTTCGTCCCCAAAGGTGGGACGTTCCCTACCGAAACCATCCTGCTTGTTGTGAACAGCTCCAGTTTGTGAGAAGCATATACCCAAACCTGCCCCAAATGGGACAAAAATTTACCAGGGCATGTTGATGCCACTCCATGATAGCTGCCAAGTTTCATGAATTTCAGACGAGTTTTGGATTTACTAGAATTTAAAAACAAGGTATCTCAATGTTTGTGGCCGAGTGACGGTGGCAGGGTGTTTGACATTCATTCCCATTTCTTGCATGGGACCTAAGCATGCAACACATATTTGATTTTTCAACTAATGTATATGCATTAGAGCATGTGCCTATAGTTCAAATTTGAATTATGCACATGAATGGATAGGAAACTTAGTTAATGTATAAAAATGTCCAAGCGAACCCCGAAAAATCCCAAAAATTGACACAACACTCCTGTTATTCTATGTTGACACTAGGAAAAAAATTAAAATCGAGAAGAGGCAATGGATATCGTTTCGTCCAGAAAGGTGAAACGTTCCCTACCGAAACCATCAGCCTAGTTGTGAGAAGCTCTGGTTTATGAGAAGCTTATACCCAAACCTGCCCCAAATGGGACAAAAATTTACCACGGCATGTTGATGCCACTCCATGATAGCATGCCAAGTTTCATGAATTTCAGATGAATTTTGGATTTACTAGAATTACAAGAGCAAGTACGTCGACATTTGCCGGAAAGCCACGGTGCCGTGGTGTTCGAATTTCATCCCCATTTCTTGCATGGGACATAACCATAATCCCATGGACACATATATGATTTTACAACCTATGTTGGTGCACCAGAGCATGTGCATGTAGTTTAATTTTGAATTGTGCACCTGGAATGGCTAGAAAACCAATTTAATGTGTAAAATGTCCAAACAAACCCTGAATAATATCAATTCTTTTATGACACACATATAGTTGCATGTTCACTGCAGATAAAAGGTCTAGCAATTCAAACACCGTCCATTGCCGCTGTGACCCCATTATGTTATTCAAATCAAGGTGAAAAATCAAGTAGATCCCACACAGTTTATTATCACCAATCGTGTGAGATGGAGCACAAAATATCCTAGAGCACCGTCGGTGTATAGTATGCCTATGGCTTACGCGAGAAGGTGCGTCAGCGACAGTCCACAGCCGGCGTCTCAAGCACACTAGCTCGCTCCCCAAATATCATTTCACTGTTCAATCGTCGACGATGGAAGATGGGCACGTGGACCCGCGTCGTCAGGGCAATTTCGGTGGTCCACTCCGGCGAGAGCGCGGCCGCAGCCGCCATGCGCGTGCTAACAAGGTGCATGAGCGCGGCCGCAATCTGCGACCGGGCGGCCAAGGCAGCCCAAACGGCCGTTGTTGCTTCTCAGGTGGCGGCAGCAACATCTGCCTCGAGGATAGCAACTGGCGAGAGCGGCAAAACAGTTGTCCGTTCCGCAGCGGCGGCCTTAGCCCTGATGGAGGCCGCCCATGACCATGTCGAGGCCGCCCACACCCAGCTCGTGGCGGTCACCGCACAAATCAAACGAAGCTTCTCCGACAACAGTCGGCAACCCACGGCCGAAGAGTTGGCAATCGCCGAGAGCGTTCGAGCAGCCGTCCGTTCCTCCGCCGCATACCTTGCGATGATGGAGCCCATCCAAGCCCAGATCGCGGCCGCCCACGCCCAGCTTGTGGCAGCCTTTTCCAAAGAGATGGCGGACGCGGATGGTGAGATGCTTGCCGAGTATGGTGCGATGGATGCCATGGAGCCCCTTCCCAGGAGACCGTCGAGCGTGAGCTCGACATGGAGGCGGCGGCGGAGATCGATGAGCACCAGCCATAGTAGTACTCTTTGTTTTGCTTAATTAAGAGCGCCGGTTTTTAATTTGTTAGAGTAATGTTTAGGCCAGCTAGCTCTGTTCAATTGCTGAACTTGCTCGATTAAGAAGTGTGGGTGTGCTGTAGTCTCCTTTGTGTACCCAAATTATGCAATGACGTGGATGACCACTGTAACCAGGGAAATTCGAACCAAATTTTTTTATGTTCAAACTCATCACACACGGGTTAAGCTATCTGAATCATTTGTGATGTTCAGATATCGTACACAGTTCTGAATAAGATGTATGACTGCTATATTCTCTGACTTTTGTGAAAAGATTGTTGAAGTTTTCATGGATGATTTCTCCGTGTATGGAACTTCTTTTGATGATTGCTTAAGTAACCTTGATCGAGTTTTGCAAAGATGTGAAGAAACTAATCTTTTCTTGAATTGGGAGAAGTGTCACTTTATGGTTAATGAAGGTATTGTCTTGGGGCATAAAATTTCTGAAATAGGTATTGAAGTTGATAAAGCTAAAGTTGATGATATTGAAAAGATGTCGTGTCCTAAGGACATTAAAGGTATAAGAAGTTTCCTTGGTCATGTCGGTTTCTATAGGAGGTTCATTAAAGACTTCTCAAAAATTTCTAGGCCTCTAACTAATCTCTTACAAAAAGATGTTCCTTTTGTCTTTGATGATGATTGTGTAGGAGCATTTGAAATACTTAAGAAAGCCTTGATTTCTGCACCTATTGTTCATCCACCTGATTGGAATTTACCCTTTGAAATTATGTGTGATGCTAGTGATTATGCTGTAGGTGTTGTTCTAGGACAAAGAGTTGATAAGAAATTAAATGTTATCCAATATGCTAGTAAAACTCTAGACAGTGCCCAGAGAAATTATGTACTACTGAAAAAGAATTTTTAGCAGTTGTATTTGCTTGTGATAAGTTCAGACCTTATATTGTTGATTCTAAAGTAACTGTTCACACTGATCATGCTGCTATTAAATATCTTATGGAAAAGAAAGATGCTAAACCCAGACTTATTAGATGGGTTCTCCTACTACAAGAATTTGATTTGCATATTATAGATAGAAAGGGAGCTGAGAACCCCGTTGCAGACAACTTATCTAGGTTAGAGAATGTTCTTGATGACCCAGTACCTATTGATGATATCTTTTCTGATGAACAATTAGCTATCATAAATGCTTCTCGTACTGCTCCATGGTATGCTGATTATGCCAATTACATTGTTGCTAAATTTTTACCACCTAGTTTCACATACCAGCAAAAGAAAAAGTTTTTCTATGATTTAAGACATTACTTCTGGGATGACCCACACCTTTATAAATAAGGAGTAGATGGTGTTATTAGACATTGTGTACCTGAGCATGAACAGGAACAGATCCTACGCAAGTGCCACTCTGAGGCTTATGGAGGACACCATGCTGGAGATAGAATTGCGCATAAAGTATTGCAATCCGGTTCTTATTGGCCTACTCTTTTTAAAGATGCTCGTAAGTTTGTTTTATCTTGTGATTAATGTCAAAGAATTGGTAATATTAGTAGACGCCAAGAAATGCCTATGAACTATTCACTTGTTATTGAACCATTTGATGTTTGGGGCTTTGATTATATGGGACCGTTTCCTTCCTCTAATGGGTATACACATATTTTAGTTACTGTTGATTACGTTACTAAGTGGATAGAAGCTATTCCATCTAGTAGTGCCAATCATAACACCTCTATTAAGATGCTTAAAGAAGTTATTTTTCCAAGGTTTGGAGTCCCTAGATATTTAATGACTGATGGTGGTTCACATTTTATTCATGGTGCGTTTCGTAAAATGCTTGCTAAGTATGATGTTAATCATAGAATTGCATCTCCATATCACCCACAATCTAGTGGTCGAGTAGAATTGAGTAATAGAGAGATTAAATTAATTTTGCAAAAGACTGTTAATAGATCTAGAAAGAATTGGTCCAAAAAACTTGATGATGCATTATGGGCCTATAGAACTGCATATAAAAATCCTATGGGTAAGTCTCCGTATAAAATGGTATATGGAAAAGCATGTCACTTACCTCTCGAACTAGAACATAAGGCATATTGGGCCATTAAAGAGCTCAGATATGATTTCAAACTTGCCGGTGAAAAGAGGCTATTTGACATTAGCTCACTTGATGAGTGGAGAACCCAGGCCTATGAGAATGCCAAACTGTTTAAAGAAAAAGTTAAAAGATGGCATGACAAAAGAATACAAAAGCATGAGTTTAGCGTAGGTGATTATGTTTTGCTATACAACTCTCATTTAAGATTTTTTGCAGGAAAACTCCTCTCTAAATGGGAAGGTCCTTACGTTATCGAGGAAGTTTATCGTTCCGGTGCCATAAAAATCAACAACTTCGAAGGCACAAATCCGAAAGTGGTGAACGGTCAAAGAATCAAACATTATATCTCAGGTAATCCCATAAATGTTGAAACCAATGTTATTGATACCGTAACCCCGGAGGAGTACATAAGGGACACTTTCCAGAACGTTTCAGACTCCGAAAAGGAATAGGTATGTGATACGGTAAGTAAACCGACTCCAAAACAGTTCTAATGGCAATTTTTTCTCCGTTTTGGAATATTGAAGAAAATAGGAAAATAAGAAGTAGTCCGAAAGGGACACGAGGCATCCACGAGGGTGGAGGGCGCGCCCTACCCCCCTAGGCGCGCCCCCTGCCTCGTGGGCACCTCGTGTGCCATCCGGACTCCGTTTTCTTGCACGATACTTCTTTTGGTCGGCAAAAATTCATTATATAATCTCCCGAAGGTTTTGACCACCGCACCATGACACAATCCCCTGTTTTTGTTTGAGCTGTCTCTGTTGCAGATTTAAAGCAAGATGTCATCTCAAGACTCCGACGGAGAGAGCTATGTCTCACATCTCATTGCTGACCCAAAGTCCTATGGGGACCTATCTCCTTATGGTCGAACTACGGATGATGAGCAGGATGCTCATTTGATGAGGATCGATGATTCAAGTTCAGAGGAGGAGGATGTCCCTCTACCTCAACCTGGGGATATGCACATGAAGTTCAAGAAGTCTAGCCTCCCTAAGAGGGCTAACTGGTCTAATAACAGATCTATTCCTTCTCGTTTTCGGCAAAAAAGCAAAGGAGATTTATGTGACAAGATCCTGAAGCTGGCGTCGGAGGTCGATGATTTAAAGGAGGAAATTGCTCTCCTCAACTACAATATGAAAAAGCTGAAGGCACAATTGTCACCACCAACTCCATCATCACCACCTCCGAGGAAAGAGACATAAGCACATGAGTATGGGCACTCCCCTTGGCAACTGCCAAGCTTGGGGGAGGTGCCCCGGTATCGTATCACCATCACACCTCTATCTTTACCATTTTTCTTAGTTCGATCCTTTTAGTAATATCTTGATTTAGTAGAATAAAGTTTTAGTATGATCCAGTTGTGAGTTTTGCTTTATGATCCTTCTATGTAATCGAGTCCGTGAGCTATATATAATAAAGATTAGTTTTGAGGCAAGGGCTTGATTATCTTGCTATGATCTTGAGGGAATAAAAATAAAAGAGAAGAGAAAGAATAAAAAGAATTAAAGAGATCATATTGATCTTATGGAGAGTAATGACTTCACATATAAAAGAGTATGATGAATAAAAGTTGTTGAGGGTTGACAAACATAGTTTTGGTCCTCATTGCAATTAATAGGACGTAATAAAGAAAGAGAGGTTTTCACATATAAATATACTATCTCGGACATCTTTTATGATTGTGAGCACTCATTAAAATATGACATGCTAAAAAGTTGATGTTGGACAAGGAAGACAACATAATGGGTTATGTTTTCTTATATCCGAAATAAAGTATATTCTCATGGATCATCCAACATGTTCAGCTTGCCTTTCCCCCTCATGCTAGCCAAAAATTTTGCACTAAGTAGAGATACTACTTGTGCTTCCAAATATCCTTAAACCCGGTTTTGCCATGAGAGTCCACCATATCTACCTATGGATTGAGTAAGATCCTTCAAGTAAGTTGTCATTGTTGCATGCAATAAAAATTGCTCTCTAAATATGTATGATTTATTAGTGTGGGGAGAATAAGCTTTATACGATCTTGTGATGTGGAAGCAATAAAAGCGACGGACTGTATAATAAAGGTCCATATCACAAGTGGCAATATAAAGTGACGTTCTTTTGCATTAAGATTTCGTGCATCCAACCATAAAAGCACATGACAACCTCTGCTTCCCTCTGCGAAGGGCCTATCTTTTATTCTTGTCTTATACCTTATACAAGAGTCATGGTGATTTTCACCTTTGCTTTTTACATTTTATCCTTTGGCAAGCACATTGTGTTGGAAAGATCCTGATATATATATATATCCAACTGGATGTAAGTTATCATAAACTATTATTGTTGACATTACCCTTGAGGTAAAAGGTTGGGGGGCAACATTATAAGCCCCTGTCTTTCTCTGTGTCTGATTAAAACTCCATACCCATAAGTATTGCGTGAGTGTTAGCAATTGTGAAAGACTAAATGATAGTTGAGTATGTGAACTTGCTGAAAAGCTCTTATATATTGACTCTTTCCGATGTTATGATAAATTGCAATTGCTTCAATGACCGAGATCATAGTTTGTTAGTTCTCAATGAAGTTTCTGATTCATACTTGACATTGTGAATAGATTGTTACTTTAGCATAAGAAATCATATGACAATATATATATATATATGTTGTTGTTATAAGAATGATCATGATGCCCTCATGTCCGTCTTTTATTTTATCGACACCTCTATGTCTAAACATGTGGACATATTTTTCGTTATCGACTTCCGCTTGAGGACAAGCGAGGTCTAAGCTTGGGGGAGTTGATACGTCCATTTTGCATCATGCTTTTATATCGATATTTATTGCATTATGGGTTGTTATTACACATTATGTCATAATACTTAGGCATATTCTCTCTTATTTTACAAGGTTTACATGAAGAGGGAGAATGCCGGCAGCTGGAATTCTGAGCTGGAAAAGGAGCAAATATTAGAGACCTATTCTGCGCAACTCCAAAAGTCCTGAAACTCCACGGAAGTCAGTTTTAGAATATATAAAAAATATTGGGCGAAGAAAGTACCAGAGGGGGGCCACCCACCATCCACGAGGGTGGGGGCGCGCCCCCTACCTCGTGGGCCCCCTGGCAGGCCTCGGATGCCCATCTTTGGCTATATGAAGTCTTTCCCCCTGGAAAAAATCAGAAGCAAGCTTTCGGGACGAAGCACCGCCGCCACGAGGTGGGAC
Source organism: Aegilops tauschii subsp. strangulata (assembly GCF_002575655.3). NCBI lineage: Eukaryota > Viridiplantae > Streptophyta > Magnoliopsida > Poales > Poaceae > Aegilops > Aegilops tauschii. The sequence goes on along the minus strand of NC_053037.3, from coordinate 517,460,372 downwards.
CTGGCGAAACCAATCTAGGGCTCCAGCGGAGCTGTTCTGCCGAGGAAACATCCCTCCGGGAGGGGGAAATCATCACCATCGATCCTCTCACCGGGAGGGGGTCAATCTCCATCAACATCTTCACCAGCACCATCTCCTCTCAAACCCTAGTTTATTTCTTGTATCCAATCTTTGTCTCAAAACCTCAGATTGGTACCTGTGGGTTGCTAGTAGTGTTGATTACTCCTTGTAGTTGATGCTAGTTGGTTTATTTGGTGGAAGATCATATGTTTAGATCCTTTATGCATATTAATACCCCTCTGATTATGAAAATGAATATGATTTGTGAGTAGTTACGTTTGTTCCAGAGGACATGGGAGAAGTCTTGCTATAAGTAGTCATGTGAATTTGGTATTCGTTCGATATTTTGATGAGATGTGTGTTGTCTTTCCTCTAGTGGTGTTATGTGAACGTCGACTACATGACACTTCACCATTTTTTGGGCCTAGAGGAAGGCATTGGGAAGTAATAATTAGATGATGGGTTGCTAGAGTGACAGAAGCTTAAACCATAGTTTATGCGTTGCTTCGTAAGGGGCTGATTTGGATCCATATGTTTCATGCTATGGTTAGGTTTACCTTAATACTTCTTTTGTAGTTGCGGATGCTTGCAATAGGGGTTAATCATAAGTGGGATGCTTGTCCAAAAAACGGCAGTACCCAAGCACCGGTCCACCCACATATCAAATTATCAAAGTAACGAACACGAATCATATGAGTGTGATTAAAACTAGCTTGACGATAATTCCCATGTGTCCTCGGGAGCGTTTTCCTTTATATAAGAGTTTGTCCAGGCTTGTCCTTTGCTACAAAAAGGATTGGGCCATCTTGCTGCACCTTATTTACTTTTATTGCTTGTTACCCGTTACAAATTACCTTATCACAAAACTATCTGTTACCGATAATTTCAGTGCTTGCAGAGAATACCTTACTGAAAACCGCTTGTCATTTCCTTCTGCTCCTCGTTGGGTTCGACACTCTTACTTATCGAAAGGACTACGATAGATCCCCTATACATGTGGGTCATCAGTGTTTAGTTAACTGTTTGGTTCAATTATGCAATGCGATGTTCAATAGTTGTGGGTGCATTCTGTTATGTATACCATGTGAGGAATAAATTGAATTTGGCTGTAGTAAATACATGAGAAACAAATACAATTGCTATATTTTCAAGTTGTTAAGCATGCTTGGTTTGATTAACTGTCTGATCTTCTATTACGAGTATGTTATATTGTGCAATGTGGTGCTCAGTTAATGTTTGGTTCATTTGTTGTGGTGTTTAGTTAACTTCTTGGTTCAATTCTGCAATGCGATGTCCAATTGTCGTGGGTAGAATTTTGTATTGTTGTGCATGTGAGGAATAAATCGAATTTCGCTGCACTTAATACCTTGAGAAACATATACAAGTGCTATATTTCCTAGTTCTTAATCATGCTTGGTTTGGATAAATGGGTTTTCCATGTGGCTTGAATTAATCTGATGAATCTGCAATGTGCTTATTTTACATCAACATATTTTACTGATAGCATGTGAACCCTTACTTAACCTGATGACTAACTACCTTATATGTGTTGCAGGGAAACAATGGAAAGCACTGGGCTTTACAATCGAGATTAGCACGTGCATGGTCCGTTGTCTAATAGCACATTATTGTGCAATTGCAGGAATCATTCTAATATTTAGGTTTTTAACAATTTGGTCTTGCACATGTAGGTCCTACTGTCAGAGGTTTTGACCCATTGTTCGACCCTTTTGCATATGGGGAAATGAGTTTTCCATGAATATCAATCAAGTCAAGAAACTCAGAAAGATTGTTAGGATAAAGAAATTAGCGACAAAAAACAACAAGATCTTTGTCTGCACAATGAAGAAGACATCAGTTCACTACAAGATGGTACTAACTATTATACCTTGCTTTTTTATTCCTTTGCCCCATTTCCAATATAGAGAAGATATTTATGCACATCCTTGTTTTCAGGCCTTTCCAAAGCAGTTCACTGATGATTACCTCTCAAACCACCTCTATGGTCAGGAGGCGAGGAAGGTTTTCATACAACACCCACGGTTCAATATTGAAGTGTTCCTGAAAAGGACGAAGGACGGACGGTCAATCATCCACAGGCACTGGACTAAAGTTGCAAAGACCTTCAACATGAATGAAGGCTCAATATTCGCCTTCCGCTTCAGCAGTTTTCCAGATGAGATGCATCTGTCTATATATATGATGCTAATTTTGAAAGGTTCTACATGTTGCATGTGAAACTTGGTGCTGGTGCAGTTGTGTAATGGGGTAGCTGAGTGCTGAAACTATATCATGTTGTACTCTGATGTATTTCAATTATGAAATCCTACTTCCTTAGTATGGAAATAAAATATATTATGTGCTTGATATGAATGTCAATTAGATTAATAAATGGATTATTAATAATAGGGCAATTAGCCTGCTAATGGCGAATTAGCCTGCTAATTGGGTTTTGCTATTGCAAACAGTTACTTAGAAAATACCGTGGGCGATGACCTCCGGCAATGCACACAGTTTCTAGGAATAAACCGTGTTGGATCAATGAACAATCACACACGACCTTCTCTTGAAAACTGTTTGCGTTAGGCCACCTTGCGCAAACGTTTATCACGTAAAAACTATGTGTGATGGACAGCCTTTGCCACATAGTTTCTTCTACGCACCGTGTGTGATGCATTCAATAACGCAAACGATAAAATTGTTAATATCGTGTGCAATGGCAATGCTATCACAAACGATTTAATGGGGAAAATTGTGTGTGATGTACCTGTGAACGGAAACGTTTTCCTTGAAACGACTGTGAGGGATGTACATACGAACGGAAACGTTTAGTGGGGACTGATTGTGTGGGATGTACTTGCGACTGGAAACAATTTCGCCTGTATAATTGTATTTTTTAGCTCTACTGTACGTATTTCCGTATTTGAGCGCTCACCGGTCGCACACGACCTCATTTTGCCGAGCGTGTGTGCCAGGAGGGCATATCCTCGACGGTTTCTGGGTCGTGTGGGAAGGATCCCCCCCCCCATCACCGTCACTCACTAGTAGACGATTCCAAATGACGTCGCGGAAAGGGGTTAAAAACCGTTTGTATAGCACCGACGCATACCAGTGAATAAATGGATTTTCAAGAAGAAGACTGACGCTGGCTGTAATGTTACTGTCTACAAAGCTCGAATTTTTGCGAAAAGTTTTTGACAAGTTCAAGGAGTTGACTATGCTGAGACCTTCTCACCCGTAGCGATGCTCAAGTCTGTCCGAATCATGTTAGCAGTTGCCGCATTTTATGATTATCAAATTTGGAAAATGTCAAAATTGCATTCCTTAATGGATTTCTTAAAGAAGAGTTGTATATGATGCAACCAGAAGGTTTTGTCGATCCCAAAGGTGCTAACAAAGTGTGCAAGCTCCAGCGATCCGTTTATGGACTGGTGCAAGCATCTCGGAGTTGGAATATACGCTTTGATAGTGTGATCAAAGCATATGGTTATATACAGACTTTTGGAGAAGCCTGTATTTACAAGAAAGTGAGTGGGAGCTCTGTAGCATTTCTAATATTATATGTAGATGACATATTGTTGATTGGAAATAATACAGAATTTCTGGAAAGCATAAAAGGATACTTGAATAAGAAATTTTCAATGAAAGACCTCGGTGAAGCTGCTTATATATTGGGCATCAAGATCTATAGAGATAGATCAAGACGCTTAATTGGACTTTCACAAAGCACATACCTTGATAAAGTTTTGAAGAAGTTCAAAATGGACCAGTCAAAGAAAGGGTTCTTACCTGTGTTACAAGGTGTGAAGTTGAGTTACACTCAATGCCCGACCACTACAGAAGATAGAGAGAAAATGAAAGTCATTCCCTATGCCTCAGCCATAGGATCTATCATGTATGCAATGTTGTGTACCAGACCTGATGTCTGCCTTGCTATAAGTTTAGCAGGGAGGTACCAAAGTAATCCAGGAGTGGATCACTGGAAAGCGGTCAAGAACATCCTGAAATACCTGAAAAGGACTAAGGATATGTTTCTCGTTTATGGAGGTGAAAAAGAGCTTGTCGTAAATGGTTACGTCGATGCAAGCTTTGACACTTATCCGGATGACTCTAATTCGCAAACCGGATACGTATTTATATTGAATGGTGGAGCTGTTAGTTGGTGCAGTTCCAAACAGAGCGTCGTGGCGGGATCTACGTGTGAAGCGGAGTACATAGCTGCTACGGAAGCAGCAAATGAAGGATTCTGGATGAAGGAGTTCATATCCGATCTAGGTGTCATACCTAGTGCGTCGGGTCCAATGAAAATCTTTTGTGACAATACTGGAGCAATTGCCTTAGCAAAGGAATCCAGACAAAAGAACCAAACACATCAAGAGACGCTTCAACTCCATCCATGATCAAGTCAAGGAGGGAGACATAGAGATTTGCAAGATACATACGGATCTAAATGTTGCAGACCCGTTGACTAAGCCTCTTCCACGAGCAAAACATGATCAGCACCAAGACTCCATGGGTGTTAGAATCATTACTATGTAATCTAGATTATTGACTCTAGTGCAAGTGGGAGACTGAAGGAAATATGCCCTAGAGGCAATAATAAAGTTTTTATTTATATTTCCTTATATCATGATAAATGTTTATTATTCATGCTAGAATTGTATTAACCGGAAACTTAGTACATGTGTGAATACATAGACAAAACAAAGTGTCCCTAGTATGCCTCTACTTGACTAACTCGTTAATCAAAGATGGTTAAGTTTCCTAACCATAGACATGTGTTGTCATTTGATGAACGGGATCACATCATTAGAGAATGATGTGATGGACAAGACCCATCTGTTAGCTTAGCATAATGATCGTTAAGCTTTATTGCTATTGCTTTCTTCATGACTTATACATATTCCTCTGACTATGAGATTATGCAACTCCCGAATATCGGAGGAACACCTTGTGTGCTATCAAACATCACAACGTAACTGGGTGATTATAAAGATGCTCTACAGGTGTCTCCGAAGGTGTTTGTTGGGTTGGCGTAGATCAAGATTAGGATTTGTCACTCTAAGTATCGGAGAGGTATCTCTAGGCCCTCTCGGTAATGCACATCACTATAAGCCTTGCAGGCAATGTGCCTAATGAGTTAGTTGCAGGATGATGCATTACGGAACGAGTAAAGAGACTTGCCAGTAACAAGATTGAACTAGGTATGATGATACCGGCGATCGAATCTCGAACAAGTAACATATCGATGACAAAGGGAATAACGTACGTTGTTATTGCGGTTTGATCGATAAAGATCTTCGTAGAATATATAGGAACCAATATGAGCATCCAGGTTCCGCTATTGGTTATTGACCAGAGAGGTGTCTCGGTCATGTCTACATAGTTCTCGAACCCGTAGGGTCCGCACGCTTAACGTTCGATGACGATTTGTATTATGAGTTATATGTTTTTGGTGACCGAAGTTTGTTCGGTGTCCCGGATAAGATCACGGACATGACGAGGAGTCTCGAAATGGTCAAGAGGTGAATATTCATATACTGGAAGGTAGTATTCAGACATCGGAATGGTTTCGAGTGGTTCGGGTATTTTACCGGAGTACCGAGGGGTTACCGGAACCCCCCGGGGGAAATATTGGGCCTACATGGGCCTTAGTCGAGAGAGAGGGGAGCCCACAAGGGGTGGCCGCCCCCCCCCCTCCCCTGGGAGGCCGAATTAGACTAGGGGAGGGGGCGGCGCCCCCTTTCCCTTTCCCTCTCCCTCTCCTTCCTTTTCCCCTCCAGTGAGAAAGGAAAAGGGGGGATCCTACTAGGAGTGGAGTCATAGTAGGACTCCCCCCATGGCGTGCGCCTCCTGGCCGGCCGCCTCCTCCTTCCCTCCTTTATATACGGGGGCAGGGGGCACCCCGTAGCACATCAATTGTTCTCTTAGCCGTCTGTGGTGCCCCCTCCACAGTTTACTCCTCCGGTCATAGCGTCGTAGTGCTTAGGTGAAGCCCTGCGCGGACCACATCACCATCACCGTCACCACGCCGTTGTGCTGACAAAACTCTCCCTCGACCCTCTGCTGGATCAAGAGTTCAAGGGACGTCATCGAGCTGAACGTGTGATGAACTCGGAGGTGCCGTACGTTCGGTACTAGATCGGTTGGATCATGAAGACGTTCGACTACATCAACCGCGTTAACCTAACGCTTCCGCTTTCGGTCTACGAGGGTATGTGGACACACTCTCCCCCTCTCGTTGCTATGCATCTCCTAGATAGATCTTGCGTGATCGTAGGATTTTTTTGAAATTGCATGCTACATTCCCCAACAAGAACAAATATGCATGTGTTGGACTTGTTGTAAATGAACAATGAGGTGTCAGACTTGGAGGGAACAAAACCAAGTTCCTGCATTTTATGACAGAGACGGGAATCCCATGCTCTTGGGGCTTGCTTCAACCCATATAATGCTTTATCAAGTTCACAGACATGAGTGGGAGCACTTTTACTTTCAAACCCAGGAGGTTGTTTCATATACACCTCTTCCAGAACACCATGGAGAAACGCATTTTGCACATCTAGCTGTCTGAGACTCTGACCCCAGGATACAACAATGGACAACACAAGACGGATAGTGGCAGCTTTTACAACTGGACTAAATGTGTCTTCATAGTCTATACCATATCGCTGTTTGAAGCATTTTGCAACAAGCCTAGCCTTATAACGATCAATGGTTCCATCGGATTTTCTTTTAATCCTAAACACCCACTTGTAGTCAATCAAATTTTTACCTTGCTGTGGAGGAACCAAATGCCATGTGTTATTTTTCTTGAGTGCTATGTACTCTTCCTTCATAGCTTTCATCCATTTTCATCACCAAGAGCCTCTTCAACTGTAGTAGGTTCACCTGGTTCACCTGTAGAGCAAATCATACCATATTTGGTTATATTTTTGTAATTTACAGGTTTCGTTACCCCTATATGTAGACGTGTAAGACGAGGTGATGAAGTGATCAATTATGTGGCCATAGAGGATCCCATGGGCTGCACAGAGGCGTTAGCCGCAGCAGATCCCGAGGAGAGATCCTCTGCCACAGCCACATGCGGATTTTCTGTGGCCAATGACCGCGCCTCGATACTGGCCTGATCCGCAGAAGATCCTGGCATGTGGGCCAGCCCATCATTCTCTAATGATGGCGCATCTGCTCGGGAGTCCGCGCCTGTCGGTTGCTCAGGCAGATCGACACAGGATTCCACGCCCGTGCCGAGGCCCACACCGGTGGAGCGGCCTGGAACCCGCCGCTTGTAGCACATGGGTTGGCTGCCTAACTGGCATCGCCTGCGCCAGCTGCATGCTGCCAAGTGGCAGGCGATGATTGACGTGGAGCTTGGGCCGCACCGCGGCTAGTGAGAGGCAGCCGTGTGTCACCCACGGGATCGGAGGCACTGGCGCATGCGCCTGTGCCTGGTCCGCCTGGTATGTCTGCGGCAACAGATCCCGAGGAGGATCTGATCCTCTGCCCTAGAACTGATCCCGAGGGGGATCTGTCTCTTGTTTCGGGACACATAAAATGAAGCCCAAACTTTGCACAATTTTCATCATTTTGAGCTGCATTTTCGCCATTTTCTTCGTTGTTTGCTCCTGTTTCATCACAATGCTCATGCATGCTATCAGTAGGATTAGTCAATAGTTGATCATCAATATTGTTTCCCCCTTGATCAATAGCGGTGAGATGTGGAGGCAAAAGAAGAATTTCTTTGCAAAGGAGAGCACCGGCATTAGGATGGAGATCAGCAAAAGGGAATTTAGTTTCATCAAAGACAACGTCATGAGAAATATAGACACGGCTCGTAGAGACATCAAGGCATTTGACATAAGTTTTCGATTATTGTATGGACGGAGATTGGGCCAACATGCACATCCAAACACATGAAGGGACTTGTAGTCTGGTTTGGTGTGAAATAGTCGTTCTACCGGAGTTTCATTGTGGATGACACGACTAGGAAGCATATTAATAATATGCACGGCAGTGAGGAACGCTCCGTCCCAAAACTTGATCGGCATGGAGGCTCCTGCTAAGAGGGCAAGTCCAACCTCGACAATGTGGCGATGCTTACGCTCGGCATAGCGGTTCTGTTGGTGAGCATGAGGGCATGGCACATGATGTGAGATGCCAAGAGCTTGGAAGGAGTTTAATTTATCATACTCCCCTCCCCAGCCGGATTGGACATCAATGATTTTGCTGTCAAACTTGCATTCGAGAAGAGCTTGAAATTTTTTAAAGACTTGGAAAACATCTGATCTTTTCTGAAGAAGATAGATCCAAAAGAATTTGCTGTAGTCATTGATAAAACTCACATAATAGGCGTGTCTACCCACAGAGCTAGGGGCAGGGCCCCAAACATCAGAGAAAATTAATTGCAAAGGTTGTGTGGAGACACTAGTAGATATAGGGTAAGGTAACTGATGACTCTTAGCTCGTTGACAATTGTTTCAATATGGCGCTCACCAACAAACGGGAGCTTATTTTTCCTAAGCAATCTTTCAACTAGAGAAAAAAGAGCATGTCCTAATTGATTGTGCCATCGTGTTGATGAAAGCTTGACAACACCATAGGCTTGTTTATTGAATCTTCTACGCTCCGGAATCAACGGGTAAAGCCCTCGAACACATCTACCTCGATAGAGGATTTTTTTTCGTGGCCCGATCCTTGATAAAAAAGAAATAAGGATGAAACTCGAGGAAGACATGATTATCAATAGCAATTCTATGAACGGAGAGAAGATTCTTATCGACACTAGGAACATGCAAAATTTTCTTAAGATGGATTTTTCGTTTAGGGGTACTAAAAATTGAATGACCAACATGACATATCCGCATACCTTCTCCCCTGACAGTATGTATCTGATCTTCTCCGCGGTATTTTTCCTTCATTGTCACCTTCTCAAGTTCGCTGGTGATGTGATTGGTGGCGCTGCTATCGACATACCAATTGGTGTCGACCCCATAGGAGCCATCAGCACCGGCGGCGACCTTGTCCTCGTCTTGGGAGTCGTTGTCATCTTCGTCGTAGCGGTACGAGCAATCTTTTCTTGTGTGCCCCGGCTTGCCGTAGATCTGACAACGAGGGCTATCCGCATGGGCCCGGCCAGAGCCACCGCCACGGCGACCCCTGGTGCCTGAGCGCCCGCTGCCGCTTTCACCGTGCCCTCCACCAGAGGACCGCCCTTTGCCGCGGGAAGAGCAGCGGTAGCGAGAACCACCACCACGACCACGAGATGCAGCGTTTGCAGATGACTTGAAGCCACCGCCGCTGCCGGAGCCATGGAACTGAGCCATGCGTTGGTCGAAGTTGCTGAGCATGGAGAAGATCTCGTCGAGGGAGGCAGGAGTGACACGAGCATCGAGGGCTGAGACGAGGGGCTGATAGTCCTGATCCAACCCATGAAGAATATAGGAGATGAGTTCATCATCCTGGGTCGGCTTGCCGGCCGCGACGAGTTCGTCCGCAAGGCCGCGCATCGAGGAAAAGTAGGAGGCGACGGACTAGTTTCCCTTCTGGGTGTTGATGAGGGAGGTGCGGATGTTGTTGATGCGACGGAACGACTGCGACGAGTACATGCGCGCCAGAGTCGTCCAGAGCGCGGTCGCCGTGGTGACCGTGGTCACCGTGATGAGGACTTCCTTGGAGAGGTTGCTCAGCAGATAGCCGAGCACCTGTTGGTCCTCCCTGACCCATATTGGGTGGAAAGGGTTGGGCTCAAAGGTCTCATTGTCGTCCTTGTCCTTGGCGGCGAGGAGCTTGGCCGGCTCTGGCAGGGTGCCATCGACGTAGCCGAAGACCCCAGCGTCACGCAGTTGCCACGTGATCTGCATGCGCCATAGCACATAGTTTGTGCGGGAGAGCTTCTCGGTGACCTGGCCATTGAGGCTAGGTTGGGAGATAGCGCCGGATGATGAAGACATGGCTAGGCACAGATTGGAATCATGGAAAGCTTAGATGGGAAGAGGGATGGCTATGATTACCATGTGCGACTGGCAGAAACGTCTTACCCTATCTTGGGTGACGTGTTGCATGTTATATAGCAGGGGCGCAATAACCCTGACAGCGCATACATGAATCGATTGAGACGAGCTAGAGATACATCTTGAGGAGAAAGAAAAGGAGGAGATAGGTTTAGTTACAACAGAAAAGAGATCTAGCCTAAACTACCTCCTGGACTATCTCATGTAAATATCATCCACGTTACACCACGTTGCAGGATACAATGCGCTGGTTTAACATGTCGATCTGAACACTTACAAGAGCACAACTTTGGTAAAATGGCAACTTTAGATTTTTTTTCATCAAAAGAGCACATCATTTCGCAATCTTCCATATCTGTGACCCTGTCGTTAACTACGACATTTTCAACTGGATTCAACACACAAGGAACATTTGAATGCAGCCATTTAACATAATAGCAACACAGTTCCTTAATTCTGACATGGTTCACAACAATAGCATCACAACAGGGGTTGTTCACATAATAGTAGCATGGTTGCCAAATAGAGATCTGACATAGTTTTACACCAGAGAGATTTGCCCATGTACCTAGTACCAACTACAGTTCTCGATAATAAGCCTTTGATTTATTCCTCCAGATGAGATGGATAGCATTCTTTCTAGCTCTAGAATATGAATTTATTATAGAAATAGGTGCCATTCTTCTAGTGTCACACCTGGGCTTGAGTGAGCTATTGCAGATAAAGTCTTGTTGTTCTTCCCATTGCGAGGGTTCAGCAACATCTGTGGAGACTTTAGCGCCTCTGGATTTTCTTTTATAACTTTATTAAGACCACACTTAGGCTAGGCAAGGAACATTTCTACTAGATGATGAGACAGAACTTAACAACTTGGTTCTCTCCCCTCCTTTCCCTTTGCGTGTTGTTTCTCGGTGCATGCCTTTCGGGCTGGAGAGGGGGACTAAAACATATGGAAGGCCGGATCTTCTATTTTGTGACGCAGTGTTCTTCTCAATGCTATATATCCGAAGTCAGGTCTTTCAGTAATATTTTCCAAAATGGTGTTATTTTAATGGTACAGATGCAAATTTCTCATGTTAATGGTATATCTAAAACATTTCTACTAGATGATGAGACAGAACTTAACAACTTGGTTCTCTCCCCTCCTTTCCCTTTGCGTGTGGTTTCTCGGTGCATGCCTTTCGGGCTGGAGAGGGGGGCTGAAACATATGGAATGCCGGATCTTCTATTTTGTGATGCAGTGTTCTTCTCAATGCTATATATCTGAAGTCAGGTCTTTCAGTAATATTTTTCCAAAATGGTGTTATTTTAATGGTACAGATGCAAATTTCTCCTGTTAATGGTATATCTAAAGTTAAAATAGGTGTGTTGTATGATCTAAAAAAATGTCTACTGATCATTTACAATCACTTGTTTCTGTTGATTAATGCACAAGATCGATGGATCCTCGTGTTGTTGTTTGTTCTACTTGGTAATTTTTGGCAAGTAAAATTCGGTTCATTCTTTAGATTATATGCGCAAGACGATGCCCCATTTCCAAGCCCGTTTAAATTAATCATGATCCACTGTTTTCATACAATCTGCTGCATATTCTATAACATTCCACGTACTTGCAAAAGTCACCAATGGTACGTAAAAACAAATCATATTTAGCTATATGTGAAACAACTTTTGCAACTAAACATTTAGTGTACATTAGTAGAATGCCCGTGCGTTGCTACGGGCTACAATGCATATATAATAAATGAAATAAACGATGATTATGGCCATCTCGAAGGACGAAGCTAATTTCTTCCACATATGTTCGGGCGTGTGTAGACATAAAATGGGCGCCCATCGGGCTCCCCAAAATCCATCCATCTGGATAGTCCGGGCTCCTCCAAATTCACTCCATATGTTGGAAACAACTATAATTTTCCGGACTATTCGCCATGTTATCTCCAACACGCGGTCCCACAAAAATCCTGCCTCACGAAGCTCCCTTCTTTTTCCCTGTTGGACACTCCCCTTCCCGCTCGGTTTCACATCATAGCGGGACATTTTTCTCACTGGAGCCCTATCTTTTAAAACCAGATGACGCCCACCTCACCTTCATCATGGCACCGTGTACGGCCACCACGAAAGACGCCGCCGGAGATAGTGCACTAACTGAAACAGGAGCACGGATTTTACCAAACCTGCAACGAGCAAGACCAACCTCTTTTGTACTTCAACTGGCACCCAAGCTTCTTCGCCACCAGTGTCACTGTTGCTCTGCCAATATGTGCAAGAGTGTCACCGCCTCCGTGACGGGAGGGAGGGAATGGGATTTTACTGGAGGTTCAAGCCAGCCCGCCTCCACTTCAATTTCATCACTCCCGAGCCCGTTCCAGAGTAGCTCGACTCCAAATTCTTGTCTACTAGCAAGGATTTAAGGCTCTAGATACCAATTGACAGGCCTTGGCTAGAGAAATCGGGGAACATAGAGAGATTCAGAGAAGAAACACTTAGAAACAGAGGAAGCTCAACTTGTCACGGGGATTTACTATTCTCAGATGAATGCTTGATAAAACTTACAAGATTACAAGGAAGTTCGGGGATGTTTGGTTTACGCCCATGCCAGCCCCACTAAATCAAGGGCACACCAAAATTTTGGCATAGGATTTGCCCGCCCATGTTTTGCCAGTGCCTACGTACAGCAGCCCGAAGGAATCGGTAGCTACGACCAAAATATTTGGCGAGGCTTAAAAACTTGGGATTAAAAAAAATGATAGCCCATGACTGCAGTCAACACCAAAAATTGGTATGGTAACTGTTGGCCACAAACATCCTCTTGTTGCCAAAATTGTTGGCCACAAACCAAACATCCTCTTTATGCCGGCCAACATGACAACGTCTAGGGTTCAACCCAAATACAAGTGATAAGATATTCCTGCCCTTTGGCTTATACAGCTTATATATCCCAGAAATAGAACAACAAAGCAAAAAAAGATAAACAGTAGGTGACTGAGGACCCTAGGATCAGAGATGGACGGTTACACAGTCAGCGGCCGCAGCTAAGAGATATGGAGCTGTGGATGAACGTACAAGTGTCCAACTCTTCAGTAATCTTCGGATAGAGCTTCAGTGATGGCTCCTGGCAGTTTTCCCAATAGATGGGAAGCATTCACGTGAACAAGCAAGCCATTCAATGAGAAGATGAAACATGATTCTATTCAACCAAGTAGATGGAAAGTGAACAACACAAGTGCATAAATTAAATTTTCTTTAATTATAGACCTAAAAATTTGAAGCACACTATTATGTAAACCCAAGGGAAAAAACAAATAATTTATTCTCATAATATTGGTCCAAAACAATGTCTTTTACCATGCTCAATATCTTCTTAACTCCTTGTTAAGAAAATATATAACGTTGGCAGACCTTGCTGTGATAGAAGGATTTGACAATATCAAACGCCGAGTGGTCATCCTTGCTAAGCGTGCCTCATTCCTTTCTATGGTAGAAGGATTTGACAGTATCAAACGCTGAGTGGTCATCTTATTCATGGTCACCTACACTTATTAATCAATAATAAAACTCCCTCCAAGGTCCACACGGTAGTACTTAGCACTAAAATATGAGAAAAACCATGACACCAATGTCAGTGTTACTACAAATAGATCAGGAGAGATACAGTCTACACTCTACAGATATAAAAAAACACATGTATAAATTTCTTTCTGACAAATAATCATACACTTATGTCAATATGGCATCCTCATGATGTTGGACTGTCACTATTTTTAAAACTGGGTATTTTTTGCTCTAGTCATTTCTTCCTGAAAAGATGACAGTGTAACTCATGTCTGCTAAAATAGTAGTGATACTGTACATATCAATAGTCTGCTCTTCCCTGTAGCTATGGTGATCAAACATGGGTCTCAATGGATAATAAAACGACCACCAAAGTTATACCAAAATGGCAAAAGAGAAGTTAACTGCAGACTGCAGTATCTTCATATGTACTTCCCTTGTAGTTTTTTTTTCTACAAATTCTGTAGGGAAGGACCCGACAGTCAATCTATTGATACAATAAATATGAGAAATCTATACCTACTAATAAAAGAAATAGATATTCTTAGTCCATTTTGCTAATTTATAGAAAAAACCCTAATGTTTCTGACATTAAACCCGCGTTATATATTAATTGTTTTTTAAATACTCATATCTTTTAAACCATAACTTCAAATTTAACATGTTATATACGGAATTTGATTAGAAAAATGTGTAGAATCTAAATATGATGTTGTTTTACCTGTTAACATTTACAAAATACTATCTAGGCTGCAATGTTAATCAACAATGCATTATTTGTCTTTTTTTTCATATCGGTACTGATTCTTATTGGGGATGAACACCTCAGCAAAATCAAGATTGGACATGAAGTTGAAAATAAATTTTCTAAAGACACCCAATAAATAAGGACATGCATGACAAGAAATAAAAGCAAGACCAAATAAAGATGGGATGTCCGCTATAAAAGAAATAAAAGAGAAAATGCAGAGGAGATCAGATAAAGATGAGATGTTGCGTTATTCCCCTATATATAAGAAGAAGAAAAAAGAGGATGTGCCAGAAAAAAATAAAAAGGAGGCATGCATGACAAAACATTAAATAAAAGACAAGTTTGATAAGATATAAATCATGATGAAACAAGGACCGATACCTATGACATGTATAGCAAGAAATAGTGATGAAATAGGGGCGCAAGTACCTGCGTCCACAGAAGACCATACAAAAATGATCTTTTCCAGACAAAAAAAATATTTTTATGATTAGAAAATCATGTATCTTTTTAACAACCTTTTTAACAACTCTTCATGTATTTTTTGTTATTTTTACCTGTTAAATATTTTTAAATATTATTTTGGAAGATATTTAAATAAAACAAATGCTTTTCTAAATTATCTGTATCTTTTAAACTGTAACTCCAATTTTAACATGTTATATATGAAATTTGATTAGAAAAATGTGTACAATCTGAATATGATGTTATTTTTACTTGTTAAATATTTTTTAAATATATTTTTGGAAGCAAACTTATAGTCTATAGCGCACGATCCATTTTTCTTTTGTACCGGCGGCGATCCGGATTGCAAATAAACACCCACTAAAACCATATAGGGAGAAAACATCGATAACTACACATGCATACCTTTGAAAAACCTCGCAGGGGAAAACAACAGATTTCTCATCGCGGGAGTGAGAAAGAGCAAGAGGGAGAGAGAGATGTCTTAAGATTAACCGCATTCAAACACGTTTTGGTTTGTGTGAACACTGTGACCACCGCCGACGAGGGTGAGGAGGATAAGAGGCTACACAAATGTGATGCCTCGCTAAAATAAAGGAGATTGACCTATTTGTGGTCTTAAGTGATGGTTGTTGGGTTAAAAGCGTGTGTTATTTTTTCCTTCGTTGTAACGCACGGACTCTTTTGCTAGTACAACTTACGCACAATACCTCGACCAACTGGCCCTTGCACGGGGCAGCAGACGGACTGTCAGGCTCTTCCATGTTGTACTCACCGGTGCACCCGCCAGGCAACTGGCCACCATCCCTCAACTCTACCTGCTCACTGCCGGCAGATTAGCACATGGTTGCATCAGCCGGCAATACAACTGCCCATCAAAGAACAAAATATAATTAGCACAAAACTGGGATTAAGAAAAAAATGAAACTTGGCATAAACGCCTAATCTAAAGCTGCAATTGGAAAGCAAATTATGTTATCTCAGATATAGGGTATAGCAAATGCAGTTTCTCTACAGATTTATAAACCAATAATATAACCACAATTGCAGTACAGAAAAAGGGAACACTTGATTTGATTTAGAACATATATACAACCATCCACTTGCCTCATAGGGTACCCTACTCCCTCGAGCATCCAATTGAAAGGTATTCACTTTCCGTGGGGAACTCCATCCAGATTTCAGACTGGGATAATTCAATCACGAGAGAGATTGCGGCATTGCGCTTTTATTGTTGCCGTAGCGCGTCATCCTCCCTGATCACCCTAGCCGCCACCATTTACGTGGAGATGTCTGTTGCTAAGGTAGATTGTCAAGCTATCCAAGTTCATCAGCTTCAGAATTCTCTTTTGAGTGGCATCTACAAGCGTTGGATTTCATGATAAAAGCAGTGACATTCGATCGAGCATGCCAATTGACAATCATTGTCGGTCGGTACCAGATATAAATCACTTGGACTCATCGAAGATGACGATGAAGCAGACGCGCCGCTGACCCTCGATCATCTTCTCGCAGAGTCGCGAACCACCACAGTTGCCCCATGACGAAGAAGTTTTTTTTACGTGAAGTGAACCATGAAAAGTTGGGAGTGCAGGAACCATGCTGAATCTATTTTTGAGTGTCTTACTTGTCCAATATACAAGCACCACTTTAGCCGAAAAGTTCTCAAATAGACATTTCCGAGAAACATGGTAATAATATTATTAACATATCAAGCTGAAAAGAAAATTTCACCTGGAACGGAATGTTTCCAGAAAATAGTGATGCATTGACCATTGACTGAAAGTGCACTAAATCATAATGTATATTCAAGTGTCGATAACTTCAGGACATAATTTTGATTGCTCAAAGGCTAGTGACATTCTTTAAAAAATGAAAAGACTAATATCATGCCATTTCATATGCAGATAGTTTTGTGCAACAGTATATACACTCCAGAATAAAACAAAACACAATCTAATTTAGAAACAATGCCGGTGAATTACCTCAGGTATAATAAAATAACCTGACTAAGTAAATGTGAAATAAATAAGTAAATGCAAAATAAAAAGAGAACATCACCAGTGTCTCTTAGCCCTCCCTATGTCACCCTTCATTACCTTGGCCAGCCAGTGCCTAGATCAGACAGTGGTGAGTCAGATCTTGTGGTACTCCCTACTTCCCTAGAGCTTTCATCTCCTTCACCCATGTCATAAGCTTCAGGCATTTTGGCTCTCCACCTCACGACGATGCGGACAAACTGAAGACATTGGCATCAAGTGATCACGGTGTCAACAATATTACTCTGCAATATTCTCAAAGGGGGGAGTGGGGGGCATACCTTAGCAGTATCATCTGCACTCTCAACATGCTCCTTAGTAAGATCATTAGTCTTCTTATTGTATCTTGCACACGTAAACTGATAAACCATTAATGCCAAGGTTTATTTCAAATGCACTGAATAACGGCCTATGGGTACGCATCTAGCTAAAAGAGAAAATCTGTAGTGTAATTATCATATCTGCATATCCTCAGTCCCTGGTACAAAGCTATCAGTAACGATGCACTTTATGGGAAATCGGTTAGAATCAGTACCGGAAGTATTTTTTGCTACACATGCATGATGTACTGTTCTTGTAGAGCTGAGAGACGATAATTAGCTACCCCTCTGTAAACTAATATAAAAGCATTTATATTACTAAAATAGTGATTTAAACGCTCATATATTAGTTTACGGAGGGAGCAGTTAATTGTCCGTCGCTGCCCGTAGCAAAGCACTGCTAGGGATCAGGAGACCCAGCCGTGGGAGGGGGGCGAGGAGAAGACTGGGGTGAGCTCCTCCATGGACCCGGCAGCGACCACCGTGGCCACCTCCCTAGCGTCGTCGGAGGTGGCCGGGGAAGCTGCGTCGGTTGTGGCCACGGCCAGATCCGTGGAGCACGGCGACGGGAGGTCGGGAAGGGAGAAGAACGACGATGGTGGAGGCCCCCCTCCCCCGATCTAGCGACATGGACAGATCCATCCGGGAGAAGATCCATGGAGGTTGAGAGATAGCGATGTGGAGGTGAGGGCTGGCCGGTGGCGATTGAGAGGATGGCTTCGGTGGCGGCCATGGCCGAATTCTGGAGGGGACGCGATGGTGACATCTTGAGGAGGAGGACGGTGAGGGCATGAGGACGAGGTCATCGTCGGGAGACACCACGTCGGCGTGAGGTGGATATGGTTGAGCGAGGGCGCCTCGTTCATCTGGGTTTTTTTCGCTACGTGCGAGGGGAGCCTTGTCGTCTGGTTTTCTTTTGTTACGTGCAAGGGGATCCTTGTTGCCTAGTTTTTTGTGACGTGCGAGATAAAATCGAGGGGTAGAGGGAGGTGGCATGAAGACGAAAAAACCCAGACGGATGAGGACGAAAAAAGCCAGACAAAGATGGGAGGTGGGACAATAAACCCAGAATGAAGACTACCAACTGCTTCA
The DNA here is from genome assembly GCF_002575655.3 of Aegilops tauschii subsp. strangulata. Taxonomy (NCBI): domain Eukaryota; kingdom Viridiplantae; phylum Streptophyta; class Magnoliopsida; order Poales; family Poaceae; genus Aegilops; species Aegilops tauschii. Next base: position 517,442,080 of record NC_053037.3, on the reverse strand, counting down.
TTAGGAGTAGAGATACTCTCCCATTCTCATCCCACAAAGCATACTACACAAGTTCACTATTTTCCACTCATTTTCTGTAGCCAACAATTTATTAGAGGCAGTAACAATAGGAATTTTGCCATACTTAAATAAGCTATGCTTAACATTATGGTGTTTATCCAAATTTTATGACTGCTGTATTATTATGTTAATATTCGTAATTATCATATTTATGTTTCAGTCCTACATTATAATTTTAGACATCATTAGGTCTCATATGTATGAGTAAGAAAATCATGATTCATAATATTTGTTTGTATCAATCTATTTTGTCTCCTTTCAGTTGGAAGCTGGAGGTTAATTGTTTAATCATGTACTAAGTGATTTTTATTGTTGTCGATCAGCTTGTCTGGAGCCAATGATGATGAATGTGCCTTATGACAGTTGCATGCCTAACTGGAGGGTCTGTGGAAGGCATGCATATTGCGCCATGATGCAGGTATTCTCACTGAAGCTAGCTAACACGTCATATGTTGGTGAACCAATTGAGTTGTATGGCTACGTGGCTGTCAGAGATCTGTTGAACCCTATGCGCAACTATGTCTTCAACCGTACAAGAGATGATCCTTTCATTGTGGGGCATGATGGCCTCATACAAATGTCTGGCCCTAAGAGAGGCATCAGAATGCAAGCTACTGTGGTAATCGAGTTTTACCTGAAGATTAAGACGGGAGGAGAAGAAGGTGGTGATCTAGAGCTCATTGATGGTGTTGCCCAATTCAGCGACAGATGCAATAGCCATGCTAGCGTAATCACACGCCGATTGGATGGTGATTGTGGCTCAGTGGACATAACGTTTGCACTTCTAGAACAAGCCTCGGAGGCCAATGTACATGTTGGGATATCAGAAATCAAGTAGGACAGTTGCTTAAACCTGTGTTTGGTAGGGTCTTACACTAGCCCATCTTATGTAGCACGTGGCAAAATCCAGCTGTTTGATGGAGTTATCGCTGCCGAGACATCTGAGCTAAGCAGGGTCGTGGTTGCTGTGGCGCAAGATGCTAAGTTGGTTGTCACATTGGAGCTCAGTCAGAAGGGTGGGCAGGACATGTATCAATGTGATGTTTTCCGTGTTGAAAAACATGGAACTTCACAACTGAAGATTCAGAACATTTAACTGAATACCACAACAAATGAACCAAATAGTTTACTGAGCACCACATTGTACAATAGAACATACTAGAAGATCAGACAGTTAACCAAACCAAGCATGCTTAACAACTTAGAAATATAACAATCGTATATATTTCTCATGTACTTAATACAACCAAATTCGATTTTTTTCTCACATGCATAACAATACAAAATTGCACCCACAAGAATTGAACATCACATTGCAGAATTAGACATCACAACAAATGAACCAATAGTTAACTGAGCACCACATTGCATAATATAAAACATATATATTAGAGGATCAGATTGCATAGTAATATTACATAGGAAAATTCACTGGAATTTCTAAAGGAAAAGCAGGAGCATCACATGCAACAGGTAAACCGAACATGTTTAAGTTGCGTAGCTAGCCGAACATAGGTCCTTATAGTAAGCTAAAAAAACAAGCTACTCCTCATTGTCGGAGATATTGATGACGATGGGATCCTTGGACTTGGAAGAGGGTGATGCCTCCACATCGTGTGTTAGAAAGCGAGATCAATGTCAACAATTAATGGTAGATGAGATACGTGGAATCATGAATGTCACAAGAGCCGGGGAACATAGATCAGGTCATCTAGCTACACAGAGAGTATATTATAGGAACCCAGATGCATTATAAGTAGTAGTAGTAGTAGTAGTACATACATTGTAGAACCTAATTCAGTGAGTCGATCCATTAGTTAAGGGTAGGAGGTAATCCAAAAGGAAATGAAGCTAACACGAGGGAACCTATATGTGACGCAAAAGCTAACATGGAGGCCACAATGAAGTTAGGCAACAAGCATCCAGCCGGGACCATACAAATGAAAGATAGTACCCATATAAGTTGCGAAAATCCATTTCTGCACCCGAGCTCATCTGCACCCACGCTGACGAAAAAATCAAAACAAATACTAGAAAAATTCAAAAAATTCTAATTTTTTTGTGTTGTAGACAATTTGATGCGTGAGGTCCGCTCCAATTTTCAAATCATTTGGACATCAGAGGAGCTCTCGGCAAAAAAGACAAATTGGGAGTCTGTAAAAATGTTTATTGTTATGTACTGTTTTGGTCTGATTTGTCTTTTTTGCTAAGAGGTGCTCAAATGTCCAAATGACTTGAAATTCGGAGCGGGCCTCACACATCAAATTGTCTACCGCATAAATAAGATTTGGAATTTTTTGAATTTGTTTTGAATTTTTTACGAAATTGTTTCTAACCGGGTGCAGATGAGCCTAGGCACCAAAACGCCCTACTCAGTTGCGAAAATCCATTTCTGCACCCGAGCTCATCTGCACCCATGTTGACGAAAAAAAATCCATTTCTGCATCCGAGCTCATCTGCACCCTACTCTATAAGTTGCACACTTTGTAATATAGCTCGACATTGTTGTAGTAAAGGGATGTAGCAAGAATCTGGATCAGATATTAATGCATACCTGCAGAAAATAGGAAATGGGCGATACAATTATACATGCAAAGTGGATTGGCGTCGGATGTAAGGTCGACAAGGGCGAGGGCCTACGACAAAGGGTGTGCAAGATAGATGCAACTAGGGGTTGTTTTTGTGTGCGAGTTGGGATCGTTTGGGGAATTGGGACAAATTATCGAACCCAACATAATATGTAAGACACCTTGGAATAGAAAAAAAATGTGATGGTTCAGTAACAAGCTTCTTGTAAACATCTTATATAATCTAGATTTTTCTATTTTCTCATATCTCATTATAGAGACTTCTGTCGAGATATTTCTTATATCATACATGTTACAGATCTCTACTAAATTTTTTAAGGATACATCACAAACATATAAACTATATTCATGCAAGTGTCACAAAATAATCAAAGAAAACATGCGATTTTGTCAGATTTTCACAATTAAGAGGATTTAGTTTAAACATGTTATTGAAGGAGTGTTTTGATTTACTTTTATTGTAAATCTCGATGCAAACAATAGCCCAATGTTGCCATATTAAACTAGGTATGGTTGTGATTAAAATAATATTGTATAAACAAATATTAAAATTTAGTATGAATAATTATATATATTTGACCCGTACCGGAGCCAAAATTTTGGTACTTGACTCACACAAAGGCCTTCATGCATTCCTTTTTTGGCATAATGAATCGATTAGGACGGATGTAGTGAGTTCCTGAATAAATTCGGCATAGTGCAGTAGATTGTTCCTGAATTATTGTATTTTATAACCTTTAACTATATTTTTTATTTGTCGAAACCCTATAACATCATTTCTCATCTGGGTGACGACATTATGGTCTAGATCGCCCACGAGTGTATTCACCCAATCTTGTTGCGGCTGCTGTCCTTGATGGTCACTGCTTAGCTGCCAACGTAATTGGCAATTGCCATCACGAAAACTGCGCAATCGGCGCCGTTATCCTGTAGTGGAGTGCTTGCATGCTCGATGACCGATGCTTGGAAGGGAGGCAACACACAGCGAATTGAGGAGGCGAGACGTTCCACGACTGCGTTATTAATGCGACCTTCGCTGCTGTCGTGGTGCACCAGTCGAGGCGCACTGTTGATTGGTCTGTACAAAACCATGACTAGCCAGTGGGATCCCATGTCTGCTTCATCACTTGTGCTGTTGTTGACCGGTAGAATATTAATTTGTGAGGACGCAAGGAGTGCTGCATCCATCACATAAGGATCATGTAAGAAAGCCAAAGAAATTGCCGGGGACACCAGATTCACTTGATTATGCAGAGTTGGAGTAAGGCTTTCAAAGTATTGCCTGGTAATCCCATCACCGATGAAACCACCATCACTTGATTATGCAGAGTTGGAGAAGGCTTTCAGCTCAAGACTTTGCATTTTCTTCTCGACAGTTTGCTTCAAATGAAGAACGGGAGCATCCACAAACGCGAGGCCAAGTTCTTTCTTTGCAGAGGTAATTAGGTGATTTAGTACCTTCTGCAGACATGTATCAAATTGTTGTATGGGAGGAGAAATATACTAAAATGACTCAAATTGAAATACTGAGGGGAATGTCAAAATTTACCTCATCGCCAACATCTTCACGCCATTCAGGGAACCAAGGGGAGACATCGGCCGAGCCACCGACGCCGCCTCCTCTAAGCCATGTGCATTCTCTTCTTGGCAAATAAGTTTAGGTCGATTCAATATAATCGTTCTCCCAATGTCATAATCCCAATGTTGTTTTAGGAGTATTGTTACACTAAACGATATCCTAAGACCCAGAAAACGTGATTGCTACTTCTGAGCTGCGTTGGGACTTTCCCCGAAGAGGAGATGAGATGCAGTACTATAGAGATAAGTATTTCCCTCGGTGAGAACCAAGCTTTACCGAACCAATAGGAGAATCACGCAAAGCTTCGTGAACAACACCGGCACACACAAAAGCAAATACTTACACCCAACACGGGCAAGAGGGTTGTCAATCCCCTTGAACTCGTTAATTATAAGGATCAAATCTCGTAGTGGTAGATAGAAAAAAACAAAAGAAATAAAATTGCAGCAAAGGTATGTTGGATTTTTTATATATGATTAAAGTAGACCCGGGGGCCATAGTTTTCACTAGAGCCTTCTCTCCCGAACACATAACATACGGTGGGTGAACAAATTACTGTTGGGCAGTTGATAGAAAATCGCATAGTTATGACGATATTCAAGGCAATGATAATGTATATAGGCATAACATCCGAGACAAGTAGACCGACTCCTGTGTGCATCTACTACTATTACTCCACCAATCGACCGCTATCCAGCATGCATCTATGGTATTAAGTTCATAAAAACTGAGTAACGCCTTAAGCAAGATGACATGATATAGACAAAGTAAACTAAACTAATATGAATAAACCCCGTCGTTTTACCCTTAATGACAACAATACAAATGCATGTCTTGTCCCTTTCTGTCAATGGGATGGAGCACCGCAAGATTGAATTCATCACAAATCACCCTTCCACTGAAGATAAATCAATCTAGTTGGCCAAACCAAACGGATAGATCGGAGAAAAATATAAAGCTATAAAAAGCATGCATGATAAAGTTCAAAAAAGACTCAATTACTTCTCAAGGATATTCAAATCATAAACTCACAATTCATCGGATCCCAACAAACACACCGCAAAAGAAGATTACATCGGATAGAACTCCTAACATCGAGGAGAACATTGTATTGAAGATTAAAGACAGAGAAAAAACCATCTAGCGAGGGGCGGAGCAAGAAAATTTGGCCATTGGATTCGCTCATTGACTCGTTGTGATAACTTGATAGTACTAATTTTTGTTCCAGCTGTTAACTGCAAATGCACCACTACCAGCTTGTCCCTTGTTGTAATCTTTGAAAAGGTAGCAACACAACGGAAGGCCTTATGCACTTTGTCACTATACTCAAGCCAACGACCATATTCATCAAACCAATGGATTAAATCACCGTTGAGTATCTCCAATCTCCCTCTGCGGATAATCAAAATTAAGTGGTGGCCTATAAGATTCCCTTGTTAAAAATTTGCGTCTTATCCCATATTGCTTATTGGGATTTCTTGTGTACTTTGAAAAATTCTCTTCCGATCAGCGGGGTCATAAGGCAACTCATCCAAATTAATTTCTTTGTGAATAGAAGACTTCAAAAGACTAGCTGCAGTGACATTTGACAGACTTTGCCTCCGCCTAATGGGCACCTTCATATGCATCATTATTTGGTTCTGTTTCTTCTTGAAAAAACACCCTACCATAGCCTAGATCAATCAAAGTCAAAAAAACAGTCCGAAAACTAGGGCAATTTTCTACAATCGTGCTAGGCTACTAGGCTAATTTTTTTAGGGGACTATTAGGCTAAATAGAACATACACAAGAGGTAGGAGACATAGCGGTGTAACCTAATTTACCCCAAATTTTGTTGTTAAAAAGTAATAAAAAAGGGTCGTGCAGTGTCGGCACGTGGGCCTCGCCTCGCGGTCCAGACACGGTCCCAAACACGCGTGTCGGACCGGGCATGTGACATGCCAGGCACGCGTGCTTCTGGCCGGCTGGCAATGCACGGCGGCACATTGACGATGAAAATTCACCAAGCGGTGATTGGTCTTGATGCCATCATTTTGTGGTTTTTTGGTCGGCTGCTAGTGGTGACCCAAATATGTATCACTTGTGATATTTTTAGGGGGCTTGTGAAATTTTTTGGTCGTGACAACAGTTGGGTTTTTTTTCCTAAAAATGTTTCGTTTTCCTTTCAAAACAGAAAAGAAGTTTTTTTGGTCGGTGTGATTTTTTATCTGCTGCTGGAGAGAGAAAATCGGCTATTTGCCATTTTCAATATCGGGCTTCGCAAAACTGCCACTCTGAACATTGCCTTCGCAAAAATGCCACCGAGTTCGTGTGCCCTTTGATTACCATGCCATTTTTTCTTTTTTCATTGCTTTTATTTTTCTTTTCCATTTTCTGGCACCTGAAAGGACCGAAGTACCCCTATAGCTATCTTCACGTACTTTGGCATCAGATCAGCACTTGAAGCGGACGAGTGCGTGCTGCCCGCCGTGAATACCGTGCTTGCCGCATCCCTGGCCGCCAGGACTTCTTGGGTCAATCGCTGGACGCCGCCCCCATCTCCTGGACGTCGCGACGCCGCTGATTGCCTCAACGCCGCGTGCCGCCAATCTCCGCGGCGTCGCGTGCTGCCCGTCACCCAGTACCGCAGTGGCGACATGGAACCCAATCTTTCTGGACGGTATTATGTTTTATCTTTCCCTTGGTTTGTTTGTTTGATTCCAGTTCAACAAAGCTCCTCATGTGACGTATGGAATCTGTGGGAAGCACATTCATCATCCCTCATCTACTCCCTGTAGATAACCATTGATGTATAAATCCGAATGATGATATACCATCTTATTGAGAAGAATTTACAACAGAAGTAGCGCTCATAATGTAAGCATTAATTAAACAGAGGTAGTTTTTTCATTGTTATCCTGGTGGCAGTGATAGGCTGTCAATTTACAACAGAAGCGAATGTAAACTTAATTACGAAGGGAAGTAGTAAATTATGTTGAGGAACTAGAGGATGATTACACATATTTTTTGCATTGTCTTTAAGTTGAGCTAGATACATGCATTGTAGAAGTCTGATCACTAACTCAGTCTTGTGTTCATGTTTTCCTAATTGTCTGGAATAGGCATGATTCGGAGGTCGCGCTTGGTAGCAGTACTAGTACTGATAATCCATATTTATTGGTTGAGGCTTCTTCAACTGTACAACCAACACCACCTATCATAGAAGTTGACTGGGATAACTTACAAATAGTAACACATGATGATGAAGGTAGAATTGAACTAGTGAGTGAGAATCAACTATGTGAGATTTTGGGCTTGAAGGATGACAAGGAAGAGAAAAAATGTAAGACTGAACCAAAGCGTCGTAGAATGGTTGAGCAGGGGACCGATAATGAAGGTGCTGCCATTCCTGTTAGTGATGCCATACCAAATGAAGTAGTGATTACATATGATAAAGACCAGCCAAAAATGGACCTTGGCACTATGTATCCATCAATGAAGGAATTCAGGTTAGCAGTAAGACAATTTGCCATCAATGAAGAGTTTGATCTAGGCACGAAGAAGTCAGATAAGAAGAGATTTAGAGGGTTCTGCAAGTCAAGTGAAGATTGCCCTTGGAGAATTGTTGGCGGCCTACAGGATGACAAATGTACTATAAAGGTGAAATATGGATAACTGTCTAACCTCCATTTATTAATTATAAATTACGTATGTGCGTATGTCTGTCCTATTTTACTATCTAACATCCATTCCTTCTAAAACTGTATATGTGGAGGTCACGGTCTTAGTTGATCAACATGATTGTATTTCAAGCAGCAGGGTGAAGACCATAACACCATCTCAGAACTGGGTTGCTAGCAAGGCTGTGAGTATCCTTAGAGATTCACCCAGTATGGGTGCTAAAGAATTACAGAAAAAGTTGCATGAAGTGAACACATTTCTCTGAGTTGTGAGCTCATATATTTTTTGAGCTGTGAACTTATTATGTGAACTCATCACTTTATTTTGTGAGAAGTGAACACATTTCATATTCATCTACCAATCATGGTTGAAGTGTCTATATGTCTCTCCCTTGCTAATGTACTAAAATTTGAGGTTTGCATACTTTTTCTAGTCACAATTTCATTTCTTGTCTCTGAATAAGCTACAGTAAGTGCAAAAGAAAACATTGTGGCAAGTAGCTTATGGACTGAAATTTGCGGCATTATTTATTTGTCGTATTGTTGCTCAGTTGATTCTGGACATGAAATTAAACATGACATGATATTCTTGATGTAATTGCCAAGTTGCAATCCAACATCAACTAAAGGTTACAGCAAACGTCATTTAAAGGTTGCTTGCATTCAACACCGTCAGAACTTGACACGCATCCATCTCCTCCAGCGGCTGCTGCCATCATGCCACTGATGCTGATGTTCAGCACCACCCACTTCTCAGGCATGTCGCGGGGCGAGCTGCGCCAACACACGCAGGGGAGGGCGAGCTGTGCTGTCGCGCGCAGGCATAGGTGAGCACCCGCAGCGAGTGCGCGCAAGCATCCGCAAGGGGGCGAGCACCCACGGCGAACTGCGCTGGCACGCGTAAGCATTCGCGACGCGAGGGCGAACTGTGCCGGCGTGTGTAGACATGGATGAGCGCCGGCGGAGAGCTGCAGTGACGAGGGCGAGTTGCAGCGGCGCGCGCAGCCATGGGCGAGCACCTGCGGCGACCTGCAGTTCTCGCTCAGGCGTGGTCAAGCTAGGGCGGCGAGTTGGGTAGCTCGCGCGGGCATCAACGAGGTACGACGACGAGCGACCATGACGACAAGAACAAGCTAGCCTCAGAGCAATCCGGTACAGACCAGACCACAAACAGATTGGATAAGGTAGAAAGAGACAAGGGTACTTTGGTCCTTTCAGGTGCCAGAAAATTGAAAAGAAAAAGAAAAGTAATTGAAAAAGGAAAAATGGCATGGTAATCAAAATGCACACGAACTGGGTGGCATTTTTACAAAGCCAATGTTGAGAGTGACAGTTTTGCGAAACCCGATATTGAAAGTGGCAAATAGTCGATTTTCTCGGCTGGAGATGCCCTGACCAATGCCAAAATCCAGTCGAAGGGGGAAAAAAGAGATGGGGAGCGGCGGCGCCCAAGAGGCCGGGTCGTCGATGGCTCCGAGGAGCGGAATGACCTTGGGCGGCGGCAACCCCTTCGAAGAGAAGGGAAGGATGGAGAGCGGTGGCGCACAAGCCGTCTCATCGTCTATGACTCCGCGAGGTTGCGAGGATCCAAACGAAGAGAGGAGAAGTAGGATGGAGAGAGGCGGCGCAGAGGCGGTTGCATCGTCGACGGCTCCCCAGAGCAGAGTACCCTTGGGCGCCGACGGGCGTCCCCTCGACGGCGTCGTGCGTGCTGAACTGCTTTGGAAATTGAAGCATGGCGATGGATCCATCTACAGAAGCGACGGTTATTGGGCTAAAGTTTACCGTCTCTATGATACCAGTGAGAGTACGCAACTCTTTCCATCTCAATTTTTTTTTGATTTTTTTCCATTTCAATTGTCGAATCTTAGGTTAGCTCATATAGGTGATTTTAGTATTACCAAATCCCTAAAGGGCACCTCTTTATGTGGTTTCTCGATCTGAACACTTACAAGAGCACAACTTTGGCAAAATGCCAACTTCAGATTTTTGCCATCAAAAGAACACATCATTTTGCGATCTTCCATATCTGTTATCCTGCCATTAACTACGACATTTTCAACTGGATTCAACACACAAGGAACATTTAAATGCTGTCATTCAGTATAATAGCAACACAGTTGCTTAATTCTGACATGGTTCACAGCAACAACATCACAACAGGGGTTGTTCGCATAATAGTAGCATGGTTGCCAAATAGAGATCTGACATAGTTTTACACCAGAGAGATTTGCCCATGTACCAAGTACCAACTATAATTCTTGATAATAAGCCTTCGGTTTATTCCTTCAGATGAGATGGATAGCATTCTTTCTAGTTCTAGAATCTGAACTTATTATAGAAATACGTGCCATTCTTCTAGTGTCACACCTGGGCTTGAGTGAGCTATTGCAGATGAAGTCTTGTTGTTCTTCCCATTGCGAGGGTTCAGCAACATCCGTGGAGACTTTAGCGCCTCTGGATTTTCTTTTATAACTTTATTAAGACCACACTTGGGTTAGGCAAGGAACATTTCTACTTGATGATGAGACAGAACTTAACAACTTGGTTCTCTCCCCTCCTTTCCCTTTGCGTGTTGTTTCTCCGTGGTGGGGGGGGGGGGGGGGGGGGGGTCATTTGTTGGGCTGACCCTTGTGCATGCCTTTCGGTCTGGGCGTAGTGTAGGTCAGGGGTTAACATGGCAGGGACGTCCATGGAGGCAATGGACAAAAACATATGGAAGGCCCAAACGGAATCGTCTATTTTGACAGTGTTCTTCTCAATGCTATATATCTGAAGTCAGGTCTTTCAGTAATATTTTGCCAAAATGGTGTTATTTTAACGGTACAGATGCAATTTTCCCCTGTTAATGGTATATCTAAAGTTAAAATATGTGTGTTGTATGATCTAAAAAATGTCTACTGATCATTTACAATCACTTGTTTCTGTTGATTAAAAATATTTAGATGCACAAGATCGATGGATCCTCGTGTTGTTGTTTATTTTACTTGGTAATTTTTTGCAAGTTAAATTCAGTTCATTCTTTAGATTATATGCGCAAGACGATGTCCCAGTTCCAAGCCCGTTTAAATTAATCATGATCCGCTGTTTTCATACAGCTGCTGCATATTCTAGAACATGCCATGTACTTGCAAAATTCACCAATGGTACATAAAAAAAAAGTCATAATTAGCTATATGTGAAGCAACTTTTGCAACTAGACATTTAGTGTACATACTCTCTCATTCTCATCCCACGAAGCACACTACACAAGTTCAGTATTTTCCACTCATTTTCTGTAGCCAACAATTTATTAGATGGCCGTAACAATAGGAATTTTGCCATGCTTAAGTAGGCTATGCTTAACATTATGGTTTTTATCCAAATTTATGACTGCTGTATTATTATGTTAATATTCGTAATTGCCATATTTATGTTTCAGTCCTACATTATAATTTTAGACATCATTAGGTCTCATATGTATGAGTACGAAAATCATGATTCGTAATATTTGTTTGTATCAATCTATTTTGTCTCAGTTGAAAGCTGGAGGTTAATTGTTTTAATCATGTACTGAATGATTTCTATTGTTGTCGATCAGCTTGTCTGGAGCCAATGATGACTGTGCCTTATGACAGTTGCATGCCTAACTGGAGGGTCTGTGGAAGGCATTCATATTGCGCCATGATGCAGATATTCTCGCTGAAGCTAGCTAACACATCGTATGTTGGTGACCCAGTTGAGTTGTATGGCTACGTGGCTGTCAGAGATCTGTTGAACCCTATGCGCAACTATGTCTTCAACCGTACAAGAGATGATCCTTTCATTGTGGGGCATGATGGCCTCATACAGATGTCTGGCCCTAAGAGAGGTATCAGAATGCACGCTACTGTGGTAATTGAGTTTGACCTGAAGATTAAGACAGGAGGAGAAGAAGGTGGTGATCTAGAGCTCATTGATGGTGTTGCCCAATTCAGCGACAGAGGCACAAGCCACGCTAGGGTAATCACACGACGATTGGATGGTGATTGTGGCTCAATGGACATAACGTTTGCACTTCTGGAACAAGCCTCGGAGGCCACCATACAGGTTGGCATATCAGAAATTAAGCAGGACAGTTGCTTAAGCCTGTGTTTGGTAGGGTCTTACACTAGCCCATCTTATGCTGCACGTGGCAAAATCCAGCTGTTTGATGGGGTTATCGCCGCCGAGACATCTGAGCTAACCAGGGCCGTGGTTGCTATGGCGCAAGATGCAAAGTTGGTTGTAACATTGAAGCTCAGTCAGAAGGGTGGGCCGGACATGTATCGATGCGATGCTTTCCGGGTTGAAAAACATGGTACTCAAAGCTTGCCTTTCTATTTTGGTTTGGCCACTGTGGAGGTGATGGTAACTTGGTCAACTATGGATATTCCCTACAATCTTCTTGGGCCTAATTGCTTTAGGTACGAGTTCCAGGCATCTGATGGCATTGAGTTTGACGATTGATAATTCACTTGTAAGAAAACTAGCACTCCTAACCCACTCTGTGATGTCTAATACCATAATGTCGATCTCAGTTGTGTACTTGATAGCGTATTCAAGTGCTCTGAAACCTACCCATGCGAATGTGAAATAACACCAGTTTGTGGTGTCATGAAAAATTGTTGCACTAAAGTTTCAACAGTTTACGACTGAATTTTACAATCCCAAGGGATGAGCTCCCGCGACAGCACCCGCGTCGGGTGAGCGCCCCCGGCGGCGGCGCCTCGATCTGTGCAGCTGCCCAGGCCAGATCCGGAGTCCCCTGCTCGCCCTCTCTCTTCTGCTAGGCTCGGCTCGGCTCGGCGTCATGCGTTGGGAAGGGATGGCGCTCTCGCGTCCGCGCAAGTTGCGGCTGGGCGGGCGCCGCCGTCGCCCGGATCTCCGGCCTCTGTCCTCCGTTGCGGCCGCCGTAACCGGATCCGGGTACCCCGCGAAGATCTCTCCCACGCCAGTCTCGGCGGCGCCCCGTCTCTCGGTTCGCCCGGCAATGCTGCTCGCCCGAGCCTCCGCGGCGGCCACCACTCCATCGGCGTCTCCGGCTGCTGCACCCGTCGTCCTTGCGCCGTCTGCGTCGTGCGCTCAGGCTGCAGGCACTACCCCGGTCGCCGGTGTTCTCCCTCGACCGCGGCCGCTGCCCCCAGCTTCCAGGTTCAGGAGGGAGGACGGGGGTCTTAAGGCTGCGTGCACGCCCTGTTCGGAGACTGTGTCGACAACTGCTTCGGCCCCAACGCCTGGCTCCCCTGTCCTTGCCGATGCCGCCTCAGATGTGTTGCTGCCGGCCCCTGTTGCCTCTGTCAATGGGGACGACGTAGGCTGTGAAGAGGAAATGGCCGTGACGCTGCCTCCACGGGCGGTGTTGTGGGCCTCCGCTGCTGACGACGATGAAGATGAAGATGACGAAGAGGAGTTGGCTCCCCAGACACCGCAGGCTGCCACCAAGGCCCTCGATTCTGGAGGGATGTGCGTGGGGCATGACGCAGACACAAATGAGGGTTGGCAGGAGGTGCTACCACGGCGCGGCCCGCGTCGTCCGACTTCATCGCCTTCCTCGACAATGGCTCCTCGTCCCATCCCTACTTGGCTTCGCGGTAGATGTTATAGATGCTTTGCTCATGGTCATCGCGCGGCTGTTTGCAAAGAGCCGTTGCGGTGCTCCCGTTGTTTGAAGAACGGTCATCGTGCGCGTGGATGTTGCAACCCATGGCGTCCTCTAAGCTCACTGCCATGCAATGATGTGCCGCTCGTGTCGCAGCTCGACGTCGTGCATCGTCCTGCTCTTGCTTCATGTGAGGGTCCGATGAGATCCGCACTCACATCCAAGGCGCTTCATCGTGGGTTTTGGGCGTCTGTCGTCTCTGGTACCGTTGGCTCACCAACCTCATCGGAGCTGATGTTGCAGTCCGCTTTGGCTGATCAGACCGCGTTGCTGCAAGGTTGTCTGGCGCGTGTTGGGAGCTTTTTAGAGCGAGCGGAGGCTGCTCTGAGTAGACTCTCCCTTGCGCCGGCTATGTTGCAGACCTCTCTGACGCCGCACTCTCCTTGTGCGGCCGGTGTTTGCTCCGCGAAGGAGAGGGGGGCGGAGTTATATGGCTCCTTCTCCCCTCGTGTTGGAGACAATTCATCCTCGATGCCTACCTCCCATCCTATGTTGTCTTCCACTAAGGGCGAGTCCATTGCCATGCTTGTGGCTCCGGTACTGCAGGTCATGCCCGAGCTTAGGGAGCTATGTCTGAGTTTATCAGTGGATCATATGAAGGTGGACACGTCGACGACCTCGAGCGAGGGTCAAGATTCACCTTTGTCAAGTGAGCAGCTGGAGGTTCCTATGGTTGACGATGCGAGAGGGAAGGCATCCGTGATGTCATGATGGATTGTGCTCGGTTTCTCGTGTTGTCAGCGTGGCCTTGGTATTTTGAGTCATCATTGCCGTTTTCTCACCCCGGGTTCCGTTGCATTGTAGAAGTGTTGAGGGTTGTGCTTGTTGGGTGTTGGGAGCACTTGGCGGGCCATCTGTGTGGCCGTGGTGCTTCGTGTTGAGTGAGTTTGTTTGTATCGGTTTTCGCCCGGTTTTCCATAAATTAATTGGGCAATTCTCTTCTTCTTAATTAATCGATGAGGCAATTCTTTTGCCTCCGTTTCAAAAAAAAAAATTGTTGCACTCTTTGCTTTGTTTGTCTTGAGATTTATGTGCAAATTTGAGTGCTACTAGTTTTAGGAATTATTTGGCATTTGCTCGTGTGGTCGTTAGACAGCTAATGTCATAGCGGCAGGTCGACCTGCTGGCATTGGCTGTCCTCTTGGCTGCCCATAGTGTGCCATGCCTCTTCATTCACATGGCTTGAACTTATACGTGGCTGTTGGATGTACCCTGTTGGTGGTGTTTGCTCTATAACATAAAGCAGGGCTATGCAGTACTTGGGCTATGGCCTTTTGTCTTACCAAAAGTGCTCTTTAACATGTTTTCCATGGTCTGTTGCAGACATTAGATATACTAGCAAAAGGGCCCGTGCGTTGCAACGAAAAATTAAAAAATCATAATCTCCAATGGCCATAACCACATTTTGCTGCATCACCGAGAAACACTATCACTCTCAATTTCGCGAAATCATGAACATTTTTTTAAAACTCGTGCACATATTTGAAATCATGAACATTATTCAAATTTGTGAACACTTTTACAAATTTTTAACATTCTCCAAAATCAAGAACATGTCTTTTTACTTCATGAATATTTTTTTTACTATTTGCAAACATTTTTTTTTAAATTGTGAACATTTTTTAAAACAATTTTCTTCAATCGGTGAACATTTCTACAATCGACAAACATTTTTCCTGGAAATTGATGGAACGATTTTTGGAATTCATGAACATTTTTTTAATTTAACAAACATTTTTAAATGCATGAGAATTTTTTGAATCAGCGAACATTTTATGAATAGGCAAACTATTTTGTAATTCATGAACATCTTTGAATTTTTAGTATATTTTACCATTAAGAACATTTTTTCTAATTTTTAAAATTTTGTTCAATTTCATTAAAAAATCAATACACAAACTTTAAAAAACAGTATGAACATTTTTTTCAAAATTTTGGACATTTTTTGAATAAGCAAACATCTTTTTGCAAAATCATGAATATTTTATGATTTATTAAACATTTTATTATAAATTCCCATTTTTAATTTTTGAAACTTTTTTGAAGTCCCAAATTATTTAAAGTAGGAAAAAACAAAAAAGAAAAAGAAAAGGAAAAAAATTAAAAAACAGACCGCCCAGACTTGGGCCGACCCAAACGGGCACGCTGCATCTTCTCCTAGCGTGCAAATCGCAGTATAAGAGGTCCCTACTGCATGGGCCGGCCCAGGTGGGGGATTCCTCCATGGGAAACATTTTTATCACTTATAGATTGCATTGGTGGGTAATATTTTGTAACATTGAGGGTAATTTTTGTGACGTATGACCAGAGCAATAGCTCATTTATTATTAAGGTATAAATTTTGTTTTACTAATAATTGCCTTATAAATTTTTAGCTAGCCTGGACACAAAGTACTTTTTGGCTAGCCAAAATATTTTTCTAGTTTGTCTACCCATGAGTTTTTTTGCCAGAAAGGCTTCCGATCTATTCATTAGCGGTCAAGATAGTACAAAAACACGAGAAATAAAAAAATACATCCAGATCCGTAGACCATCTAGCGACGACTACAAACAATAAAGCGAGCCGAAGGCGCGCCGCCGTCTACGGCCTCCCTCATAGAGCTGGGCAAACCGTATCATAGTAGACAGTCAAGAAGTCGTCGTGCTAACTGCTAAGGCCCCATAGGACTAGCGCACCAGAACAACAACCGCCACAAATGAAGGGAAGCGTAGATCGGAAGGATCCAACCTGTAGACACACGAACACGGACGAACAAAGACATGATCCAAATGGATCCACCAAACACAAACGCCGACCGAATCCCCCGAGATCCACCGGGAACAAACCTCCACACGCTCTCTGACAATGCTAGAAACACCACCGAAACGGGGACTAGACGGAAAGAACCTTATTACATGCTTAGAGAGCCGTCGCCGCATCGCCTCTTTAAGCAAGACATGATGCCTAACAAAATTCAAAAAAACATGAAACACGAAGCCTTTCGCATGCAAGGGTCGGGATCCACCGCGCTTCCATGGCCCTAAGACCATAGGAGGCGAGGTAGACCGACGGTGGCACCAGCGGGAGGCACGAGATACCCTAGCCAAAGATGACAAGAAAAATGAATTGTGGTTGACAAAGAGACATTTTGGCATGCCAAAAAATCGGCAACCATTTAAGCAGAGACCAAATGTTTAGCCATGGCAATTTTTCCTATTTTCTTTCGAAAAGGGAGTACTCATTCTCTGCATCATGTGATGCACACAACCATTATATTAATCTGCACTAAGTTCAAGCCACCGAGTATCAATATCTCTACTACTTAAAAAGAACGTAAGGTTCCCATTTTACCTTTCTTTCCACCACCAGTTCGTGAACAATTGTGTTAAAACTTACTCCCTCTGTCACATAATATAAGAGCGTTTTTTACACTACACTAGTGTAAAAAGCGCTCTTATATTATGGGACGGAGGGAGTATATTTATATACAACATGATATTTTTGAAGGTTTTTTGTTTTTATTTCATCCATAAAATACCTTTTTTACTTTATCACGGGGTAGTTTTATTATAAGTGGATGTCATTTTTTATTATGTGAGTGTGACATTTTTTGTTTGAGAGGATGATAGTTTTGTTTTCAACGACATGGCGGTTTTATTAAGAAGAGCATTCCATTTTATTAAGTATGATGACATTCTTATTATTATGATGATGGCATTCTTTTATCATTAAGATGATGACATTTTTAATGTCATTTTTTATTTTTAGTGGCATGGCAGTTTTTATTAATATAAGAGCATGCCATTTTTTGTTTATAATATGACAACATTTTTAATAGTGAGATGATGTTTTTTTATAATGATATGATAGATATTAATAAGAGCATGGCATTTTTTAGGGAAATAGCATGACATTTTTTATTTATAACAGCATGACGTTTTAGTTTTTAAGATAATGACATTTTTTAATATTGAGAGGTGGTATTTTTCTGCTGCCACTTTTTTTTTTGCAAACTTAATTCTGACATGGTTCACAATAACAGCATCACAGCTGTGGTTGTTAGCATAATAGTAGCATGGTTGCCAAATAGAGATCTGACATAGTTCTGCACAAAAGGCCATTGTTTTACGCCATAGAGATTTGACCATGTACCAACTACCAACTGTTGTTCTGGATAATAATCCTTCGGCTTACTCTCCAGTGAGACAGATAACATTCTTCTAGTTGTAGGACCCGAGCTTATTGGAGAAAGAGGTGCCAT
Source organism: Aegilops tauschii subsp. strangulata (assembly GCF_002575655.3). Taxonomy (NCBI): domain Eukaryota; kingdom Viridiplantae; phylum Streptophyta; class Magnoliopsida; order Poales; family Poaceae; genus Aegilops; species Aegilops tauschii. Next base: position 517,424,294 of record NC_053037.3, on the reverse strand, counting down.
TCTTGTGGTTGTCACACCATCGCTTGAGTGGGCTATTGCAGATGAAGTCTTGTGGTTCTTCCCATTGCGAGGGTTCAGGAACATCTGTGGAGGCTTTAGCGTGTCCGTTTTTTTAATTGGGAATACACAACTTTTGTGCGAGGCAAAGAACAGTTCGTGCTTTATGAGATACTCCCTCTGTTTCATAATATAAGAACGTTTTTGACACTATACTAATATCAAAAACGTTCTTATATTATGGGACGGAGGGAGTACAACTTAAACAATTTACTATGCTGATTTTGTTTTGAAAGAGGCCCAAATGTGTGTTGCTTCTTGGTGGTGTGCCTGGAACATATGAAAGGCCCAAATGGAAGGCGATATTTCCTAACGGGGTGTTCTTGCATGGGTGCATCGTGGGTGCACCGAGAGTGGGTGTAGAAGAACCACTCTCTTGTTCTATATCTAACACCAAATCTTTCAATGGTATTTTGCCAAACTTGTGTTGTTTCAATGGTACGGATCCAAATTTCCCTGTTAATGCTATATCTAAAATCGGATCGTTTAATGGTATTTTAAAATAGGTGTGTTTATGATCTTTAAAAAATATCTACTGAACATTTACAATCACTTGTTTCTGTTGATTAAAAAAACTTTTAATCGGGCAAGGTCCATGCATTGTCGTGTTTTACTGGACTGTCTTCCCCTTGTTTGTTATACTTGGTAATGCATTGCAAGTTAAATTGGGTTAATTCTTTTAGACTCTTTATAGTTGTGTATAGAACAGCCCACATACTCACAGAAGTCACCAGTGGTATGTTTTTAGTTTTTGACATAAAAAACATGTAGCTATATTCAAGGCACCTTTTGCAACTGAACATTTTATGTACATATGCTTGAATTCTCCCATTGTCGCGACACAAAACACTCTGCAGAAGTTCAATATCTTCCCTTCATTTTCTGTAGCCATCAATTTATTAGTTGACAATAACAACAGGAAGTATTGCAGTTTTAATCCTAATTTTAGGACTGCCGTATTATCATGTTGATGTATTTGTAGTTATCATATTAATGTTTTGGTTCTACGTTATAGTTTTAGACAACATTAGGTCTCATATATATGAGTACAAAAATCAAGGTTTCAAGTCTTTGCTTGTATCCATCTATTTTGTCCATTTTCAGTTGAAAGTTAGAGGTTAATAAGTTTAATTACCTAGTGAATGATTTCTATTGTCTATCAGCTTGTCTGGAGTCGATGATGATGACAGTGCCTTATGACAGTTGCATGCCGAACTAGAGGGTTTGTAAAAGGCATGTGTATCACACCATGATGTAGATATTCTCGTTGAAGCTAGCTTACACTTCTTCATATGTTAGTGGCCCAGTTCAGTTGTATGGATACGTGGCTGTCAGAGATCTCTTGAACCCCATGCGAAATTACGTCTTCAACCGTACAAAAAATGATCCTTTGGTGGTCGAGCATGAAGGCTTTATACAAATGTTTGGCCCCAAGAGAGGCATCAGAATGCAAGCTCCGGTGCTGATAGAGTTCGGTCTGAAGATTAAGACAGGAGGAGGAGAAGAAGGTGATGATCAACAGGCATTGATGGTGTTGCCATATTCGACGACAGAATCTCAGGACATGCTAGAGTAAACACGCAACGAATGGATGGTGATGGTGGCTCGGTGGACATAAAGTTTGCAGTTCTGGAACGTGCCTCGTAGGCCATTGTACAGGTTGGGATATCAGAAATTGAGAAGGGCAGTTGCTTTAGCTTGTGTTTGGCAGGGTCTTACACTAGCTCATCTTATGTTGCACGTGGCAAAATCCAGCTGTTTGATGGGGTTATCGCTGCCGAGGCATCCGAGCTAAGCAGAGCCATGGTTGCTGTGGCACAAGATGCTAAGCTGGTTGTAAAACTGAAGGTTAGTCAGAAGGGTGGGTTGGACATCCATCGATGCACCATCTTCCTGGTTGAAAAGCATGGAAGTCGGTCCTTCATTTTAAATCTTGGTGTGGCCAGTGTGGAGGTGATGGTAACTTGGTCAACAATGGATATTCCCAAAAGTCTTCTTGGGCCTAATTGCTTCACGCATGAGTTCATGGCATCTCAGGGCGTTGATTATGTCGATGAATAATTGCAGTGGTAAGATAAATGGCAGTCCAAACCCACTTTGTGATGTCTGATACCATAATGCCTATCTCGACTGTGTACTTGATGGTGAAAGATCGTGGATGTCGCCTACAGGGGGGGTGAATAGGCGCTTAAAATAATTACGGTTTAGGCTTGAACGAATGCGGAATAAACCTAACGATTAATTTGTCAAGCACAAAACCTACAACAACTAGGCTCACCTATGTGCACCAACAACTTATGCTAAGCAAGATAAGTAACTATGTGACAGCAAGATATATGACAAAGAACAATATGGCTATCACAAAGTAAAGTGCATAAGTAAAGGGCTCGGGTAAGAGATAACCGAGGCACGCGGAGACGACAATGTATCCCGAAGTTCACACCCTTGCGGATGCTAATCTCCGTTTGGAGCGGTGTGGAGGCACAATGCTCCCCAAGAAGTCACTAGGGCCACCGTAATCTCCTCACGCCCTTGCACAATGCAAGATGTCGTGATTCCACTAAGGGACCCTTGAGGGCGGTCACCGAACCCATACAAATGGCAACCCTTGGGGGCGGTCACCGAACCTGTACACTTTGGCAACCCTTGGGGGCGGTCACCGGTACCCGTCAAATTGCTCGGGGCGATCTCCACAACCTAATTGGAGACCCCGACGCTTGCCCGGAGCTTTACACCACAATGATTGAGCTCCGAACAACACCAACCGTCTAGGGCGCCAAGGCACCCAAGAGGAACAAGCTCTAGGGTGCCCAAACACCCAAGAGTAATAAGCTTCTCAAACTTCACTTCCACGTATCACCGTGGAGAACTCAAACCGATGCACCAAATGCAATGGCAAGGTCACACAGAGTGCCCAAGTCCTTCTCTCCCAAATCCCACCAAAGCAACTAATGCTAGGGAGGAAAATGAGAGGAAGAACGAAAGAAGAACACGAAGAACTCCAAGATCTAGATCCAAGGGGTTCCCCTCACTTAGAGGAGAAAGTGATTGGTGGAAACGTGGATCTAGATCTCCTCTCTCTTTTCCCTCAAGAACTAGCAAGAATCATTGGAGGGATTGAGAGTTAGCAAGCTCGAAGAAGGTCAACAATGGGGGAAGAACACGAGCTCAAGAGATAAGGTTCAATGGGGAAGAAGACCCCCTTTTAGAGGTCACCACGAATCTGTCTGTTATGTGCAGAAAACTGTAGGAACAGTACAACCGGTGCATGAGCCGGTACAACCGGTCAAAGTAGAGGAAGAACCAACCTGTAGGAAAAGCTCTAAGCGGTACAATAGCCTGGGGAACCGGTAGTACCGGTTAAACCGGTACAACCCCCCAAGAACCGCTCCAAAACAGAAACTAGTCCGGTGGTAGAGCGGTACATGGCCGGTACAACCTTTGGACCAATTTTGGAGCGGTACAACCGCTCCAAACACCGGTACAACTGCTCAACCGGTACAACCTCTCTATGGGGCGGTACAACCTCTCTATGAAAAACAGCTAAGAACAAAACAGCCATAACTTTCGCATACGAGCTCCGAATTCGACAAAATCAAGTTTGTTGGAAAGCTAGCGACAAGGGCTAACACAATTTTGATATAAATAACAATAAGAAGCAAATGATAAGAGGCCCATGAGGAAATGGTGAGAACCCTTCCTCGAATAAGACCGGTAAAAACTCCAACACCGAAAACGCAATAGAAGAAGCATGTCAACTCCGTTTTCGATGAACTCGAGCTCGTCATCAAGATGCCCATAAGCTCTAAGACTCACAAAGAGAATCAAACAAGAACCAAGAAAGATGATGCAAGGGTGCAATGGTTTGAGCTCTCTATGAATGATACGACCAAGCTACTCATCGAGAGCCCCCCTTGATAGTACGACAATCGACCCTATAACCCGGTCTCCCAACTACCACCATGAGACCGGTAAAAGAGAAAACCTATCAAGGGCAAACCTTTGCCTTGCACATGGTCCACTTGAGCTAGATGATGACGATCTTGACTCCCTCAAGTTGGACCACCTTTCTTGATTGCATTGGCTCGATGAAGACTAGATGATTGCTCCCCCATACTCCACTATGGGTGAGCCACTCTTCGGCACATCTTCACAAGTCCATTGATACCACAATGGATGCAAGATTCAAGCACTTGATCTCTTCGTGATGCTCCACTTGAACTTGCACACGACAATCTTGATGACGATCACCACTTGATGTCATCCTCTCCATGGGTTGAGTGATATCTTCCTTTTGATGCAAGCCCATGAACACGTACCTAACCCCACATAGAACTCTCACATAGACCATGGGTGAGTACACAAAGCGCAATGGACAATGCTTACCATACCATGGGATCACTTGATCCCTCTCGGTACATCTTCTACGCTTTCTGAGTTGATCAACTTGATTCACTCTTGACTTAGTCTTCATCAACCTTGAATCTTTCCAACTCTCTTCATTTGGATGATGTCATGAAGGTAAACATGAATGATCACACAATCTTCTTCTTCAAGACATGCTTGCAATAAGCTCAACTCTCACATGACCAATCTTTGGATAATTCCTTAATAGCACCTTGGTCAACACATAAACTCCTTGAAACCAACACATGGACTTCAAGAAGTGCATATGGACAAATCCTTCAAATATAACTCAATGCAACCATTAGTCCATAGAGAATGTCATCAATTACCAAAACCACACATGGAGGCACCGCATGTCCTTTCAATCTCCCCCATTTTGGTAATTGATGACAACCACTTTCAAGAGAGTTTATGTAAGGAATTATGCATCACCATGCGATGCAACAACCAATGATGCATGAGTATGAGATGCAGATGCTTAGGAACAAAACCAAAGCAAGAACAAAACTCTGAAAACTTCTCCACAAAACTCTCTGAAACTTCTCCCCCATTGGCATCGATTGCCAAAATGGGAGAAAAGCTTAGAAGGCCAATAAATTGTGTTCCTCGATAAATTGTGTATTTCTCAACAAGAGAGTGGAATGCAATACACATATCCAATGGTAAATACTTGGAGGAAGACAAACTATATTGAGGCCCAAAGATTGCAAAAGAATGATATGCCACAAGGACATAACAAAGAGAGAAACGAGCAAGCAAGCAATCAAAAGATACCAATTGAAGCAAGCTATCAAAAGATACCAATTGAACCAACTAGACCAATGATCCTATGTGCCACATGAATAAAAGACATTATGATATGAGCAAATGAGTGTTCTAGAGAAACTAGAGAAGCTCCCCATGATTTGTGCACAATTTAGTTTTGTAATTGGATACAACGAGCACAAAATAGGATCGTCACTCCCCCAAGATCAATAGAACCTCACGACAAGTGCAAGAGAGCACGGAGTATTCTAAATACACTAGTGAAGCTCCCCATGATTTGTGCACTCCTTAGAATATTTGCATTAGGATACCAAGTGCACAAAATAGGATCATCACTCCCCGAAAATCAATAGAAACTCACAACAAATGCAAGTGAGCATGTAGGAAACAAAGCCTAGCACTTGCAACAAACAAATGGTTGAGCAACATGTAAAAGAGGCAACTTAAGAATAGGCTCAACCAAAATGATGTGTGTGAGTCATGCCAAAGCACTTGAGAAGACTAAAATAAGGATGAGCATTAAGCATCAACATAGTCTTGGATAAATGAGATACACGGTGCATGACATTCCTCCCCACACACACCCAACTAACAAATGGGTTCACAAGCTCACTAAAAAGAAAACGACAAAGCTTGCGACAACCCATGGTGAAGATAGAAGAAAAAAGCCTCATCAAGACGAGGGATACCAATTAAGATGGCAAAAGCCTCATACAGACAAGCATGAGGAAAATAATCTTCACCACACAAGAGTGCATCAAGATGCAACGAGATAAGACACGCACTCAAGGCAAAAGCTTTCACAGAGCCACCAAAGAAATAACATAAGAAAGACAAGGTGGACGTGAAAGAAAGGATATCATCTAGAGATGCAACTTCTCTCAAGTGTATAAGATCTAGGTAGACGACATCATGATGATATATATATCTACAAAGAAGGATGTACACCCGAAATAGTTACAACAGGAAGGAACAAGATATCCAAAAGGAAGTCATACATATACGATAAGATATTTGCTTGGAAGCATATCACATGTCTAGATATGGTCTTGTTGTATATAAATGAATTCCTACCACACAACCATCAAAGACATCACAACTAGCAACATGAGATAGTCGTTGAGATGCTTTGAGAAAGGAAACAAGTATCACAAGATGGAATGAATAGCATGCCAAGATGCAACCTACACAAGGTTGAATGCAAGAAAATAATGCATGACAAGATACTTGTTACCGAGATATCATTGGAAGGATGTAGAAGAAACCAATTGAAGGTAGTATATAGTAGTTCATTGAGCATCCTAGCTTTACTCCAATAAGCTCATGGTGACACCACCTTCCTTGTGAGTGAGCCGAGCATCCAATGTATCTCCAATTGTTCCTAGAACAACAACACAAACAAAATGGTACCCAACCTCATTGGGACCAAAGAGTTAGAGAACCAACAATACATAGGACAAACTCCACATAAATATGTGCATATAGATATGAAAATGAATTTCATGCGCATCTCATCAAATTTGAGACTTGGTGGAGTTTCCCCTATATATTGGGTCAAAGAAAGAAAGCATGCCAAAGAGACTACATGAAGTTAATATACATGCTCAATACTTTCAAGAACCGAAACCAATTGACAAATAAAAACCAAGTGAAAAAAGATACCAAATGAATAAATCAACACTTGGAGGATATCCATAACAGATACATTGAGGAATGAGATATCCATTGAGACACACTAAATAAAAGATATCAAACTCCCAAAAGAGAGGATGGTTCCAAACAAACCAAGCTCTCTACAAAGTTTCATGATGGCACAAAGTACCAAAAAGAAAACGGCTTGCCTTCCACCAACACACACTTGACAAGGATCGCAAGATGAGTGTTTTATAGAAAATAGGATAGCTCCCCCAAGACTAGTGCATTATAGAGAATTTGCATTTGAATACAAAATGCACAAGGTGGGATCACCACTTTCACTATATCTAGAAAATACTAGACAAGATCAAGAAATTAACAAGATCCACAAGTGGTATGGAAGACAAAGGGAGTTGATACATTCCTTGGCAAGAGAAAAGGCAAATAAAATCAAAAGCCAACGTAAAGAAGATCAATAAATTCGACCACACAAGTGAGTACCAATTATCAAAAGACAAGAAGTAAATGGAAATAATTCCCGGTGGTAGATAGCAAGGATATCCAACAAAAATCTTCACACCACACACAAGCAAATTGCAACTTGTAGAGCTAACATGCCACCTAGGAACAAGATAATTTACAATATCAATTCTAGGTGACAATATCTCAAATATACACATTTTCTAGGGTTGTAATATGCATATAGCATATTACTCCCCATAATGTGATACCAATAAGAACTTAACAAGAGGCAATAAGAGTATCCAACAAGAGATAATTAATGGACTATTTAGAATTTGAATTTCTCATGAGAAGACATACCACATAGCGACTAGATAATCTTGTAATATCAATACTAGATGGTATTCCTCATGTACACACATTTATAGGATTGTGAGGTGTACAAACCACATCACTCCCCCATAATGGGATATTCCATTAATCTCTCACAAGAGCCAACTAGGATACAAACAAGAAGCATAAAGGCTCAACGCACGACACACACGTACATGATGTGTAAACCAACACACACATACTTGATTGCTCAAGATAAGCAAGTTGGAAACACAACATATACAGTCACATGCAAGGAACAAAACCAAAACATGCAAAGGGGCAAGTAACTTTCAATGTAAACAATTTAAGTACAAGTTACCGCAAGGAGGCACATTGGATATAAGATAGAAACTTGATAACCCAATTGACTTGGCTTGAGACAACAAGAATGATGAAGTCCCCTTAATTCTTCATAATTTAGCCAAGTCTCCAATGACCTCCAACAAAACCTATTGGTCAAGTTTGAGCTTGTTGGTCTCCAACCAAGTTGGGTCTAAGGAGGTTAGTCAATAGGCTTGGCTACCCAAATGGTTCCTTTCTTGACACCACTTTGAGTACCAACAAACTTGGCAAACACATTGCCAACCTTATCCTTCCCAAGAGAATAGATATCACCAATAATAATTGGGTTGGATAAGTTACCACTAGTGCATGAAGTAGCGACGTGACCTTTCTCACGACATAAGTAGCAACGTCTACTCTTCACTTTCTTCTCACTTGATTTCTCAACAAGAGAAGCATTAACTTGAGTCTTCTTGGGAAGTGGCCTTTCTTCAACTTGAGGTTGAGCATGAGATTGAACTTGTGGCCTCTTCCCTTGTTGCTTGTCACTAATGGCCTTCTTATTCAATGGGCAATATCTAACATGACGCCCTTCAATTTTGCACTTGAAGCAAATAATCTTGGCCGAATTCTTGACTTGTTCTTGGCCCTTCTTCTTGATCATCTTGGACTTATTCTTCTTATTGGAGTTGAATCCAAGTCCACCTTTGTCATTGGGGGATTTTTGCACACTCAAGATATTGTTGAGTGTGGATTTCCCTTCATGGCTCTTTTCCAAGTCTTTCTTCAAAGAAGTGACTTGGGCCTTGAGCTCTTTGATTCCTCTACATGGTTAGTCTCAACACAAGTACTAGAGGAAGTATAAGCTTCATCGTTAGAGCAACAAGGCAAGGAAAGCAATTCATCACAAGATGTACCAACATTGTGAGTAGATGAATTACAAGGACTAGCACATGTCAATATAGCATTTTGACTAGAAGTAGTGCTAGTATCCACATGAGGCTCACTAGATGTTACCTTAGAAATCATGGCCTCATGAGCTATCTTTAGCTCATTATGGGATACTAGAAGATCATCATGAGATCTTGAGAGCTTTTCATGGTTTTCTTCCAATTTCCCATGATTGCTAGATAGCAACTCAAGTTGAGCCCGAAGCTCAACATTCTCCTTCAAAATGGATGCTTCACAAGTAATAGAGTTAGTATCCCAAGCATCATCATTAACAACAATAGGAGAGGACAACTTGGCAAGCTCTTTTAAATAAGAAGCTTCAAGTTGAGCATGAGACTCGGTGAGTTTGATGAGCTCACCCTTGATGACCCTTGAGCCATTTTTGAGGTGCTCAAAATCCTCAAAGAGTCTAGCATGAGCAACTTCAAGCTTAGCATTTTTAGTTTTGAAATCATTGGCCACCTCGAGTGCTCTATCATGAGATTCCTTTATTCTAGATAATTCTAGAGCAAAGGTCTCCTCAAGAGATTCGGATGTGGTTTGTTCATGTTCAAGAGCTTGAGATAGCTCCGCGATCTCATTTGCGTAATCACGCTCATGAGCTTCCATTTTCTCAATGGTGACCTCATGCTCCTCTAGATGAGATTCCAACTCCTCAATGTATTTCTTGCCTTCAATGGCAATAGACATGATTTCCATGAAGTTGGAACGAGCAAGTTTATTTTTGTGAAGAGCTTTAAAAATCATTTCCCCCTTAGTTTTTAAGGAGGCAACATTATCATTCTCTTCATCATTATCCTCATCATCATTAGCATCAACATCATCATCAAGAGACATATTGGGGTATGATACGTCTCCGTCGTATCTATAATTTTTGATTGTTCCATGCCAATATTATTCAACTTTCATATACTTTTTGGCAACTTTTTATACTATTTTTGGGACTAACATATTGATCCAGTGCCCAGTGCCAGTTCCTGTTTGTTGCATGTTTTATGTTTCGCAGCGGAATCCAAACGGGATAAAAACGGACGGAGAATATTTTTGGAATTTTTGGAGAATTCCGGAAGAAAAATCCACGCGAGACGGTGCCCGAGGTGGCCACGAGGCAGGGGACGCGCCCCTGACCCTCGTGGGCCACCCGTAAGGCGGTTGATGCCCTTCTTCGGCCGCAAGAAATCTATTTTTTGCTAAAAAATCATGGCGAAGGTTTCAGTCCAATCGGAGTTACGGATCTCCATATATATACGAAACGGTGAAAGGGCAGCAGAAGAGAACGCAGAAACAGAGAGAGACAGAGAGATAGATCCAATCTCGGAGGGGCTCTCGCCCCTCCCACGCCATGGAGGCCAAGGACCAGAGGGGAAACCCTTCTCCCATCTAGGGAGGAGGTCAAGGAAGAAGAAGGAGGAGGGGGGCTCTCTCCCCCTCGCTTCCGGTGGCGCCGGAGTGCCACCGGGGGCCATCATCATCACCGCAATCTTCACCAACAACTTCACCGCCATCATCACCAACTCTTCCCCCCTCTATGCAGCGGTGTAACCTCTCTCTTACTCGTTGTAATCTCTACTTAAACATGGTGCTCAACGCTATATATTATTTCCCAATGATGTATGGCTATCCTATGATGTTTGAGTAGATCCGTTTTGTCCTATGGGTTATTTGATGATCAAGATTGGTTTGAGTTGCATGTTTTATTATTGGTGTTGTCCTATGGTGCTCTCCGTGTCGCGCAAGCATGAGGGATCCCCGCTGTAGGGTTTGCAATATGTTCATGATTTGCTTATGGTGGGTGGCGTGAGTGACAGAAGCACAGACCCGAGTAAGTAGGTTGTTTGCGTATGGGATAAAGAGGACTTGATGCTTTAATGCTATGGTTGGGTTTTACCTTAATGATCTTTAGTAGTTACGGACGCTTGCTAGAGTTCCAATCATAAGTGCATATGATCCAAGTAGAGAAAGTATGTTAGCTTATGCCTCTCCCTCAAATAAAATTGCAATAGTGATTACCGGTCTAGTTATCGATTGCCTAGGGACAAATAACTTTCTCGTGACAAAAAGCTCTCTACTAAAACTAATTTAGTTGTGTCTTTATCTAAATAGCCCCTAGTCTTTATTTACGTGCTCTTTACTTTCTTGCAAGCTTACCCAAAAACACCTACAAATTACTTCTAGTTTCATACTTGTTCTAGGTAAAGCGAACGTCAAGCGTGCGTAGAGTTGTATCGGTGGTCGATAGAACTTGAGGGAATATTTGTTCTACCTTTAGCTCCTCGTTGGGTTCGACACTCTTACTTATCGAAAGAGGCTACAATTGATCCCCTATACTTGTGGGTTATTAGGGTACAAAGTAGGAGATACCTTTGACGCCTTAGCCATAAGGCAAAAAGCAATAGATGATGATGTAGGATCCCTTGAGGCACCATTAAACACCACATCTTGTTCCATGGAGTGTTCGGTTTCCTCTACATTGTTAGCACAACAATTCGAGGAAATAGATGCATTTTAATAATGGCAACAAGACATAGCAAGAATATCATCATGAGATTTAGTCAAGCAATTTCTACATGATATGCAGGGACTATCAACACAAGCATGTGAAACATTTGGAGTGCTCGAAGTGTTAAAGCCCAAAGAAGGAGCATTGCAATAATATAGTGATGAAGGATCATCCACAATAAGCATACTATCATCATTGCAATGACCAACACTACTCACCATATCATTACCTTGTGGCAAACCACATGTAGGTGAAGTAGAAGAAGTTGAGAATACTATACGGCCGGAGGTGGAGGGAGAACAAACATCCCCAGAAATCTTGGACACACCATAATTATCTTGAAGCTTCGTCCACAACTCATGAGCATCCCGGAACGGCATGAGTTGAAATATAACTACATTGCTCAAAGCATCGAAAAGCACATTAGAAGCTTGAGCATTGAGATAAGAGTTTTTCTCATCCTCTAAAGATAATCTTTGGGGATCCCTTGGAGAAGAAAAACCCATATCTACAATTCGCTCTAAATTTGGGTCCATGACCCTAAAGAGATTAAGCATGCGAATTACCCAAACATCAAAATTTGTGCCATCGAAACTAAGAGTGTCAGAGAATCCTAATCCCTTAGTCGACATCTTTACTCTCTAGGTGGTAAAGCCTAAAAAGGAGAGACGAGGCTCTAATACCAATTGAAAGATCGTGGATGCCGCCTAGAGGGGGGGGGGTTGAATAGGCACTATAAAATAATTACGGTTTAGGCTTGAACGAATGCGGAATAAACCTAGCGGTTAATTTGTCAAGCACAAAACCTACAACAGCTAGGCTCACCTATGTGCACCAACAACTTATGCTAAGCAAGATAAGTAACTATGTGATAGCAAGATATATGACAAAGAACAATATGGCTATCACAAAAGTAAAGTGCATAAGTAAAGGGCTCGGGTAAGAGATAACCGAGGCACGCGGAGATGACGATGTATCCCGAAGTTCCCACCCTTGCGGATGCTAATCTCCGTTTGGAGCGGTGTGGAGGCACAATGCTCCCCAATAAGTCACTAGGGCCACCGTAATCTCCTCACGCCCTTGCACAATGCAAGATGCCGTGATTCCACTAAGGGACCCTTGAGGGCGGTCACCGAACCCGTACAAATGGCAACCCTTGGGGCCGGTCACCAAACCCGTACACTTTGGCAACCCTTGGGGGCGGTCACCGGTACCCGTCAAATTGCTCGGGGCAATCTCTACAACCTAATTGGAGACCCCGACGCTTGCCCAGAGCTTTACACCACAATGATTGAGCTCCGAACAACACCAACTGTCTAGGGCGCCAAGGCACCCAAGAGGAACAAGCTCTAGGGTGCCCAAACACCCAAGAGTAATAAGCTTCTCAAACTTCACTTCCACGTATCACCGTGGAGAACTCAAACTGATGCACCAAATGCAATGGCAAGGTCACACGGAGTGCCCAAGTCCTTCTCTCCCAAATCCCACCAAAGCAACTAATGCTAGGGAGGAAAATGAGAGGAAGAACGAAAGAAGAACACGAAGAACTCCAAGATCTAGATCCAAGGGGTTCCCCTCACTTAGAGGAGAAAGTGATTGGTGGAAACATGGATCTAGATCTCCTCTCTCTTTTCCCTCAAGAACTAGCAAGAATCATTGGAGGGATTGAGAGTTAGCAAGCTCGAAGAAGGTCAACAATGGGGGAAGAACACGAGCTCAAGAGATAAGGTTCAATGGGGAAGAAGACCCCCTTTTATAGGTCACCACGAATCTACCCGTTATGTGCAGAAAACTGTAGGAATGGTACAACTGGTGCATGAACCGGTACAACCGGTCAAAGCAGAGGAAAAACCAACCTGTAGGAAAAGCTCTAAGCGGTACAACAGCCTGGGGAACCGGTAGTACCGGTTAAACCGGTACAACCGGTCAACAACCGCCCAAGAACCGCTCCAAAATAGAAACTAGTCCGGTGGTAGAGCGGTACATGGCCGGTACAACCTTTCGACCAATTTTGGAGCGGTAGAACCGCTCCAAACACCGGTACAACCGCTCAACCGGTACAACCTCTCTATGAAAAACAGCTAAGAACAAAACAGCCATAACTTTCGCATACGAGCTCCGAATTCGAAGAAATCAAGTTTGTTGGAAAGCTAGCGACAAGGGCTAACACAATCTTGATAGAAATAACAATAAGAAGAAAATAATAAGAGGCCCATAAGAAAATGGTGAGAACCCTTCCTCGAATAAGACGGTAAAAACTCCAACACCGAAAACGCAATAGAAGAAGCATGTGAACTCCGTTTTCAATGAACTCGAGATCGTCATCAAGATGACCATAAGCTCTAAGACTCACAAAGAGAATCAAACAAGAACCAAGAAAGATTATGCAAGGGTGCAATGGTTTGAGCTCTCTACAAATGATACGACCAAGCTACTCATCGAGAGCCCCCCTTGATAGTACGGCAATCGATCCTATAACCCGGTCTCCCAACTACCACCATGAGACCGGTAAAAGAGAAAACCTATCAAGGGCAAACCTTTGCCTTGCACATGGTCCACTTGAGCTAGATGATGACGATCTTGACTCCCTCAAGTTGGACCATCTTTCTTGATTGCATTGGCTCGATGAAGATTAGATGATTGCTCCCCATACTCCACTATGGGTGAGCCACTCTTCGGCACATCTTCACAAGTCCATTGATACCACAATGGATGCAAGCTTCAAGCACTTGATCTCTTCGTGATGCTCCACTTGAACTTGTACACGACAATCTTGATGACGATCACCACTTGATGTCATCCTCTCCATGGGTTGAGTGATAACTTCCTCTTGATGCAAGCCCATGAACACGTACCTAACCCCACATAGAACTCTCACATAGACCATGGGTGAGTACACAAAGCGCAATGGACAATGCTTACCATACCATGGGATCACTTGATCCCTCTCGGTACATCTTCTACGCTTTCTGAGTTGATCAACTTGATTCACTCTTGACTTAGTCTTCATCAACCTTGAATCTTTTCAACTCTCTTCATTTGGATGATGTCATGAAGGTAAACATGAATGATCACACAATCTTCTTCTTCAAGACATGCTTGCAATAAGCTCAACTCTCACATGACCAATCTTTGGATAATTCCTTAATAGCACCTTGGTCAACACATAAACTCCTTGAAACCAACACATGGACTTCAAGAAGTGCATATGGACAAATCCTTCAAATATAACTCAATGCAACCATTCGTCCATAGAGAATGTCATCAATTACCAAAACCACACATGGGGGCACCGCATGTCCTTTCAGATGGCATATTTGGATTCTCTGAAACCTACCTGTAGCTGTAGGTATGAAATAACACTAGTTTGCAGTGTCGTAATAAGTGTTGTACTCCTTGTTTTGTTTGTAATGGGATTTCTGTGCAAGTTTGAGTTCTCCTAGTTTTAGGAATTACGGAGATCTTATGGTTTGTCTCTGAGCATAAAAAGTGTTGTCCATGGACTAGACACCTGTCCCAGGATGCTTGCTTGTGGCAAGAAAATCAAAACCTTGTTGGCATGAACGCTGACTTAAAAATGATTCTTTGGTAGCTTATGTCCAGCTAGATTGTTGGTGAAACTCATCCAGGCTGTCTTTTAGGCATGAAGAACTACCTTCATGCTTTCTTCTATATCCAATCAAGGGTTTATATTACACCAAAATATAATTTCCAATCTACCTATGTTTTGGAGAAGGAATGCACATCCCTTGACTCAGGTGATGCAGTAAAACAGAAATCTTGAGGATGCATTTCAAGTGGAAGCTTTCAATATCCATTGATCAAACAATAAGTGGCTGAGAACATATCAACACTTACATAGCCATGATATATTGGCTTGAAAATTTAGAAGAGATTTTCCTTGGCAATGGATTAGGGGTCGGGTACCTTCAGGGGTGGAGGCCTTGAAGCGTAATGGCCCCGGTGATGGGATTTGCCCCTTGTACGAAATAGTGGAAGATTCGAACCATATTTTCTTGAGTGCATCTCTACCAGTTTCCTCTCGGGCTGCTTTCGTGAGGTGGTTGGCGGAAGTTGGTGTCACAACAACTTTCCAGATTTGTTTGTTGAACTTCAAGCCTCTGCGATGCGTTCCCACCACATTAGGTAGCTCGGTATTGGGGTGCTGGTGTGAACGTTGTGAATGATCCGCAACAAACTTGTGATTCAATGCTGACCTCTTCGACGTTCGACTAACGCGATCTTCAAATTATGTGGCTACTTGCAGCTTTGGCGGCCACTTAGCCGCCCCTGGACCGGGACGCCATTGACATCTTTCATTAACGACCTTCGCGCTTGGCGTTCCGCTTGGCTCCCCCTCCCCTCCACCACCTAAGTCGGACTAGGCATGGGGCCTTCATGATGTTGCTGCCTACCTAGGGATGTCTCCCTCGGCTAGGCCTTTCTTTCTTGTTTCTTAGGGCTTGTTGAGATGTGCCCTCAGAGCATCTACAATCGGATATGTCAAATATGGCCCCTCAAACGCCCGCGGACGCGCCCGACAACCGGTCAGCATTGGTAGCGGCTCGATGTATGCATCCCAATCGCCTTGGCACAACTCGATGGCCATGGGCACACATGCATGAGGGAGTAGAGGAGAGGCTTACCACATGTGGCGGAGTCGAAGAACAATCGGCCATCGGAGGTGCAGGGAAGGAGGCGACGTAGTGGAAGAAGAATCATGTGCACCTGCATGAGGAAACTAAACCACGTAAGGACAAATCAGACCAAGTAGAACAACAACGCATCACCTGGCATACCACCTACACGTGAAACAACTAGCTCTGGCCTACCACTAAGATCAGGAAGATCACCACCAAAGTAAACTATGCAGTTGGGTTTTTAAATGCTACCAAATAGAATTCATCACCAAAGTTTAAATGAAATTGCACACCAAAACAATTACATGTTGGCGGTTTCCTAGATTCTCCTTGCTGCATGTATAACCCTGAGAAGGTTGGAGGACAAATGCTCA
The DNA here is from genome assembly GCF_002575655.3 of Aegilops tauschii subsp. strangulata. NCBI lineage: Eukaryota > Viridiplantae > Streptophyta > Magnoliopsida > Poales > Poaceae > Aegilops > Aegilops tauschii. The sequence goes on along the minus strand of NC_053037.3, from coordinate 517,407,846 downwards.
GTCTTTATAAAGAAACGATGGAAAGAAATTCAAATAGCAGAGATAATGAGTGACTGATGACACTTACAACAGAAATAAAGTTAGTAGAACTGTACTTTGAGATTTGAGCAGCTCCACTTCTTCCTTGGTTGGGTGGAACCTTATTAGGTAATCTACTTGATCACCATCAACAGTGGAATCATCAGGGTACCTGCGTGTGGAAACAACACATCATGGCAAATCGCACTAGGACAACAGTGCGATGCACAAAATCAAGGTTATGTTACGGCCGACCACCATGGTAGAAAGAGTTCAGATCCAGATAGTTCCTTAAACTTTATTGTCTCTGAGCATAAAAAGTGTCCATGGACTAGACACCTGTCCCCGGATGCTTACTGTGGCAAGAAAATCAAAACCTTGTTGGCATGAACGGCTGACTTAAAAATAATTCTATGGCGGCTTATGTCCAGCTAGATTGCTGGTGAAACTCATCCAGGTTGTCTTTTATGCATGAAGAACTACCTACATGCTTTCTTCTATCTCCAATCAAGGATTTTTTTTCACAGGCTTTCTTCTATTTTTCTTTCTTTCTTCGTTACACTTTGGTTTCCTCTGTTTTCGTTGCCTTTTCTTTTTGTTTCTTTGTCGATTTTCATTGGTTTTCTTTTCTGTTCAACATATGTTAACTTTTTAGAACATACTCCCTTCATCCGAAATTATTTGTCGAAGAAATTAATGTATCTAGACATATTTTAGTTCTAGATACATTCATTTTTATCTATTTATGCGAGAAGTAATTCCGGACGGAGGGAATATTCAACATTTTTCATATACATTAGAATTATTTTTTATATAAATGCTAATTTTTTCTGAAATAAATGTTTGTTTAAAACTATATTGTTAGTTCTATATTTTTCATACACATGGCACATTTTGGTATATATGTAATATATTTTTATAATACATTCTTAAAATTTTTAATACAACATTAACATTTATTTTTGGAGAATCAACATTTTTTGTGTACATGGTCAATATTAACATTTTGTGTACATGGTCAATATCGCATCCCACGCGCCTGGGTCGGCCCATGTCGCGATAGCAGCGCCCTTCTCTTTCTCTCCCTCTCTCAAAGAAAAAGCAGCGCCCTTCTCTGAAGGAAAATCCCGCTCCCAAACAAAAGAAATTCCCCTCCCCCTGTTCGTCCACCTCGAGCCACCGTTCCCCTCCCCTCCACGGAAAAACGAAGCTCCCCGTCGGATAGTTGCTCTCCCGGCGGCCGGGTCTGCCCCCAAATCGAAGTCCGGCTGACCGCTGCTTCATCCTCTTGGAGAGGATGGACGGCGACCTGACGGAGGGGCTCCTCCGCAAGAGCTCCGGCAAGCGCCCGGAGTCTCCCCCTCCGCTATCGCCGTCTTCGCTGGACATTTTCGAGGACCCTACCGACTCCCGCGACTCCAGCACCAGCGGGGCCGCGACGAACCGGGCGCCCCTCCGCGACGAGTGCAAGAACCACCAAGAAGTGGTGGCGTCATCCTCTGAGGCCAGCGAAGGCGAGCAAGGGACGGTATCTACCGGCGAGGAAGAGGATAAGGAGGCGGCGGCACTCCTTGCTCGCTGGGAAGCGGTGGCGGCGGCATCCGCTGCTCGCTTGGCGGCGGCGGCGGCGGCATCTGCTGCTCGCCGGGAGGCGAGGAGGGGCTTCTTTTTCGGCGGGGGGAGCGCGGGAGGTGGCTCGAGCGGCAGGGCCGAGCACCTGATCCGCATCCCTCCGCCGGGAGCGGCGGGCCTGATCCACCGCGCTGAACACCTGTCCAACTCCTGGAGGACGGACCCTATCCTCGCCGGCCCTTCGACGGATCTGACGGTCGCGCTGCGGGCGTTCGCCGCCGCACCAGATGCGACAACAGCGGCCAGACTCGAGCGGGCGGCTGCGGCGTTGGACAGTGTTGCATCAAGCAACACGGAGGATGGTGCTGTCGCCAAGCAGCTGGCCAACGAAGCGGCGGCACTGGCGGCCGGCTGGCGGGGAGACGGCCCGACGGGGCAGGGGTCGAGCGCCTTCGAAACGGCGGCCGGTCAGCGGGGACCCGAGGCGCCAGCAGCTTCCCATTCCACTGAATTCTTGCTGTGCGCTGCTATCTCGGGCTCACTGGCCCTTCTCCCCTATTTGCCTACGCAAGTCCCCAAGAAGTCCAGGCGCGTCTTCGCCGTTCTATTTGGCATCGCGTTCTTCCTCGCGTCAGTAGGTGCGATGCTCCTCGCCGCACCAGTCCCCAAGAAGACGGCCAACATCATGGCAAGAGTTTCTTTTGCAACATTCACAGTTTTGGTTGTGGCCTTTGTTGGGTTTGCTCTAGGAGGAGGTACATATAGTTGATAGGTATGTAGTGTCTTAGATACCGGTGTACTGTGAATTTGAAGTATGCCGACTTTTGAGAAATGTCATATCATGGATTATTGGTGTGCTGTGAATTTGAAGTATGCCGACTTTTGAGAAATGTCATATCATGGATTATTGGTGTGCTGTGAATTTGATGGAGTGACAAGTTTTAGAAATGTTGCATCATAATTTTCCTGCAGTAGTATCAAGTTGGAGGAGGCCTTTTATTCTGCATTACATGTTCAGAAAATTCTTACCTTCTTGAAGTTAACTTCAGTTAAGCATGGGAGGTGTTTGCTCCTCTCCATGTTTTGTTGGAAGATTCTGGTGTAAAACTACTTTGAAACTGCAGAAATGATTTGGCTTTTAACAGAATAACTACTATTCATTTTTTGCAGGTTGTATTCCGTGCTATGGCGTTGATCCGTATGTGGTCCCTACTCACTCCGACGGAGGCCAGGGAGCGTTTGGTTACTGGATCTGTCCGGTGGGAGATGGTAGCGCGGGATATATTCAACCGGTTTGGATGGCGGCCATGTAATAGGATAGACAATTAGTTTCCATACCTATTTTTCTGCCAGCCGGTTGTGGCTTTATGGCCTTTTTTGTTTTGTTTTCGTGTCGAGGTCTATGTGAGCTCGACGTAGTTTTCTTTTACGACTATTCGACATTGTTGAACCTATTTTATTTATCTAAGTGGCCGTATGCATCCACCTAATGCAGAGGCCGGGGAATCCCCCCTTTTCCAAAAAAAATGAATGGAGCCGGGGCGTGAGAGTGTCCCCAAGCCAACAAAGAATGATGTTAAAAGGATGTTTTATTTGGAATTTAACAAATTGGTGAGTCAAACTCGTTCCTTTCATTTGCTTTGTTGACCTACGGTTAGCTCATATCTCCATCTCTATCTGGACAAGTTATTTATTTCTTATACTATAGTCCCAATCTGAGGTTCCATTGTTTGCGGTTCATCTTACACTTTAACATTCAATCTACAGATAAGGAAAATATAAGTTTTTTGTGTGCTATTAAGACGGCTGAATCCGATACTGGAAGAACCGAGGTCTTCAGCTGCTCTGCTAGCAAAATCCAGAGTAAAAAAAAATGTACCTGGCTTGCAGAAATTTCATTCAGCTGCAGATGATGACCCTGTTCCTGGTATAACAAGGACAAATTACATTATATTATTAAGAAGGCCTCCTTAGGAAGACTACTTCACTTAAAATACAGATCTATCTCTGAAGTATGTATTCTTTGGTAGTGTCAATCCATCTTTGGATTTATGCTAAATCCATTTTCAGTTTGCAGTTTATGATGTCACGCTGGTTAAACGAGGACAAACCATGGAGATTACAGTCCACCATAAGGAGTTCTACAAACAAGAAGAATTTGTCTATGATTCGATCGTAGCATTCTTCCAAGAAGAGCCATACAATGCAATCGTCAACAAGAGAAGCCCAGAGGTACATGATTTGTGACACATGCATTGTCCCTGAGGCCTGTACAAAGGAGTACAATCAATATTATGGCTCTGTGTAAGGAGATAGGGGTCATGGAAGTCTTGGATGTCTCACATAAACCAGGAAGGGAAGGAGTTGCACCAGTTCTGTACATATGCTCACTTATACCTCTATCAGCCGCCAAACTCTATCTAGCTCAAGCAAGGGGTCCAGAGTCATGCCACTGCTAAATAAATTATTTTTTCCTCCTGGTATTTAAATGAAATTATGCCTGCTTTGGCTAATGAACTTATGGTATAATTGTTGGTCACAACATAGATTTAGACTATAAAAATGCTTATATTTTTCTAACAGTTGAGCAATTCAAGTTTTTGTCTTGCAATAATTTACTTTAGGTCGCAGGTCGTGGGGATTTGGGCAATAACAGTTCCTATAAAATTGAGCAAACATTATAACAGTTACTATAAAATTGCTGCGCCGTAAAATTGTTAAGATCATCTATCAATGGCCTCTGTTGATCTGCTCAAGTTCTTTTTCTGAAATTTACTTGCAGTCAAAGATGACTTGGCTGTATATCACATTATCCTCTCAATTATCTGACTTGAATGCACGATATGCTTTCCTCTCTCTGTTATGTGACTTGCTTCTGCAAGCTATCATTGGTAAATATACAAGTGATTCATGGGGAAATATATTTTCGTTTGATTGTTTGAGACTGCATCAGATAATGGTTCTCGTATTTAAAGCCCATGTTGCTGTGATTTTTTTACAAATTCAGATTGTCCTCTGCGATCAATTCTGAAATCAATTATAGCTTAGGTTCTTACTTATCTTTCAAATGTTTCTAAGATGTTGTGAGATCTGCACATATTTGCCGACGAGACGGGTAAGGACACTGAGGCGAAGAGAGGCGTTGCCGTTTCCTCGTGTGCCAACTGCTGGAGAAGTCATGGGAGGGTGTGCTGGCGTAGGCGTTGGTGCTGCCACCAGCCCACCACGGGTTTTGCGATGGTCAAGGCCAGTGCATCTCCACGGGTTTCCATAACCTTCGGCCATGATGAGCTCATTCCTCTCAGCTCCAGTTCATCTACGCAGTTTCTTCTATTACTAATATATGATATCTAATATCTTACTACCATAAACTGAATGCTCCCTATTCTAAAATCAATGTGTATATTCACTATCATCAAGGAGAGGGTAATGATCGATGCATCAGTTTAGAGCCATATTATCCATCAAACCACTAAATAGAATTGGTTCCGAGGAATGCATGCATATATTAAAAAGAGTGGCGTAACAATGCGAATAGAAAACAAGGAACATGCCATTTTTCTAAATTTTAGCTGACATGCTTCATTTTGTATGTACTTCATTCGCAGCTTTATTCATGGTTTCATTAGTATTTACTGCCCGTTGTAAGCTGTAATCATACATAGGAGCTTGTTATTTTATCATACACCGGAGTTCTTCCTTTCTTTATTTCAAACATTGGGGCATCTTTTATGCGCTGTTTCAGTTCTTCGCTCAACCTGTTCTCTAAAACTTCTATATTGACAGGAAAGCCTTGCTACTTCTGTAGTCCAACAAAGTTTGTAACGCTGGCAAAAAATTGTCACTGATGCAAGTTGCTCATAGCATGGTAGGTAGATGTTTTTTGTGTGTACCAGGAAGGATGTATCTCTAAATCAAACTTTTGGTTTAGGAATTATGTTCTCCTTTTTATTTCTTCAGGGTCATGTGCAACTTCAGTCCTGTAGGTGAACATGGTACGATGAAGAACAGGTTGGTTTCCAGAAAAAATCTGCATTTTTCTGGTGCCCAACTCTTCCATATCACTAGCATTTCCTTTCATTTTTTATAGGAAAAATACGAAGAAGCCTTCACTTCAGTTACTTACTGGGCCGATAAGTGCTGAACTTTGCAAGTAGTTTTTTTGTCATAGTGTGGTATGCATTGAGAGTTTAGTTCATCACAGCTCTCAGGTATATTGGAAGTACTGTTGTAGTTAGGCAGGAATCATGTTATTCGCAAAAAAAGAGAGGCAGGAATCATGTTCCAGTTGCGCTCAGAAGATTTTCATCCCTGCTACAGCTTTATTATTGAAGTTAAATGTATTCTGGCAAGTGCAGTCTTCCAGGTTGGTTTTCCTATTTGTATAATTTTGTTTGTTGTGGAAGATGAAGAATAACTTTTGCACGTTCCTCACCCTATCCCGACTTGGTCTGTTTACTAATGGAGTAAATAGCATAAAACTACCACTTTTCGTCCTATTGTTCCAAAAAACTACCACATTTTTGTTTGTGACTGATAACTACCGAAACCGGCGTCGGCTGTTTCAAAAAACCCAAAACGCCCGTGTCTAAGAAATTAAATCGGTTTATGACAAGTCGGGCCCACACCTAAACGAACCGTTTGTTTGACCGTTCCTTTGACCGTTAGCTGACATGTGGGGCCCAATTGTTTTTACAGAATAGCCCCTGTAAGTTTTTTTAAAAAGCAATCGGGTCCCTATAAATTTTTTAAAAAAGCAATCGGGTCCCCTGGGAGCAGCTCGACGGGCCTGTCCATGGCGGCGCCGGCGCTGAAGCAGCTCGACGGGCAGGTCCTGGCCACGCCGCCGCCCCGTGCCACATCCCGCGCCCGACGACGGCCGTAGCAGAGGCCGGCCTCGCCCACGACGGCAGGAGGCGCGCTCTCCAGCAGCTACGTTTGTATCATTTCTTCTGTTTCTCAAGGAGCACTCCCACTCAAAATTTTTATTTCCCTATGTTTCCAATTTTTGAAGCTCTTTCATTCATTTGAGGTATTCAATTTTGAATTTGGTTTACGATTTTGACAGGGCCATTGACTTTTAAAATCAATCAGCAGCAATCGACCTATAAAAACATATCAATCCCGCGCACCCTCCCACCACCTAGGAAAAAAAACGCCGCCATTGTAGCACCAATATAGTACATGTAGCCACCGATGCCAAAATTTTCCCACATTAATATACGTTGGTTAGCGGATAACACATAACCATACCACGAAAGGTCCATCAAATCACCGGATTATTATGAATAAAAATAGAGAGCACTCCATCATGTCCCCACCCACCAGACTAAATATTTCATCAATTCCAGAATAAAAGCAGTATTAGTTTTTTTGTAAGTCAAATTTCTTTAACTTTGACCAAGTTCAGAGAAAAAATATCGACATCCACAATATTAAACAAAAAAAGTATGAAAAAAACATTAATATTGTGTGTGTGCGCATGTACATTATGAGACGGATGGAGAATATTATTACAACAATCAAGAAAACCAGCCTTGAAGTGAAGCGATAGGAATTATGTTATGTCCTCTGGAGCATGGCGGAGATCATACAAAATCCAGAGTGCTCCAGTCATGAAAAAAGCCCATAATAAGCATATAGAAACTATTTTCGCACCAAGTGACGCATCCATTATGACGATCATAATGGTAAATACAATTCCACCGGTGATCGCAAAAAACTGCAAAGAACAAATGCAAGGGGAGATGTTATTATATGGATTTGCACTTTCTGTTTCAGGTATACTGTCAGAGATTGAAAATTTTGAGATGTGCAAAAACAAATATTAGATAAACACAAAAGATTCGCTACGCAGAGTAGTAGTACAAGGTATGTAACTTGTTGCTCGAATTCATTTATATTTACTTATTTTGCACAGAACTCAATTGTTTGATCTTTCATTACGAAAACACGGGCAAGTTTGTAAGCATTGCATGTGTTTCTCCTTTGTGTAATGTCTCAAAACCTATAAAAACGTTTCTTACTAAGAATTTAGAAGTAAAAAGATCCGGAGCTCGACGGAGCGTGCATCATCTTACCCATATTAAAGGCGTCTCCCAGGGGCTAGGCTTGCGCCGCGGACGAGGCTCGATGAGCGGGACGCCGATCGCCACCCAGGCCTCGCCCTCTGCTCGCATCCGCAACGGCTCCGTGAGCGGGACACCGATCGCCACCCTGTCCCTTGCTTCACGCGCTTGCCGCGCCACGCAGCACATTAAGGCGGCGTTCATAGCTAACCTTCCGGCCGGCCGGCCGGTCGATCGTCGGTATGCCCGGGCGACTTGCCGGTTTCGTTTCGCAGAGGTGCCTTGAGGTTTTTCCTTTTCCGATCAGCGAACTTTTTCTTTGGGCAGTTGATCAGCCAACTTATGTTTCGCCGCGAGAGATCGAACCGGATAAGGGAAGTAGCCAGCTAGTTTTATAAGTCCGGACGCAGTACGTACGGGTCCGACCGGCCGGAGTGCCGTAGACCATCCGCCAGCATGCATGCACACAATGGCAACATGACCTGGACTCGGTCGTCAAGTTTTACAAACGTTGCAACTAGGCGGAACCGGAGCACACACGCGATCACATATATAGTCCCAGTTCTTTTTTTCTTTTCTTTTTTTGCGAAAACATATAGTCCTAGCTAGCTACACACGGCTTGCTGCGTATACATACCGTATATGTTTATGCTACCTTCACCTTGGTCAATTGGTATGGTCTTAGAGCATCTCTAGCAGATCTTTATATCGCGAACCATTATAGTGTGTTTACAGTTCACGAGAAACGTGTTTTGCGGGCTAGCATGGGTTGCGGCCGAACAGAAACCGCAGCAAGGTCTGTTCGGCCGCAGCCCGGCGCTAGCCCGCAAACCGAAAAAAATCAAATTAGACAATTTGACCGCAATTTCGATGATTGGCTTCAAATTCGAACAATCAAACATAGTTTGCGCTGAAATTAAGCATATTTTTCAATCATGACGCAAAAGAACCTCATGCAAAAGCCACCACCATCTTCATCATCGTCATCGCTCTTCACCACCGCCACCAAAGCCACCACCACCTCCATGACCATCATCATCAACATCAATACTCTCCACCACCGCCATCGATCCCCCCACCGGCCGAAGCCATCACCTGTCGTCGCTAGCATCCTTCTCTTCGAGATCTCTCTCGTTGCCATATCATGCCATTCTTTGATGAGGTCGTTCATGTCATTGCGTTTCATAGTCATGATCCTGTTCTCCTCGGCAAGAAGCTTGGCCAAGGTCTTGTTCTCCTCGGCAAGGGCTTTTCTCTCCTCAATGGCGGCCTTGCGCAACCCCTCTTCCTTGGGTAATTGTCATTTTTCTTGCTTCTCTTGCGCCTTCTTCTCGGCCAACTCCGTCTTTGCCTCCAATGTCTTGGCCACCATCAACTCATTTGATTGCGCCATGGCATCTATCTTGTCCTGGAAGCTTGATGCCTCCGCTTCCCTCTTGATCTTGTCCTTGATCTTGTCCGTGCCTTCCCGACAGGGGCTGCAGGAGCGCTGTCACGTGGCCGGGAGACTATCTTGACGTGATCCTCCCCGGCAACGGCGTCAGAAATTCATTTTGATGTCGCTTGAAGCTACGTCGGTATTTCCCCAAAGAGGAAGGGATGATGCAGCACAGCGGCGGTAGGTATTTCCCTCAGATGAGACCAAGGTTATCGAACTAGTAGGAGAACCAAACAACACAACGTAAACAGCCCCTGCACACAGATAAGAAATCCTCGCAACCCAACGTGTTAAAGGGGTTGTCAATCCCTTTCAGGGTACGACGCCTCAAGTGGCAAACGGACGTGAGATAATTTTGTAGTAAATTGATAGATCGAACGCCAAATAAAATAAATAAGAAAAAATTGCAACAAGGTATTTTTGTATTTTTTTGGTTTAATAGATCTGAAAATAAACGCAAGGAAAAAGTAGATCGCAAAGCAAATATATGAGAAAGAAGACCCGGTGGCCGTAGGTTTCACTAGTGGCTTCTCTCAAGAAAAATAGCAAACAGTGGGTGAACAAATTACTGTTGGGCAATTGACAAAACTTCAAATAATTATGACGATATCTAGGCAATGATCATTATATAGGCATCACGTCCAAGATTAGTAGACCAACTCCTTCCTGCATCTACTACTATTACTCCACACATCGACCGCTATCCAGCATGCATCTAGTGTATTAAGTTCATGAAGAAACGGAGTAATGCAATAAGAACGATGACATGATGTAGACAAGATCTATCTATGTAGAGATAGACCCCATCGTTTTATCCTTAGTAGCAACGATACATACGTGTCGGTTCCCTTTCTATCACTGGGATCAAGCACAGTAAGATTGAACCAACTACAAAGCACCTCTTCCCATTGCAAGATAAATAGATCAAGTTGGCCAAACAAAACCCGAATATCGGAGAAGAAATACGAGGCTATAAGCAATCATGCATAAAAGAGATCTGTCGGATGTGGGGTTCCGGCAAACCCTTAAGGTTCGAACACTGGGGTGCGCGCGAAGTCTTTCCCTCCTACCGATCTACGCCCTAGCTCGCTAAGATCTCGCGGACAAACTCGACGAACTCGCAACACAGAAAGACACGAGGTTTATACTGGTTCGGGCCACCGTTGTGGTGTAATACCCTACTCCAGTGTGGTGGTGGTGGATTGCCTCTTGGGCTGATGATGAACAGTACAAGGGAAGAACAACCTCCTGAGGTTGAGGTGTTCTTGTGCGTACGAGCTTGTGCGCGTCTCTTGATCCGATGGCTACTACTGTGGTGGCTAGACCTATTTATAGAGGCCCTGGTCCTCTTCCCAAATATCGAGCGGGAAGGGAGCCAACAACGGCGGGCAAATTTGAAGGGGGACAACTAGTACAAGCTATCCTGACAAAAGCGGTCTTCGCCTGCGAAAAGCTCTGGTGGTGACGCCGTCTTGGGCTCCACGATGACCTCCGTCTCGCCGTCCCCCTGGTCTTGGTCTCGTTGCACCAATATAGCAACCTTTGCCTGATGCCTCGGTACTCTTCGCTTGCGCTGGCCTCCTTAGCACCAAAGAGGAAACAAGGACGCTGCGCGCGCTGGCGCCCGCCTGGCGCCCGCCTGGTGCCGTTCGTCATGGCTCACGTCACGAGAGCCTCGTGAGGTTTGCCCCGCCTTGATATCTCCGCTCCTCGTGAGCCTGCCTGGCTCGGCCACTCCAGAGGAGGTCTTGCGTCGTCCGCCTCGCGAGGCTTGGACCCTCGCGAGGGTCTTGGATGCCTTGTTGATGAAGATGGGCCATACGGCCTGCTTGCTTAGCCACGCCGTGGGCCGCAGGCAGGCAAGTCTGGGGACCCCCGTTCCCAGAACGCCGACAGTAGCCCCCGGGCCCAAGGTGCGCTCGGGCTTGGCTTCGCGGCGAAGCCAAGGGTCAAGTTCGGAGCACCGCGGGCCCCAAAAGCCTGCGGCCTCGGTTGACGCGTGGAGGTTGATTGGACGTGGGCGTCTCCGCTTCCCCACGCTGCCTCGGCAACTGCTTGACCTAACAAAAGGCTGGCGCAGGGAGCACTTGCCTTCATTGTTTCTTCCTTGCCTCGCTCCAGATCCCCTTTCTCGCTCTTCGCCGCCGCTACCTCCAGATCTGCTCCAGCCTTGCTCTGCATCTGCCGCCCATGGCGCCACGCAAGGTCAAGACCTCCTTAGCACCGGTTTGGTATGAGCCGGCCCTCGAGGCGCCCACCATCACGGAGAAGAGCCTCGCCTCCGTGCGCCTGCTGACGGCGGGAGAGAGCAACGAGTGGGGGAAGACATAGCTCCGGCTCACGTCCGACGAGCCGGAGCCTGAGGGGAGCACCTTCTTCCCCTTCTTCTCGAGCAGCGTCGCCGTTGGGTTGGTTCCTCCCTTCTCTGATTTCTTTTATGAAGTCCTCGACCACTACGGGCTGCAGGCGTTGCATCTCCATCCCAACTCTGTCCTCCTCCTATCCATCTTTGCCTACTACTGTGAGGCGTACCTGGGCGTGATGCCGTCCGTGGCGCTCCTGCGCCATTTCTTCTTCCTCCGCGTCAGCGAGGGTCACATCTCCGGATGCGCCAACTTTGTCGCGTCCAGCAAGGCCAACTCGATCTCGAGCACCGGGAAGAGGGCCGACAACATTCGATCCAAATGGGTCATGATGGACGCCAAGCGCGCCGATCCGTGCCTGGTGTTGCCGACGGAGGCGCCCCGGCAGGGCAAGGGGTGGCCCAAGGCGGAGCTTGTCGACGAGCGGGTGTCGTTAGTGTTGGGGCAGATGATGACCGACCTGAAGCAGGGCAACGCGAGGGCGGCCAAGATAATGGGGGCGATGCTCCGGAGGGAGTTCTTGATGCTGCGGGTTGCCCCACTCCAGGCGCGCGCGCCCCCTCTGGGAGCTTGAAGAAGAGGAAAACAAGACCCGCCTGAGGCCGGGGGACCTGCCTGGCGATGAATTGGACGTCGTCCTGCGCCTCATAGTCGGGGACAACCAGGAGTACCCGCCTAGCGCCTTCGTTCCCCTGTTCCAACGCAGGGACCGGGAGGAATTCGTCGCCTCCAGGCCGACTTTTGATGCACGCGGGCTGGTGCCGCTGCCGCTTCCCAGAGCTCCTACGGCGCAGAAACCAGTGGAGGTGTCTTCTGGCGAGTCCCGTGAAGAGGGGGAAGAGGAGGTGGACTCGAAGAAGAGGTGGGGGAGACTTCCCCTCTGAGCAAGGCCGAGATTCTCCGCGCCCTTCCTGATGATGCCGAGGCCGACGCCTACTAGGGGGAGAGGGAGCAACCCCTCATCCCGACGAAGAGTAGGTCGTCGCTGGTGGCCCGTGGTGCGGCCTCCACGCCGACACCTCCTGGGGCTGGATCCGGCTCTGCTTCTGCACCGCCTGCCGCTGCCAGGACCCGAACGCCTGCCCCTCAGGTCCCGATGCTGTCAGGCTTCAAGCTTCCCAAGCGGAAGGTGGAGTACTTCGCGGTGGACCGGTAGGTGTCTCGAGCTTCGCTTTATCCCTGCTGGTACTTGTTATTTCCTGACGCTCGCCCTTGGTTGATCAGGCCGACATCTTCGGCGAACAAGAGGAAGGAGGATACGGCGGCTGTGCCTCCCTCCGCAGAGAAAGGAGGCAGCAGCGCCCGCATCTCCCCAGCCCGGTCGTCCTCGCGGGGCCAAGAGGAACATTGCCGCGTGGAATCAGCCCCCATGGCCCCGCTGGCTCCGGAGGTGCCGGCGCTTGGCGCGGCTGACGAGGTCCTAGCTGCTCCGGGACCCGCGGTCTCCCAAGCCCTGGTAACGATGTCGCTTCCTCCCACTGCTGCACCTCCACTCCCTGGTTCTTCTGCTCCTGCTGCTGTCTCGGAGCGTGCCCTTTCGGAGATGACCCAGCTGCAGGCGGGTCTCCTGAGCGCGGACCCGCGCCTGGTGGCCGGGCGTCTGGAATTGGCCTCTGGCTAGCTTCACTCCGACCTGGCGGTTCGCGCGGCGCTGGGCCAGGCTGCTACGGCTTCCGAGAAGGAGAAGCGAGGAGCCGCCAGCGCTGCAGCCGATCGTGAGGCGGCACTGAAAGACGCCAAGGCCGCCCGTGACCGCTGCCAAGTGCTAGAGGGCGAGTTGCAAAGCCTGCGCGACAAGGACGCCGAAGAGGTACGCTGCCACCAAGCGAAGGAGGAGGAGATGAAGGCCCGGGAGGAAGCCGTCAAGAACCGTGATGCTGAGCTGGCGGAGCTGGGGAAGAAGCAGGCCGCCGAGCGCAACCGGTTGGAAGAGTTGGAGCGGAAGATGGGGACGAGGGAGGCCGATCTTGATGCCAAGTCGCGAGTCCTGGCTGAAGACCGCGTGGCCTTCGCCGATCTCGAGAAGAGATCTCGCAAGGCGCTGAAGACGCTCTACGAGCACGGCCTCGAGAAGCCGCTGGACACTGACGAGGACGGCCCCACCCAGCTGCTTCCTCTCGTGGTGAAGGCGCTTGAGGAGGTCGTTGATGGCCTCGGTCCCATGGCGGAAGCAGAAGCTCGCGTCCTGTCTTCAGCCGCACTGACTCGCGTCTTCAGCCATCTGCACCTCCGTGACCCCAACGCTCGCCTTGACGAGCTGCTGGAGCCTATGGCTGAAGATCACTGCGAAGCCGCCGCCGCAGCTGTACAAGGTCAAGTGGAGGCCTTGCTGGGGAGGTTCCGCGGCTTTGTCTCCGATCCTCTGTCTGGCGACGCTGCGGATCCTGCGACTGGTGGTGAAGGTGAGAACATCGTTGCCCACGGGGAGCACCTTCCGCAGGCGATGGCGATATCCAGGTGTGACCTGCGGCTATTCTTCCCATTTCGTTCCTACAACATATATCAGGCCTCGTGGAGGCGTTTAGACTTTTCATTTGGTATTGTGAGAACAATATGCTTGTAATATTTGCTTCGAGATTTTGCGTTTTCCTTCCTATTTGCTTTGTTCTGCGTCGGCAGAGCCCGGCCCCGCGCATACCTCAACCGCCATTGGGCCGACCGGAGACCGGGACGGTCCAAGGAGTGAGGGGCTACGTGACCAGTTAGGCTCCTGAGTCGCGATGCTCAGGAGTCCCCCTTGACGCGCAAACAACATATAGGGAGAGTTCGTGAGGATAGATTAATGTTCTACGTCGGCAGAGCTCGGCCCCGCGCATACCTCAACCGCCATTGGGCCGACCGGAGACCAGGACGGACCAAGGAGTGAGGGGCTACGTGACCAGTTAGGCTCCTGAGTCGTGATGCTCAGGAGTCCCCCTTGACGTGCAAACAATTTCCATACCTGCCCTCGCCGAGGCCTCGGGAGGTGCGCGCGACGCCCAGGTCCGGGGAACCTGGTTTGGTGGCGTGCGCTTGGGCGTGACCCGAGCGCAGCCCCCGTGCCCAGCCCCCTCGTGCGGCTCTCCCGAGGGGAGGCGTTGTGGTGAGGCTGGGGGCTGAGCTCTAGGCTCCCCGAGGTTGGTACGACCGTGGGGCCGCCCTCAGTTGTTTATCACCAGCGCGGAGCATAGTGCTTCCGCTTGTGCACGGGCATAGCCGTTCCTCGGCAGTGTCGACAGCCAGCGCGGAGCATGGTGCTTCCACTTGGGCGTGGGATGGGGGCCCCCCTCCGGGAGGAGCCCCCGGGGCGTGTACAGCCCAGCCCTGACACGTGGCTTGCACGGCAGGGCTGCGAGGTGTATCTGGGCACTCGTGAGCCAGCGCGGGACTCACGAGGCCCTACCTCAAGGCGGGTTGCGCCTGGTCTTGAGTCTTGGTGACTCTATGTTCCTGCAAGGCGGTTAGATGCAAGCGCTCTACGTCCTCAGGTCCCGGCCCTCGAGCGGGCTCAGCCGCCGCTGGTATGCCAGGTCGCGATGCCGTGGTCAAGGCCAGGGGGTGAGGGCTGGAGAGCCAGTAAGAGCTCCTGAGTCGCGATGCTCAGGAGCCCCCCTTTTAACATGCAAGCGAATTGCATAGGATGAACAGACCCGTGGCGGGCGGCGATCGAGCAGGCGATAGCCGCGAGCAGGCCAAGCATGGAGAGCAGATCAGCTTAGGTAAATGCAGGAAGATACATGCCACCGGGTCCGGCCCGGGCGGCTTGGGGATGATGCAGCCCGAGGGGCGCCCCCAACAAGGTAAGCTAAAGACGTAAGCAAAAGGGATACATGCCACAGGGACGGACCCATGTGCCTGGGAATAATGCAGCCCGAGGGGCGCTCCCAGCTAAACGAGCTTGGAAGATGTCACCTGGTTCTGTAGACGAAGTAGAGTTGGTGCAGCTGAAGGCATGCGTCGAAGGAATGACTCCTCATGAGCCACCGGGACCCTAAGCCTCGGGAGGCTCTAGGGGCTCGGGAGGTTCCCTGAAGACCGTCTCCATCTCCTCCAGGACGGCGCGGTACCTGGCCTCCTGAGCCGCCAGGACACGCCGCAGGTCGCATTGATAGGCTGACGCCACACTCGGCAAGCCGAAGGGCATGCGAACGTAGCTGTGTGGTGGGCCCTCGCAGCGGCCCACATGCGATGGCCAGAAGCGCTCCTGAGATGCGGCCCTGTTGAGCCCGGGGACGTCGATGCAGACACGCAGCCCAGCATCCTCGCCAGGATGCGGAGCTGCGCCTCGTGAGCGGCTGTCACCGCGCATGGCCCTTGCATCTTGCAGTTCCTGAGTGGTCTTGGTGATGAACTCCTGTGTGGTGGGCACTCCTTGCCCTGTGCTCTCCTGAGGAACATGTGCCGCGAAGCACGCTTCCAAGTGGTGCCCAAGCGCCTCCCTCATGAGGTTGGCAAGGTCAGAGGCCCTCCAGAAGAGAGCCCCTGGGCCCTGCCCGAGGAGGGCGCCGGGCACGCTTTCCTATGCGATGGAGGGAGGCGCCCCTGGAGCGGGCGCTGATCCTGACGAGGCTCCTGCCGCGACGCCATCCTCCTGAGGTCCTGCGCGGTGTGACTGCTTCTTCTTGGGGATGGCCTCCGAAGGGCCTTCACTTCTACTGCGGGGTCGTCGATTGCTACGGCTTGGAAGGCGCACTCGAGGGAGCACACCACATCCCTCTCTTCACACGGGACCGTGATGATTCCTCCGCTTCCCGGCATCTTGAGAATGTTGTAGCCGTGATGCGTGATTGCCATGAACTTGGCCAGGGCTGGATACCCGAGGATGGCATTGTACGGCAGGCGGATGTGCGCGACGTCGAAGTCGATGAGCTCGGTGCGGTAGTTCTTGTGTTCCCTGAAGGTGACAGGCAGGCGAACCTGCCCTATGGGTGTGGTGGAACCGTCGGTCACTCTTGAGAAAGGCTTGGTGGGCTGGAGCTGTTCATATGGCACTTGGAGGTTGTCGAACGTGTCGACAGACATGACATTGAGCCCTACGCCACCGTCGATGAGGGTCTTGGTGACCTGCACATTGCTGATGACTGGGGAACACAGCATAGGGAGGGCGCCAGTGGTGGCTGCGCACTTGAGCTGATCCGCCGAGTTAAAAGTGATGGCGCATTGGGACCACTTGAGCGGGCGCGTGGCCTCGAGCTTGGGGAGCACCGCGTTCACCTCGCGAGCGAACTGTTTGAAGATGCGCTGAGAGGCGGGGGCCTGGGCGCTGCCCAAGATGCAGGCGATTGCGCGCGGCTCCTGGAAGCCCCCAGCCCCCTCGTCCTAGTGGTGGTCGTCGTTCCTTCTTGGTGGCGGCAGCGGGGGAAGACCGGTGTTGCCCTGGGGGCGATCCTCATGAGGCGGGTCCCTCCATGCGCCCTTGCGAGGTTGGTCCTGCCAGCGGTCCTCACGAGGCCGATCGCGCCACTCCTGGCGCGGGCCACGGTCGTCCCAGCGTCCTCCTCCTCGTCCTCCTCCACGGCCGTAGCCCCGGTCGTTGTGCTCGGGGCGTCGACCGAAGCGTCCTTCCCGTATGGCTCTGAGCTCTTGACAGTCGCTGGTGTTGTGGGTGTTCAGGTTGTGGAAGGCGCAGAACGGTCGGCCGTTCTTGGATGACTCGGGCTGATCTCTGCCCCGCTTGGTGTCGGGTTCCGCTGCGAGCACAGCCGCCTCCTTGCGCTTCACGTCCTTGGCCTTGGCCTTCTTCTCCTCCGCTCCTGCGGCTGGCAGCTCGAGGAGAGAAAGGCGCCCCTCCTCAGCTCTTGCGCACTTGGTCGCCAGGTTGAACAGCTCCTGAGAGGTGCAGAGCTCCTCGTGGATGGCGAGCTCCTCCTTCATCTTGACGTCACGGACGCCGTCGGAAAACACGGAGACGATGGCCTCGTCCGTGACCTTGGGGATCTTGAGGTGGGTGTTGTTGAAGCGTTGGATGTACTTTTGGAGGGTCTCTCCTAGTTGTTGCTTGATGCGGCGTAGATCACCCGCGGCCAGTGGGCGGTCGCGAGTGCCCTGGAAGTTGACGACGAAGCGGTCGCGCATCTCGTCCCAGGAGGAGATCGAGCCGTGCTGCAGGTTCAGGAGCCAGGAGCGAGCTCCATCCTTGAGAGCCATAGGAAACCAGTTCGCCATGACTTTTTCATCCCCGTTGGCCGCTTCGATGCTCAGCTCATAGAGCTACAGGAACTCTGCGGGGTCGGCGGTGCCGTCGTGGCGAGGAGGCAGATCCGACTTGAACTTGCCTGGCCAGGCGATGCTACACAGCTCGGGGGTGAAGGCGCGGTAGCCAGCCGTGGTTGCCGGGGCTCGCTTCGGAGGTGGAGCTTGGTCTTGACGAGGTCCGCGCTGCGCCGCTGCAGGCGGCGCGCGGTCTTGACGAGGTGGCGCAGGGAGCGCAGGTGCAGCTTCTCGCGGCCACGGGATTTCTTGGCAGCTTCTCTCTTCGCGCGCGGGCGCCGGGCGTGGTGGATCACGCCGCGGAGGCACGCGCCTTGGTGCCAAGGCACCGTCTTGGGGCTGAGGTGGTGGAGGGACGCCATGAGCCTCGTCGCCCATGGCTGGTTGAGGAGGAGGCAGAGAGTGGGACGGCGCCGGAGAGCCCCCTGCGGCACGGACGAGCTCGGCAACGCGGTCGAGCCACTCCTCATAGAGGTCGTCGACGGGGCGGTAGCGCAGGAGTTCGTTCGCCGCGAGGAGCGCGGCCCGTGCCTCCATGGGAGCGTGGCGCGCGTGAGACGAAGAACCGGCAGTGGTCAGCAATGGAGTGGCGGTGCGGCCGTCCTGCCGCACCGAAGGATGCAGCGAGGACGCCTACTGCTCGTTCCCCGCCGGGCCGGTGACAGCGTTGGCGGCGGGAGACGGAGAATGACGAGGTGGCCCGCCAACGGGAGCCGTCTGAGCGATGCGGGCGGTGAGGGCAGCCCGACGCTCAGCTCGAGCACGGCGAGCGTCCGCCATGGAGACGACGGAGCGACGGAGCGACGAACTGATGGAAGGGAAGCTACGGCGCGCCCCTACCTGGCGCGCCAAATGTCGGATGTGGGGTTCCGGCAAACCCTTAAGGTTCGAACACTGGGGTGCGCGCGAAGTCTTTCCCTCCTACCGATCTACGCCCTAGCTCGCTAAGATCTCGCGGACGAACTCGACGAACTCGCAACACAGAAAGACACGAGGTTTATACTGATTCGGGCCACCGTTGTGGTGTAATACCCTACTCCAGTGTGGTGGTGGTGGATTGCCTCTTGGGCTGATGATGAACAGTACAAGGGAAGAACAACCTCCTGAGGTTGATGTGTTCTTGTGAGTACGAGCTTGTGCGCGTCTCTTGATCCGATGGCTACTACTGTGGTGGCTAGACCTGTTTATAGAGGCCCTGGCCCTCTTCCCAAATATCGAGCGGGAAGGGAGCCAACAATGGCGGGCAAATTTGAAGGGGGACAGCTAGTACAAGCTATCCTGACAAAAGCGGTCTTCGCCTGCGAAAAGCTCTGGTGGTGACGCCGTCTTGGGCTCCATGATGACCTCCGTCTCGCCGTCCCCCTGGTCTTGGTCTCGTTGCACCAATATAGCAACCTTTGCCTGATGCCTCGGTACTCTTCGCCTGCGCTGGCCTCCTTAGCACCAAAGAGGAAACAAGGACGCTGCGCGCGCTGGCGCCCGCCTGGTGCCGTTCGTCATGGCTCACGTCACGAGAGCCTCGTGAGGTTTGCCCCACCTTGATATCTCCGCTCCTCGTGAGCCTGCCTGGCTCGACCACTCAAGAGGAGGTCTTGTGTCATCCGCCTCGCGAGGCTTGGACCCTCGCAAGGGTCTTGGATTCCTTGTTGATGAAGATGGGCCATACGGCCTGCTTGCTTAGCCACGCCGTGGGCCGCAGGCAGGCAAGTCTGGGGACCCCCGTTCCCAGAACGCCGACAAGATCAAAGAAACTCAAATACTTTCATGGATATAAAAAGATAGATCTGATCATAAACTCAAAGTTCATTGATCCCAACAAACACATCGCAAAAGAATTACATCATATGGATCTCCAAGAGACCATTGTATTGATAATCCAGCGAGAGAGAGAGAGGAAGCCATCTAGCTACTAACTACGGACCCGAAGGTCTACAAAGAACTACTCACACATCATCGGAGAGGCACCAATGGAGGTGGTGAACCCCATCTGAGATGGTGTCTAGATTGGATCTGGTGGTTCTGGACTCTGCGGCGTCTGGATGAATATTTCTTCGACTCGCCTAGGGTTCTGGAAATATTGGGGTATTTATAGAGCAAAGAGGCGGTCCGGGGGCACCCGAGGTGGGCACAACCCACCAGGGCGCGCCTGGGCCTCCTGGCGCGCCCTGGTGGGTTGTGCCCCCCTCAAGGCACCCCCAGGCACAGCCAGGGCCCGTTCTGTTCCTTCTGGCCCATAAATATTCTCTTGGCACTATGTCAATAGGTTAGTTCCAAAAAATGATATAAAATGACTATAAATGATTGTAAAGCAACCAAGATTGATAATATAACAGCATGGAACAATCAAAAATTATAGATACGTTGGAGACGTATCAGCATCCCCAAGCTTAACTCCTACTCGTCCTCGAGTAGGTAAGTGATAAAAACATAATTTTTGATGTGGAATGCTGCCTAACATGTTATATCATATTTCTTTCTTTATAGCATGGACATTTGGACTTTTATTTGTTCAAAGCAATAGTGTAGTTTTGACATGATAATTTAGATACTCAAGCATATCAACAAGCAACTATGTCTTTCCAAATATCAACGCTAAAATAAGTTATCCCTAGCCCATCATGCTCAACCATTGATCCATTCATGAAACACACTCAAATATTAGCTACACCCAATACTTAAGTACGATCATATTGCCTCCTAGTTGGTGCTTTTATAAGAGAAGATGGAGACTCAAATTCAAAAATAAAAATTGCATAAAGTAAAAGAAAGGCCCTTCACAGAGGGAAGTAGGGATTTGTTGAGGTGCCAGAGCTCAAAGCGAAAAACTTAGAGATAAAAACATTTTGGAAGGTGTATCCATCCCACCAACGAAAACGACTTAGAGTTCCGAACACTTTCCATGCTAGATTTATCATAGGAGGTTCCCAAAAGAAAATAAAGTTTATTCCTTTTTCCACCATACTTTCACTTTCCATGGCTAGCCGAATCCACGACTGCCTTCCATACCAACACTTTCCAAGGAATTTATTATTTGACAACATAAAGTAATTTTTTTTTTCATTTCGGGATTGGGCATCCCTAATACCTTTGCCTTACTCTCGTGCAATGACAAGTGAATAAACACTCATCTTGAGAATAACACATCTAGCATGGAAAATATTAGCCACCCTTCACCGCTCCGCGAGCGAAACAAACACACAAAAGAGAAGTATTGTTTTCAAAATTAGAGATGGCACATGCAAATTTGCTTAGAAAGGCAAAAGAATATCGCATATAGGTAGATATAGTGGACTCATGTGGCAAAACTAGTTTAAAGGTTTTTGGATGCACAAGTAGAGATCATACTTGGTGCAAAATGAAGGCTAGCAAAAGATTGAGAACCGACCAATCAAGAAACGAACAATCTCATAAGCAAGCATTAAGCATAATTAACACCGAATAATGCACCACAAGTAGGATATAATTTCATTGCACAACTATTGAATTTCGTGCTTGCAGAGGGAATCACAAACCTTAACACCAATATTCTTACTAAAGCATAATTACTCACCAACATAACTCACATATCACATCATCATATCTCAAAACTATTATAATCAAGTTTATTTTGTCCAATGATCTTCATGAAAGTTTTTATTATATCCTTCTTGGATATCTATCACTTTGGGACTAATTTTCATGTGTTAGTTTTCATAAGCTCAAACAAATATAAGTGAAGATCATGAGCATAATTTTTTCTTTCTCTCAAAATAATTTAAGTGAAGCAAGAGAGAATTTCTTGAAAATTATACTAACTCTCAAATAAATCTAAGTGAAGCAAGAGGGCATTTCTTCAAAAATACTAAGCACACCGTGCTAAAAAAGATATAAGTGAAGCACTAGAGCAAGTCCATTGCTCATAAAAATTTAAGTGAAGCATAGAGAGCAATTCTAACAAGTCATGAAATAATTTTGGCTCTCTCAAATAGGTGTGTCCAGCAAGGATTGATAACTTAAAACACAAAATAAAACAAGCAAAGATTCATATCATACAAGACGCTCCAAGCAAAACACATATCAAGTGACGAATAAAAATATAGTTTCAAGTAAAATACCGATGATCGTTGGAAGAAAGCGGGGATGCCACTCGGGGGCATCCCCAAGCTTAGTTGGTTGCTCACCCGGCATCCCCAAGCTTAGGCTCTTCCATCCTTCCTTCATCCATCGTAAGATAACCCAAAACTTAAAAACTTCAATCACACAAAACTCAACAAAACCTTCGTGAGATCCGTTAGTGTAAGAAAACAAACCTCTACTATAAGTACTGTATCAAACCAATTCATATTTTGTTTTCATATTATATTTAATGTATTCCAACTTTTCTATAGCAAAAACTCATCAAAGAAAACTATAGAGCCATTAAAATAAGCACACAACACAAAGAAAACAGAATCTGTCAAAACAGAACAGTCTGTAGAAAGCTGACTTAACGAAAACTTCTGGAACTCCAAAAATTCTGAAAAAATATGACGACCTAAGAAATTTGTATATTAATCTACTGTAACAAATTCAGAGTTTTTAGTCACTTCTGTGATTTTTAAAAATTCTGACTCTGGACGCAAAGTTTCTGTTTTTCAACAAGATCAAACAACTATCACCCAAGAAGATCCTAAAGGCTTTACTTGGCACAAACACTAATTAAAACACAAAATCCAAAATCATAACATTAGCATAATTGTGCTAACACTCAAGAACAGAAAGCAAAAAGCAAAAATAAATTTTATTTATTGGGTTGCCTCCCAACAAGCGCTATAGTTTTACGCCCTTAGCTAGGCATAAAGCAAGGATCTAAGTTTTGTCATCTTTATTCTTCTCAATTTTCTTAGGGGTATGCTCATCATGGGGTTTTGTAAACACAACATAAAACATGTTATCCATAGAGGCCTTAGCGATCCTAAGTTGGTTTTCATCATACCCCTTTTGATTTCCCGCAGCAATCCAAGAGTAATGTTGGTTAACATTGTTAAAAACTTGTTGGATTATATATAAAACGGGGACTTCCTTTTTGAGATTTTCATAAAAGATTTTATTATCCCCAAGCAAATGTCTTAAATCATAGTCACTATTATAAAGAATTTCATCTATCACAGGTTTTTCATGATTTATAGCATAAATGTCAAAGATTTCTCTAGCTTCCCGTATTATGTAGTCAAACTCATTCATAAGAATAAGAGTGGCCAACTTTTTAGCCCTAGGATTCTTTATGACGGGAAGCTCAAAAAACAATCTTTGCAAAGTAGGATGGGTATGAATAAATTTGCTTTCAAGTTTCAGAACTAGTGCTGAAATAGCATCCGCATAAGATCTAGTAGTTTTAAGTATAGGAGCATCATCAAGACTCAAATTTCCCACACAATTGAAAAATTCTTGGATACGTTCTTTTCCCATAACGTTTCCTTGTCCCAAGATAAAAGTTTTAGCATCCAGATTGCCCGTACGTCCTATCTTAGGAGTTAGGCCATCATCTGTTGGTGTCAAACTGAAATCACTCATGATTGCAAGCAAAGGATAGATCCGACAAGAAAATGGTGAACAAAAAAAGAGAGGCGAATAAAATGGCAAATTTTTGTGAAGTGGGGGAGAGGAAAACGAGAGGCAAATGGCAAATAATGTAAATTGCGAGGAGATGAGATTTGTGATTAGGAACCTGATATATGTTGAAGATCCTCCCCGGCAACGGCGCCAGAAATTTGGCACGTGGCCAGGAGACTATCTTGACGTGATCCTCCCCGGCAACGGCGCCAGAAATTCCTTTTGATGTCGCTTGAAGCTACGTTGGTATTTCCCCAAAGAGGATGGGATGATGCAGCACATCGGCGGTAGGTATTTCCCTCAGATGAGACCAAGGTTATCGAAACAGTAGGAGAACCAAGCAACATAACGTAAACATCCCCTGCATACAGATAACAAATCCTCGCAACCCGACGTGTTAAAGGGGTTGTCAATCCCTTTCGCTGTACGGCGCCTCAAATGGCAAACGGACGTGAGATAATTTTGTAGTAAATTGATAAATCGAATGCCAAATAAAATAAATAAGGAAAAATTGCAGCAAGGTATTTTTGTATTTTTTTGGTTTAATAGATCTGAAAATAAACGCAAGGAAAAAGTAGATCGCAAAGCAAATATATGAGAAAGAAGACCCGGGGGCTGTAGGTTTCACTAGTGGCTTCTCTCGAGAAAAATAGCAAATGGTGGGTGAACAAATTACTGTTGGGCAATTGACAAAACTTCAAATAATTATGACGATATCCAGGCAATGATCATTATATAGGCATCACGTCCAAGATTAGTAGACCGACTCCTGCCTGCATCTACTACTATTACTCCACACATTGACCGCTATCCAGCATGCATCTAGTGTATTAAGTTCATGGAGAAACGGAGTAATGCAATAAGAACAATGACATGATGTAGACAAGATCTATCTATGTAGAGATAGACCCCGTCGTTTTATCCTTAGTAGCAATGATACATACGTGTTGGTTCCCTTTCTGTCACTGGGATGAAGCACCGTAAGATCGAACCAACTACAAAGCACCTCTTCCCATTGCAAGACAAATAGATCAAGTTGGCCAAACAAAACCCAAATATCGGAGAAGAAATACGAGGCTATAAGCAGTCATGCATAAAAGAGATCAAAGAAACTCAAATACTTTCATGGATATAAAAAGATAGATCTGATCATAAACTCAAAGTTCATCGATCCCAACAAACATACCGCAAAAGAATTACATCATATGGATCTCCAAGAGACCATTGTATTGAGAATCTAGCGAGAGAGAGAGAGAGAGAGACCAAGCCATCTAGCTACTAACTACCGACCCGAAGGTCTACAAAGGACTACTCACGCATCATCGGAGAGGCACCAATGGAGGTGGTGAACCCCATCCAAGATGGTGTCTAGATTGGATCTGGTGGTTCTGGACTCTGCGGCGGCTGGATGAATATTTCGTCGACTCCCCTAGGGTTCTGGAAATATTGGGGTATTTATAGAGCAAAGAGGAGGTCCGGGGGGCACCCGAGGTGGGCACAACCCACCAGGGCGCGCCTGGGCCTCCTGGCGCGCCCTGGTGGGTTGTGCCCCCCTCGGGGCACCCCCCAGGTGCAGCCAGGGCCCGTTCTGTTCCTTTTGGCCCATAAAAATTCTCCGTGAAGTTTTAGGGGCATTTGGATTCCGTCTGATATTGATTTTTTGCGATGTAAAAAACACGGAAAAAACAGCAACTGGCAGTTGGCACTATGTCAATAGGTTAGTACCCAAAAATGATATAAAATGACTATAAATGATTTTAAAACATTCGAAAATATAACAGCATGGAACAATCAAAAATTATGATACGTTGGAGACGTATCAAGCGCCGCCTTGGAGGACGACATTGCCCTGCCGCTTGCGGGGTTGCGTGGTGGAGCCTTGAACGGCGACGGGCGCGACATGGCCGGCGACGAGATCTGCAGGAGGGGTTGGCGCGTGGATGACACTCACGGTGAGGGGCAACGGCTGGGAGGCTTCCATGGTGGCGATACAAAGCCGGGGAAGGTGGTCCGGAGAGGGCAGAGGGAAGGGAAAGCGGGAACTGCAGCGCGAAAATGTCCCTCCCGCCAAATATCGCTGCCGATAGGGGTCAAGCTCGGGTCGACCTCCCACCCCATGTATCTAAAGGTTGAGGGCGAAGATTTGACACGCCCCACAAATTATTTTACAGGCCGCGGTCCTATACGGTGTCTACTCGGGGCCTCTTTTTTCGTGTAAAACTGTAAATTGATGGTTATTTTGTTGGGAAACGTAGCATGCAATTTCAAAAAAAATTCTACGCTCACGCAAGATCTATCTAGGAGATGCATAGCAACGAGGGGGAAGAGTGTGTCCACGTACCCTCGTAGATCGAAAGCGGAAGCCTTTGACAACGCGGTTGATGTAGTTGAACCTCTTCTAGCTCCGATCGATCAAGCACCGAACGTACGGCACCTCCGAGTTCTGCACACGCTCAGCGCGATGATGTCCCTCGCCTTCTTCATCTAGCAAGGTGTCGAGGAAGTAGATGAGTTCCATCAATACGATGGCATGGTGACGGTGATGGTGAAGTGATTCTCGCAGGGCTTCGCCTAAGCACCGCAAAACTATGACCGGGGGTGTAAATTGTGGAGGGGGGCACCGCACACGGCTAACAATTGTTGGTGTGTGTTCTAGGTGCCCCCTCCCCACGTATATATAGGTGGGAGGGGGAGGGGAGCAGCCATGGGGCACCCCAAGTAGGAGGAATCCTACTTGGGGGTCTATCCCAATTCGCCCCCCCCCCCACCATATTTTCCACAAGGGAAAAGGAAGAGAGGGGAGAGGAAAGGAAGGGGGAGGCCGACTCCCCTCTTTCCTTCTCCCACTTGGCCGGCGGCCTAGGAGGGGTATGCCAGCCCCTTGTGGGCTGGTGTGCCCATTCACCCTTTGGCCCATGTGGCCCATTAACCTCTCGGGGTGTCCGGTAACCCCTCCGGTACTCCGATAAATCCCGACACTCCGGAACACTTCCGGTGTCCGAATACTATCGTCCAATATATCAATCTTCACCTCTCGACCATTTCGAGAATCCTCGCCATGTCCGTGATCTTATCCAGGACTCCGAACAACATTCAGTCACCAAATCACAAAACTCATATAATACTAAATCGTCATCGAACGTTAAGCGTGCGGACCCTACGGGTTCGAGAACTATGTAGACATGACCGAGATACCTCTTCGGTCAATAACCAATAGCGGAACCTGGATGCTCATATTGGCTCCTACATATTCTACGAAGATCTTTATTGGTCGAACCGTTATGAAAACATACGTTATTCCCTTTGTCCATTGATATGTTACTTGCCCGAGATTCGATCATCGGTATCTTCATACCAAGTTCAATCTCATTACTGGCAAGTCTCTTTACTCGTTTCGTAACACGTCATCCTGTAACTAAATCATTAGTCACTTTGCTTGCATGGCTTATTATGATGTGCATTACCGAGAGGGCCCAAAGATACCTCTCCGATACTCGGAGTGACAAATCCTCATCTTGATCTATGCCAACCCAACAAACACCTTCGGAGATATTTTTTGCGAGGGAACCTTCGGAGATACCTGTAGAGCATCTTTATAATCGCCCAGTTACGTTGTGACATTTGATAGCACACAAGGTATTCCTCCGGTATTCGGGAGTTGCATAATATCATAATTTCGAAGGAATATGTATTTGTCATGAAGAAAGCAATAGCAATAAAACTGAATGATCAATATGCTAAGCTAACGGATGGGTCTTGTCTATCACATCATTCTGCTAATGATGTGATCCCGTTATCAAATGACAACTCATGTCCATGGTTAGGAAACCTCAACCATCCTTGATCAACGAGCTAGTCAAGTAGAGGCTCACTAGGGACACTATGTTTGTCTATGTATTCACACATGTATGTAGGTTTCCGATCAATACAATTCTAGCATGAATAATAAACATTTATCATGAATAAGGAAATATAAAATAACAACTTTATTATTGCCTCTAGGGCATATTTCCTTCAGTCTCCCACTTGCACTAGTCAATAATCTAGTTCACATCACCATGTGATTTAACACCCATAGTTCACATCACCATGTGACCAACGCCCAAAGATTTTACTAGAGTCAGTAATCTAGTTCACATCGCCATGTGATTAACACCCAGAGAGTACTAAGGTGTGATCATGTTTTGCTTGCAAGAGAGGTTTAGTCAACGGGTCTGTCACATTCAGATCCGTATGTATTTTACAAATTTCTATGTCTACAATGCTCTGCATGGAGCTACTCTAGCTAATTGCTCACACTTTCAATATGTATCCAGATCAAGACTCAGAGTCATCCAGATCGGTGTCAAAGCTTGCATCGACGTAGATCTTTATGACGAACTCTTTATCACCTCCATAACCGAGAAACATTTCCTTAGTCCTCTTTAGGTACCTAAGGATAATTTTGACCGATGTCCAGTGATCTACTCCTGGATCACTATTGTACCCACTTGCCAAACTCATCGCAAGGCACACAACAGGTCTGGTACACAGCATGACATACTTTATAGAACCTATGACTGAGGCATAGGGAATGACTTTCATTCTCTCTATATATTCCGCCGTGCTCGGGTTTTGAGTCTTACTCAACTTCACACCTTGTAACACAAGCAAGAACCCTTTCTTTGACTGATCCATTTTGAACTTCTTCAAAACTTTATCAAGGTATGTGCTTTGTCAAAGTTCAATCAAGCGTCTTGATCTATCTCTATAGATCTTGATGCCCTATATATATATATATATATATATATATATATATATATATATATATATATATATAAGCAACTCCATCGAGGTCTTTCATTGAAAAACTTTTATTCAAATATCCTTTTATGCTATCTAGAAATTCTATATCATTTCTAATCAACAATATGTCTTCTACATATAATATCAGAAATGCTACAGAGCTCCCACTCACTTTCTTGTAAATACAGGCTTCACCAAAAGTCTGTATAAAACCATATGCTTTGATCACCTCATCAAAGCGTATATTCCATCTCCGAGATGCTTGCACCAGTCTATAGATGGATCGCTGGAGCTTGCACACTTTGTTAGCACCTTTAGGATCAACAAAACCTTCTGGTTGCATCATATACAACTCTTCTTTAAGAAATCCATTAAGGAATGCAGTTTTGACGTCCATTTGCCAAATTTCATAATCATAAAATGCGGCAATTGCTAACATGATTTGGACTTACTTAAGCATCGCCACGAGTGAGAAGGTCTCATCGTAGTAAACCCCTTGAACTTGTCGAAAACCTTTCGCAACAAGTCGAGCTTTGTAGACGGTGACATTACCATCAGCGTCAGTCTTCTTCTTGAAGATCCATTTATTCTCAATGGCTTGCCGATCATCGGGCAAGTCCACCAAAGTCCATACTTTGTTCTCATACATGGATCCTATCTCAGATTTCATGGCCTCATCAAGCCATTTATCAGAATATGGGCTCATCATAGCTTCTTCATAGTTCGTAGATTCTCCATGGTCTAGTAACATGACTTCCAGGACAGGATTACTGTACCACTCTGGTGCGGAACGTGCTCTGTTCGACCTACGAGGCCCAGTAGTAATTTGATCTAACTTGATCTGAAGTTTCATGATCATCATCATTAGCTTCCTCTCTAGTTGGTGTAGGCATCACGGGAACGGATTTCTCTGGTGTGCTACTTTCCAAATTGAGAGAAGGTACAATTACCTCATCAAGTTCTACTTACCTCCCACTCACTTCTTTCGAGAGAAACTCCTTCTCTAAAAAGGACCCATTCTTAGCAACAAAGATCTTGCCTTTGGATCTGTGGTAGAAGGTGTACCCATTTGTTTCATTAGGGTATCCTATGAAGACGCACTTCTCTGATTTGGGTTCGAGCTTATCAGGCTGAAGCCTTTTGACATAAGTGTCGCAACCCCAAACTTTAAGAAACGACAGCTTAGGTTTCTTGCCAAACCACAGTTCATACGGTGTCGTGTCAACGGATTTAGACGGTGCCCTATTTAACGTGAATGCAGCTTTCTCTAATGCATACCCCAAAACGATAGTGGTAAATCGGTAAGAGATATCATAGATCGCACCATATCTAATAAAGTACAGTTACGACGTTCGGACACACCATTACGTTGTGGTGTTCCAGGTGGCGTGAGTTGTGAAACTATTCCACATTGTTTTAAGGGATTTTTACATCTGTGCTCCTGGTTCCTTAGCTCTACTCATTCATCCCCGTGCTCTTAACTTTTCCTCAATTTTCCCAACTCCCTTGCCAGAAACCCTCAGAATTGGTCACAACGGATGTTGTCGTCGGGTCAAAGGCTTGACCGTTAACTCTGACGAGTGGGGCCTGATACGTCTCCAACGTATCTATAATTTTTGATTGTTCCATGCTATTATATTATCTGTTTTGGATGTTTATGGGCTTTAGTTTACAATTTTATATTATTTTTGGGACTAGCCTATTAACCCAGAGCCCAGTGCTAGTTCCTATTTTTCCCCTTGTTTCAGTGTTTCAAAGAAAAGGAATATAAAACGGAGTCCAAACGGAATGAAACCTTCGAGAGAGTTATTTTTGGAACGGAAGCAATCCAGGAGACTTGGAGTGTACGTCAGGGAAGCAACGAGGTGGCCACGAGGCAGGGAGGCGCGCCTGCCCCCTGGGCGCGCCCCCACCCTCGTGGGCCCCTTGTGGCTCCCCTGACCGACTTCTTTCGCCTATATATGTCCATATACCCTAAAAACTTCGGGGAACAGAATAGATCGGGAGTTCCGCCGCCGCAAGCCTCTGTAGCCACCAAAAACCAATCGGGACCCTGTTCCGGCAACCTGCCGGAGGGGTGATCCCTCACCGGTGGCCATCTTCATCATCCCAGCGCTCTCCATGACGGGGAGGGAGTAGTTCGCCCTCGGGGCTGAGGGTATGTACCAGTAGCAATGTGTTTGATCTCTCTCTCTCTCTCTCTCTCGTGTTCTTGATTTGGCACGATCTTGATGTACCGCGAGCTTTGCTATTATAGTTGGATCTTATGATGTTTCTCCCCCTCTACTCTCTTGTAATGGATTGAGTTTTCCCTTTGAAGTTATCTTATCGGATTGAGTATTTAAGGATTTGAGAACACTTGATGTATGTCTTGCATGTGCTTATCTGTGGTGACAATGGGATATCACGTGATCTACTTGATGTATGTTTTGGTGATCAACTTGCGGGTTCAGTGACCTTGTGAACTTATGCATAGGGGTTGGCACACATTTTCGTCTTGACTCTCCGGTAGAAAGTTTGGGGCACTCTTTGAAGTTCTTTGTGTTGGTTTGAATAGATGAATATGAGATTGTGTGATGCATATCATATAATCATACCCACGGATACTTGAGGTGACATTGGAGTATCTAGGTGACATTAGGGTTTTGGTTGATTTGTGTCTTAAGGTGTTATTCTAGTATGAACTCTATGATAGATCAAACGGAAAGAATAGCTTCATGTTATTTTACTACGGACTCTTGAATAGATCGATCAGAAAGGATAACTTTGAGGTGGTTTCATACCCTACCATAATCTCTTCGTTTGTTCTCCACTATTAGTGACTTTGGAGTGACTCTTTGTTGCATGTTGAGGGATAGTTATATGATCTAATTTATGTTATTATTGTTGAGAGAACTTGCACTAGTGAAAGTATGAATCTTAGGCCTTGTTTCCTAGCATTGCAATACTGTTTGTGCTCACTTTTATCATTAGTTACCTTGCTGTTTTTATATTTTCAGATTACAAAAACCTATATCTACCATCCATATTGCACTTGTATCACCATCTCTTCGCCGAACTAGTGCACCTATACAATTTACCATTGTATTGGGTGTGTTGGGGACACAAGAGACTCTTTGTTATTTGGTTGCAGGGTTGTTTGAGAGAGACCATCTTCAACCTACGCCTCCCACGGATTGATAAACCTTAGGTCATCCACTTGAGGGAAATTTGCTACTGTCCTACAAACCTCTGCACTTGGAGGCCCAACAACGTCTACAAGAAGGAGGTTGCGTAGTAGACATCAAGCTCTTTTCTGGCGCCGTTGCCGGGGAGGTGAGTGCTTGAAGGTATATCTTTAGATCTTGCAATTGAATCTTTTAGTTTCTTGTTTTATCACTAGTTTAGTTTATAAAATAAAACTACAAAAAAATAGAATTAAGGGTGCCTCATATGCTTCATCTTTTTAATATCTTCCGTGAAAATAAGGATTCCGATAATTGTGCTCAATTGCTAGAGGAAGAATGCATTAGAATGTTTGGCGCTAAATCTTTGTATGATGAGCATGATTGCAATGTTTTTAGTATGAATTCCTTGAATACCCATGATGCTAATGATATGCAAAGCCACAAGCTTGGGGATGCTATGTTTGATGAAGATGATATGTTTAGTCCCCCAAGTTTTGATGAGGAAATTTATTATGATGAAAGCATGCCTCCTATCTATGATGATTATTGTGATGACACGTATGCTATAAATAATAATGATAACCATGAAACTTGTCATCTTGATCTTAATTTTCAATCACATGATAGTTATTTTGTTGAGTTTGCTCCCACTACTATTGACGAGAATAGATTTGCTTATGTGGAGAGTAATAAAATTTATATGCAAGTAGATCATGAAAAGAATGCTTTATGTGCTGGTTATATGGTTGAATTCATTCATGATGCTACTGAAAATTATTATGAAAGAGGATCATATGCTTCTACAAATTGCAATAATATCAAGTTTCCTCTCTATGTGTTAAAAGTTTTGAAGTTATGCTTGTTTTTCCTTCCTATGCTAGTTGATTATTGTTCCCATAAGTTGTTTGCTCACGAAATCCCTATGCGTAGGAAGTGGGTTAGACTTAAATGTGCTAGTCATATTCTTCATGATGCTCTCTTTATGTTTCAGTTCTTATCCTTTATGTGAGCATCATTGAAATCATCATGCCTAGCTAGGGGCGTTAAACGTTAGCGCTTGTTGGGAGGCAACCCAATTTTATTTTTGTTTCTTGCTTTTTGGTTCTGTTTAGTAATAATAAATCATCTAGCCTCTGGTTAGATGTGGTTTTATGTTTTAATTAGTGTTTGTGCCAAGTAAGACCTATAGGATCTTCTTGGATGATAGTTATTTGATCTTGCTGAAAATTCCAGAAACTTTCTGTTCACGAAAACAATTGTTTAAAATCACCAGAACGTGATAAAATACTGATTCCAATTGAAGAACATCAATAATCAAATTATCTAGGTCTTCCTATTTTTGTAGAATTTTTTGAGTTCCAGAAGTTTGCGTTAGTTACAGATTACTACAGACTGTTCTGTTTTTGACAGATTCTGTTTTGTGTGTGTTGTTTGCTTATTTTGATGACTCTATGGCTAGTAAAATAGTTTATAAACCAAAGAGAAGTTGGAATACAGTAGGTTTAACACCAATATAAATAAAGAATGAGTTCATTACAGTACATTGAAGTGGTGTTTTGTTTTCTTTCGCTAACGGAGCTTGCGAGTTTTCTGTTAAGTTTTGTGTTGTGAAGTTTTCAAGTTTTGGGTGAAGATTCGATGGACTATGGAATAAGGAGTGACAAGAGCCTAAGCTTGGGGATTCCCAAGACACCCGAAGGTAATATTCAAGGACAACCAAGAGCCTAAGCTTGGGGATGCCCCGGATGGCATCCCCTCTTTCGTCTTCGTTCATCGGTAACTTTACTTGGAGCTATATTTTTATTCACCACATGATATGTGTTTTGCTTGGAGCGTCATTTTATTTTCTTTTGTTTTGCTTGCTGTTTGAATAAAATACCAAGATCTGAAATTCTTAAATGTTAGAGAGTCTTCACGTAGTTGCATAACTGTTCAACTACTCATTGATCTTCACTTATATCTTTCAGAGTAGTTTGTCATTTGCTCTAGTGCTTCACTTATATCTTTTTAGAGCGCGGCGGTGGTTTTATTTTGAAGAAATGGATGAAAACTCATGCTTCACTTATATTATTTTGAGAGTCCTAAACAGCATGGTAATTTGCTTTGGCTATAAAATTAGTCCTAATGTGATGAGCATCCAAGATAGGTATAATAAAAACTTTCATATAAAGTGCATTGAATACTAAGAGAAGTTTGATACTTGATAATTGTTTTGAGATATGAAGATGGTGATATTAGAGTCATGCTAGTTGAGTAGTTGTGAATTTGAGAAATACTTGTTCTAAAGTTTGTGATTCCCGTAGCATGCACGTATGGTGAACCGTTATGTGATGAAGTCGGAGCATGATTTATTTATTGATTGTCTTCCTTATGAGTGGCGGTCGGGGACGAGCGATGGTCTTTTCCTACCAATTTATCCCCCTAGGAGCATGCGCATAATACTTTGTTTTGATAACTAATAGATTTTCGTAACAAGTATATGAGTTCTTTATGACTAAGGTTGAGTCCATGGATTATACGCACTCTCACCCTTCCACCATTGCTAGCCTCTCTAATACCGCGCACCTTTCGCCGGTATCATACACCCACCATATACCTTCCTCAAAACAGCCACCATACCTACCTATCATGGCATTTCCATAGCCATTCCGAGATATATTGCCATGCAACTTTCCACCGTTCCATTTATTATGACACGCTCCATCATTGTCATATTGCTTTGCATGATCATGTAGTTGACATTGTATTTGTGGCAAAGCCACCGTTCATAATTCTTTCATACATGTCACTCATGAGTCATTGCACATCCCGGTACACCGCCGGAGGCATTCATATAGAGTCATATCCTGTTCTAAGTATCGAGTTGTAATTCATGAGTTGTAAGTAAATAAAAGTGTGATGATCATCATTATTAGAGCATTGTCCCAGTGAGGAAAGGATGATGGAGACTATGATTCCCCCACAAGTCGGGATGAGACTCCGGACGAAAAAAAAAAAAGAGAAAAAAGAGGCCAAAACAAAAAAAAGGCCCAAAAAAACAAAAAAAATGAGAGAAAAAGAGAGAAGGGGCAATGCTACTATCCTTTTACCACACTTGTGCTTCAAAGTAGCACCATGATCTTCATGATAGAGAGTCTCCTATGTTGTCACTTTCATATACTAGTGGGAATCTTTCATTATAGAACTTGGCTTGTATATTCCAATGATGGGCTTCCTCAAAATTCCCTAGGTCTTCATGAGCAAGCGAGTTGGATGCACACCCACTTAGTTTCTTTTGTTGAGCTTTCATACACTTATAGCTCTAGTGCATCCGTTGCATGGCAATCCCTACTCACTCACATTGATATATTGATGGGCATCTCCATAGCCCGTTGATACGCCTAGTTGATGTGAAACTATCTTCTCCTTTTTGTCTTCTCCACAACCACCATGCTATTCCACCTATAGTGCTATGTCCATGGCTCGCGCTCATGTATTGCGTGAAAGTTGAAAAAGTTTGAGAACATCAAAAGTATGAAACAATTGCTTGGCTTGTCATCGGGGTTGTGCATGATTTAAATATTTTGTGTGATGAAGATAGAGCATAGCCAGACTATATGATTTTGTAGGGATAACTTTCTTTGGCCATGTTATTTTGATAAGACATGATTGCTTTGTTAGTATGCTTGAAGTATTATTGTTTTCATGTCAATATTAAACTTTTATCTTGAATCTTATGGATCTGAATATTCTTGCCACAACAAAGAAAATTACATTGAGAATTATGTTAGGTAGCATTCCACATCAAAAATTCTATTTTTATCATTTACCTACTCGAGGACGAGCAGGAATTAAGCTTGGGGATGCTGATACGTCTCCAACGTATCTATAATTTTTGATTGTTCCATGCTATTATATTATCTGTTTTGGATGTTTATGGGCTTTATTTTACACTTTTATATTATTTTTGGGACTAACCTATTAACCCAGAGCCCAGTGCCAGTTCATGTTTTTCCCTTGTTTCAGTGTTTCGAAGAAAAGGAATATCAAACGGAGTCCAAATGGAATGAAACCTTCGGGAGAGTTATTTTTGGAACGGAAGCAATCCAGGACACTTGGAGTGTATGTAAGGGAAGCAACAAGGTGGCCACGAGGCAGGGAGGCGCGCCTGCCCCCCTGGGCGCGCCCCCACCCTCGTGGGCCCCTCGTGGATCCCGTGACCGACTTCTTTCGCCTATATATGTCCATATACCCTAAAAACTTCGGGGAACAGAATACATCGGGAGTTCCGCCGCCGCAAGCCTCTGTAGCCACCAAAAACCAATCGGGACCCTGTTCCGGCACCCTGCCGGAGGGGTGATCCCTCACCGATGGCCATCTTCATCATCCCAGCGCTCTCCATGACGAGGAGGGAGTAGTTCACCCTCGGGGCTGAGGGTATGTACCAGTAGCTATGTGTTTGATCTCTCTCTCTCGTGTTCTTGATTTGGCACGATCTTGATGTACCGCGAGCTTTGCTATTATAGTTGGATCTTATGATGTTTCTCCCCCTCTACTCTCTTGTAATGGATTGAGTTTTCCCTTTGAAGTTATCTTATCGGATTGAGTCTTTAAGGATTTGAGAACACTTGATGTATGTCTTGCATGTGCTTATCTGTGGTGACAATTGGATATCACGTGATCTACTAGATGTATGTTTTGGTGATCAACTTGTGGGTTCAGTGACCTTGTGAACTTATGCATAGGGGTTGGCACACATTTTCGTCTTGACTCTCCGGTAGAAACTTTGGGGCACTCTTTGAAGTTCTTTGTGTTGGTTTGAATAGATGAATCTGAGATTGTGTGATGCATATCGTACAATCATACCCACGGATACTTGAGGTGACATTGGAGTATCTAGGTGACATTAGGGTTTTGCTTGATTTGTGTCTTAAGGTGTTATTCTAGTATGAACTCTATGATAGATCGAACGAAAGAATAGCTTCATATTATTTTACTACGGACTCTTGAATAGATCGATCAGAAAGGATAACTTTGAGGTGGTTTCGTACCCTACCACAATCTCTTCGTTTGTTCTCCACTATTAGTGACTTTGGAGTGACTCTTTGTTG
Source organism: Aegilops tauschii subsp. strangulata (assembly GCF_002575655.3). Lineage (NCBI taxonomy): Eukaryota > Viridiplantae > Streptophyta > Magnoliopsida > Poales > Poaceae > Aegilops > Aegilops tauschii. The sequence goes on along the minus strand of NC_053037.3, from coordinate 517,371,585 downwards.
CATGTTGAGGGATAGTTATATGATATAATTTATGTTATTATTGTTGAGAGAACTTGCACTAGTGAAAGTATGAACCCTAGGCCTTGTTTCCTAGCATTGCAATACTGTTTGTGCTCACTTTTATCATTAGTTACCTTGTTGTTTTTATATTTTTAGATTACAAAAACCTATATCTACCATCCATATTGCACTTGTATCACCATCTCTTCGCCGAACTAGTGCACCTATACAATTTACCATTGTATTGGGTGTGTTGGGGACACAAGAGACTCTTTGTTATTTGGTTGCAGGGTTGTTTGAGAGAGACCATCTTCAACCTACGCCTCCACGGATTGATAAACCTTAGGTCATCCACTTGAGGGAAATTTGCTACTGTCCTACAAACCTCTGCACTTGGGGGCCCAACAACGTCTACAAGAAGAAGGTTGCGTAGTAGACATGAGGGCCGCATTGGGTGGTGTCGCTGTTCGACCATTGGGCCGTGGTTTCGTTGGGCCGTCCCTTGCATTAAACGCCTATGCGTGCCGCCATGACAGAAGCCTGCTATGCATGCACCCAGCAAAGCCTGCCTGCATGCGTCGATCGAGCCTGCATGCGCCGATGCCACGATGCCATGATGCGCCGACCAAGCCTGCATGCGCCGATGCCATGATGCCATGATGTGCCGACCAAGCCTGCATGCGCTGATGCGTCCGCCATGATGCACTGACCGAGCAGCTTTCTTGCACGCCAGCCGCCACGGATGCAGCGACGGTCACTGCCGCTGGTTCCTCTCTTCTAGCTAGGTGGCTACATATTTGTGGCTTGTGTAAAAAAAAGAGAAGTGTTCATTGTGGCTGCATGCACTAGGTGGTTACTAACAAGGGAACCCCACTAACAAAGCGAGCTAGCTCTCTAAGAAAACGATCATCAAATATGTAGTCCCAATATGTAGATAGGGCCAACAAGCCCATAGCACATTCACATAGTTCAAACTAGGAAGAACTTAATAATAGAATAGATTGAAAACTTAATAATAGAACTTATGAAAAGGGCCAACAAGCCCATAACAACTCCAACATAGTCCAATTAGAACTTAACATAACATAGACTAAAAAAGATAGAGGGTTTAGAACCCTAGCCGCCGCCTTCTCCACCTCGCTCCTCCTCCGGGCGCCCTTTTCACTGCTCCTCCGAGGCATTGTCGATGGGGTATGGAAGAGTGTGCATGCGCGTCATGTGATACATCTCCAACGTATCTATAATTTATGAAGTATTCATGCTGTTTTATTATCATTCTTGGATGTTTTACAATCATTTTATAGCAACTTTATATCATTTTTGGGACTAACCTATTGACCCAGTGCCTAGTGCCAGTTGCTGTTTTTTGCTTGTTTTTTACATCGCAGGAAATCAATATCAAACGGAGTCAAAACACCGCGAAACTTTTGGAGATTTTTTATGGACCAAAGCACCAAGGATGGGCCAGAGCAGCACCTGGGGGGGTGCCCTGAGGGGGGGCACAGCCCACCAGGGCGCGCCTGGGGGCCCAGGCGCGCCCAGGTGGGTTGTGCCCACCTCGGTGGCCTCCCGCGCCCCCTCTTTACCCTATAAATTCACAAATATTCCAAAAACCCTCGGGGTTAACCTAGATCAGAAGTTCTGCCGCCGCAAGGCTCTGTAGCCACCGAAAACCAATCTAGACCCTTTCCGGCACCCTGCCGGAGGGGGGAATCATCTCCAGTGGCCATCTTCATCATCCCGGCGGCCGCCACCATGAGGAGGGAGTAGTCCACCCTCGGGGCTGAGGGTTTGTACCAGTAGCTATGTGTTTAATCTCTCTCTCTCGTGATCTATATCATGGGCTTTGTTAACATAGATGGATCTTATGATGTTTCTCCCCTCTATACTCTTGTTGTGATGAATTGAATCATTACCCTTTGAAGTTTTGTTATGTCGGATTGAATGTTCAGATTTGGGAACACATGTTGTATGTCTTGCGGTATGAATACTTGAGGTGACAATGGGGTATCTTATTGATTCACTTGATATACGTTATGGCACTCAACTTGCGGATTCCCGCGATGACATTTGGGTAATATATGCATAGGGGTTGATGCACGTTTTATTATCTTCTCTCCAATAGAAACTTTGGGGTCTCCTTGTAGTTCTTTGTGTGGATTGAGTATTATGAATATGAATTTGCTTTGGTGTTATTTTATTACGAACTCTAGGATAGATTGAACGGAAAGAATAGCTTTGTGATATTTTAGTACGAACTCTTGAATAGATTGAACGAAAAGAATAGCTTTGAGGTGGTTTTGTACCCTACAAACAATTTCTATCTTTTGTTCTCCGCTAATAGGAACTCGGGAGTGATTCTTTATTGCACTTTGAGGGATAATCATATGATCCAACTATGTTAGCATTGTTGGGAGATTGCACTAGCGAAAGTACGGACCATGGGCCTCATTTTTAAGCATTGGAACACCGTTTTTGTGCCCGTTTACTATTTGTTACCTTGCTGTTTTTATTTATTCAGATTATAAAAATATATTTCTACCATCAATATTACACTTTTATCACCATCTCTTCGCCGAACTAGTGCACCTATACAATTTGCCATTGTATTAGGTGTGTTGGAGACACAAGAGATTTCTTGTATTTGGTTGCAGGGTCGTTTGAGAGAGACCATCTTCATCCTACACCTCTCACGGATTGATAAACCTTAGGTCATCCACTTGAGGGAAAATTGCTACTGTCCTACAAAACACTACGCTTGGAGGCCCAACACGTGTCTACAAGAATAAAGTTGCGTAGTAGACATCATCGCGGTGGGGAAGATGTTGGTGTACTCCGTGAACCTGTTGTGGGTGGTGAAAGTGATGAACTCGGAGCCACACCAAAACACCGGGCCGAGGAGGTAGAAGGCGTCAAATGTGTTGGTGAAGTGGGCAAGGAGAGCAAGCACCGCCCGGTTTTGGATGACCTCCTCGACGTGGAACATCGTTGGAGATCCCCGCGTGAGGTGGTGGTAGCTGGACGCGAGGAAGAACTCAGTGAAGTTTCTTGCGGTCCTCAACCTTGATATCGCCCACACACGTAGTGTGCAATCAACGTACACACCGGTAGGGTAGAGCCTCTCCGGGACGGTGGGTGGGAAGCGGTAGGTTGGTCCGGTGTACTGCATGGATGAGGGATGTGTAGAAGAAGGAGAAGGGATCGAAGAGCAAGAAGGGCAGATGGCAGAGGATGGGGGATGGATGAGGGATGGCAGAGGTAGAGGGTGGCTTAAATAGCCATAGTGCTACGTGTTATTTGGCCGTGGCAATAACAGGGTCAAATGTGAAGTAGCCCGTTTTCAAACCCACCGCAGCATTGGGGTGTACACGCGTGGAAAACGGTGGTTTGAAAAGAACAAGAAAGAGAAGTTGATTGCACGCGTGGGAATCCGTGGTCATGTATATTATATGAACAAAAAGAGACAATATTTGAATAGTTTGTGGCCATTTTGCATGATAAAAATAAATTTGGCCCTTATAAATTTGGTCATTTTGCATTTGTATAGAACAAAAAGAACTAAATTTTCTACGCAATGTCAATTGTTGTGTAATTTCAAATGATGCAAAAAAACAGAGCCAGCACGTTCATAAAAAACAGAGAAAACGATGCAAAAAAACGACGCAATTCGACGGCCCAAACAGAGCTTGGTTTCCTTTTGGGCTCAATAATAATGTTTTTTTCGCGGAATCAGTGGTGGGCGAGCAGCCGAGCACAACCAACAGGATCGCCTCTAGCAGATCGCCCCATGATCCAACGATACGGAGTCGTCCTTGTGATCCAATGGCGCGGAGCCTGCACGCAGCCTGCCCACCGAATTCCTTCTAGAAGACCACATCTGAGGGATGTCGCTTGGTGCCAGGGTATGATCGGACGGTTGACGTTCGGAGCTAGGGTTAGGCGAAACCCCGCGGGGTTTAGAGGGGTTTTGAGCTGGTCAACGGGGTTTCGAAGGCTTTGACTGAGCATAACTAATTTTAAAAAATCGAAAAAATATGAAACCTTCGCTGTTCGTCGTTTTATAAGACACACTAACGAGGAAAAATATTACTTGGTCTATGGTCATTTTCATGAAAAAACCTAGCTGGCACGATCGAGGTCAAATGAGCACCATTAATTTCAAAAAAATCAAAAAAAATATAAAACCCGCGCACAATGTTGTCTTAGGTGACATGTTACCAACCAAAAATGATAAACTTGGTCTATGGTCATTTTCATGAGAAAACCTCCACACATATGAGCTGTCACGTACAAGATTTCATAAAGTTTAAGGGGAGGAGGTAGGGTTACCTTCTGTTTTTGAAAAAAAAAAAATCATGAAAGCTTTATTTCAAAGTCAATAAGAAGGATCTGAACTTAGTTTTCCATTTTCATATTTTATATGTGTTTTTAATATTTTTTAAATTAAAGAATATTTTTTCAAAAGAAAATGTAAAAATATGAAGATTAATTCAAAAAATAGTGAGACTTCGAAGCTACACTATATAGATTGAATAGGTGTTAATAAAAAACATTTGGCTCATTTAGAGTAGGTCAAAAAAACTTGATTACAAATGGGCTGTTTACCCTAGCCTGGGAGCTCATTTGGAGCACATTTCTCAAATTAAAATTTCTTTTAGCTCCTCTAAATCACCTTAAATTTTGCACACATGATCTCCTACACAAACATAGATAGTTTGCCAAGGTCTTTTTTTGCATTTTATTGAATTTATACTGTCCCGTCGAATGTCAGTTCAAACATCGGATAATGAAGCATGCTGGTGGTAAAAAGCATGCATTTGATTTGATTAATAAACATGAGACAAATAATTGGATAATGTGTGATCAGTGAAGCAACATTGAAACAACATGTATGATCAGTGAAGCAACACTGAAACAACATGTGTGATCACTGAAGCAACAATGAAACAACATGTCTGATCAGTGAAGCAACACCGAAACAACATGTGTGATCATTGCAGCACCTAAACTCATAGTTCACAACATCTAAACAGAACTAACCATACACCACAGGCAAATTTAAGGATAGACAAATATAGATAGCATAATACATTACTAGCATCACCATAGATTCAGTTCAACACACCATAAACAGCCACATTCAGTTTACCCAAAAAGATAAAGATAAAGATAAAGATTCAGTTCATCACAGCATCACATCATCACATCATCACATCACGCCGGGGTCAGGGCCTTCGCGAGGGCAGCATGCTGCCCCCTGATCATGTAGTCCTCCCCGCGAATCGCTACATCCTCTGCATGAGACAGAAGGTGATCGAAGCGGCCATCCTTTGGCTTTGGCTTGGTGGTGCAGTAGGGGCAGTGCCACTTCTTGATCTTGCAGTTGTAGAAGGAAGCAACTCCCTTGGCCTTGATCTTCACCACCTCCTTGGCTGTGAAGGACGCGACGTTGCCCTTGTACACATCATCTGTAGAATCATATTGCACACATGAATGAGTTACATTAATACATTATAGATTCATATACACCTTATCAAAGGAACTAAATGAACAATCTAAATTTCAAGTAGGCTTACCTCATATTCTTCGTCGTCACTAAACTCTGGATCGTACGGGTCATACTAGGCCAACTTCCTCTCCCCCAACCATCATCCTCCTGAATATAAAATTACATCCATCTCTAGTAAATATAGAAGCCAATTGAAAATTTAGATGTGTACACATGACACATTGATCATAGGGCTAATATACTCCTAATATACTATGATCCTATTTGCACTTTCCATTGTCATGCACACACATTGAACAACAGAGCTAATATAACTACATATTGTGGACAAATTTATATACTAATGAATCAAATAACTTCTTAATCAATGGATTCCATTTGGGCATATGACATTCAAAACCCTAATCTGAGTAGCATTCACACCCAATCTAATAGGGACCCAATCTAATAAGCATACATGTATGTAGCATTAAAAACCCCAATCTATGAGCATTAAAAACAAATCTAATAAGCATACATCTGTGTAGCATGGAAGCACAGAGATCCCTATCTCTCATATAGATCTATCTAGCATTTTTGCAACGAATTTATCCAACAAACCCTAGTACAAAACCACCCATCCCCCCAATACAGAAAACCCCGGCCCATTCGTCAAACCAACTACTCTAACCATCTGAACAACCGTATGAATCACAATCTAACCAATGCAACTAACTCTACAAGCTAATATCCTAGGGATTAAAGCAAGTGCAAATACCTCCTGCTCCTCGCCAGGCTGCGCATCGGGGGTATCAGGATGGACTGCGCCACTCGACGTCATCACCTTCTGCAGCGCTGAGGCGGAGCCCGCCACCTCCTTCTCCACATCCGCAGTGGTTACGAGTTTCCCCGCATCGCCGCCGACGCCGCCGACATCTGCGGTCACCGCGCCCTGCAGCTCCACCACATCTCTGGCCGCCGCGCTGGCGTCGCCACGAGCTTCGGCCATCGGACAGATGGAGGCGATGAAGGTAAGGAAGAGGATGCGGTGGGGGAGAGCGAGACGGTGCGGTGGAGGCAGTGGAGGAGAGCGAGATGACGCCGGTGGGGGAGAGAAAGACGATGCGGCAGCGAGTGGATTTGGGGCAAATGGTAGGGGCGATGCGCCGTGAGGTGGTTCCCTCTCTTTTATACTATGGAACGTTTCGGGCATGTCCCATGGACACGTGCTACCCCACGACCGGGGTCAGTTGCATGCGCCCACTACGAATACCACTATACGGTCAGCATACGAAACCACTATACGGGTAAACGGTCAAAGGTGTACTCAACCCTACACGGCCCCACTCGTCAGAGTTAACGGTCAAAGGCATTGACCCGACGGCAACATCCGTTGTAACCTGTTCTGAGGGTTTCAGGCAAGGGAGTGGGGAAAAGTGAGCAAAAGTTAACAGAGTGGGGATGAATGATTACAACTAACGAACCATGGGCACAGAAATAAAAATCCCTTGTTTTAAATGAAGGCCAAACTCGTAACTCAAATATTCGCCTCCGCGATCAGTTCGTAGAAACTTTATTTTCTTGTTACGATGATTCTCCACTTGACTCTGAAATTCTTTGAACTTTTCAAATGTTTCAGACTTGTGTTTCATTAAGTAGATATACCCATATCTGCTCAAATCATATGTGAAGGTCAGAAAATAACGATACCTGCCGCGTGCCTCAACACTCATCGGACCGCATACATTGGCATGTATTATTTCCAATAAGTCATTGGCCCGCTCCATTGTTCCGTAGAATGGAGTTTTAGTCATCTTGCCCATGAGGCATGGTTCGCAAGTATCAAATGATTCATAATCAAGTGGTTCCAAAAGCCCATCCGCATGGAGTTTCTTCATGCGCTTTACACCAATATGACCTAAACGGAAATGCCACAAGTATGTTGCACTATCATTATCAACTTTGTATCTTTTGGCATCAATATTATGAATATGTTGAAGGAAATATGCCTTAGAGGCAATAATAAAGTTATTATTTATTTCCTTATATCATGATAAATGTTTATTATTCATGCTAGAATTGTATTAACCGGAAACATAATACATGTGTGAATACATAGACAAACAGAGTGTCACTAGTATGCCTCTACTTGACTAGCTCGTTGATCAAAGATGGTTGTGTTTCCTAGCCATAGACATGAGTTGTCATTTGATTAACAGGATCACATCATTAGGAGAATGATGTGATTGACTTGACCCATTCCGTTAGCTTAGCACTCGATCGTTTAGTATGTTGCTATTGCTTTCTTCATGACTTATACATGTTCCTATGACTATGAGATTATGCAACTCCCGTTTACCGGAGGAACACTTTGTGTGCTACCAAACGTCACAACGTAACTGGGTGATTATAAAGGTGCTCTACAGGTGTTTCCAAAGGTACTTGTTGGGTTGGCGTATTTCGAGATTAGGATTTGTCACTCCGATTGTCGGAGAGGTATCTCTGGGCCCACTCAGTAATACACATCACTATAAGCCTTGCAAGCATTGTGACTAATGAGTTAGTTGCGGGATGATGTATTACGGAACGAGTAAAGAGACTTGTCAGTAACGAGATTGAACTAGGTATCGAGATACTGACGATCGAATCTCGGGCAAGTAACATACCGATAACAAAGGGAACAACGTATGTTGTTATGCGGTCTGACCGATAAAGATCTTCGTAGAATATGTGGGAACCAATATGAGCATCCAGGTTCCGCTATTGGTTATTGACCGGAGAGGTGTCTCGGTCATGTCTACATAGTTCTCGAACCCGTAGGGTCCGCACACTTAACGTTACGATGACAGTTATATTATGAGTTTATATGTTTTGATGTACCGAAGGTTGTTCGGAGTCCCGGATGTGATCACGGACATGACGAGGAATCTCGACATGGTCGAGACATAAAGATTGATATATTGGAAGCCTATGTTTGGACATCGGAAGTGTTCCGGGTGAAATCGGGATTTTTTCGGAGTACCGGGAGGTTACCGGAACCCCCCGGCAACTTAATGGGCCTTAGTGGGCCTAGGTGGAAGAGAGGAGAGGAGGCCAGGGCAGGGCCGCGCGCCCCTTCCCCCCCCCCCAGTCCGAATAGGACAAGGAGAGGGGGGCGGCGCCCCCCTTCCTTCCTCCCCTCCACCTCTTCCCCCTCTCTCTCCTAGTCCAACATGAAAAAGGGGGGGAGTCCTACTCCCGGTAGGAGTAGGACTCCTCCTGGTGCGCCTCTCCTCCTTGGTCGGCGGCCTCCCCCTTGCTCCTTTATATACGGGGGCAAGGGGGCACCTCTAGACACACAATTGATCAACGATCTTTTAGCTGTGTGCGGTGCCCCCCTCCACCATATTACACCTCGATAATATCGTAGCGGTGCTTAGGCGAAGCCCTGCGTCGGTAGAACATCATCATCGTCACCACGCCGTCGTGCTGACAAAACTCTCCCTCAACACTCGGCTGGATCGGAGTTCGAGGGACGTCATCGAGCTGAACGTGTGCTGAACTCGGAGGTGTCATGCGTTTGGTACTTGATCGGTCGGATCGTGAAGACATACGACTACATCAACCGCGTTGTTTTAACGCTTCCGCTTTCGGTCTATGAGGGTACGTGGACAACACTCTCCCCTCTCGTTGCTATGCATCACCATGATCTTGCGTGTGCGTAGAATTTTTTTGAAATTACTACGCTCCCCAACAGTGGCATCCGAGCCTGGTTTTATGCATTGATGTTATGCACGAGTAGAACACAAGTGAGTTGTGGGCGATATAAGTCATACTGCTTACCAGCATGTCATACTTTGGTTCAGCGGTATTGTGAGATGAAGTGGCCCGGACCGACATTACGCGTACGCTTACGCGAGACTGGTTTCACCGTTGCGAGCACTCGTTGCTTAAAGGTGACTGGCGGGTGTCTGTCTCTCTCACTTTAGTTGAACCGAGTGTGGCTACGCCCGGTCCTTGCGAAGGTTAAAACATCACCAACTTGACAAACTATCGTTGTGGTTTTGATGCGTAGGTAAGAACGGTTCTTGCTAAGCTCGTAGCAGCCACATAAAACTTGCAACAACAAAGTAGAGGACGTCTAACTTGTTTTTGCAGGGCATGTTGTGATGTGATATGGTCAAGACATGATGCTATATTTTATTGTATGAGATGATCATGTTTTGTAACCGAGTTATCGGCAACTGGCAGGAGCCATATGGTTGTCGCTTTATTGTATGCAATGCAATCGCCATGTAATTGTTTTACTTTATCACTAAGCGGTAGCGATAGTCGTAAAAGCAATAGTTGGCAAGACGACAACGATGCTACGATGGAGATCAAGGTGTCGCACCGGTGACGATGGTGATCATGACGGTGCTTCGGAGATGGAGATCACAAGCACAAGATGATGATGGCCATATCATATCACTTATATTGATTGCATGTGATGTTTATCTTTTATGCATCTTATCTTGCTTTGATTGACGGTAGCATTATAAGATGATCTCTCACTAAAATTTCAAGATAAAAGTGTTCTCCCTGAGTATGCACTGTTGCGAAAGTTCTTCGTGCTGAGACACCACGTGATGATCGGGTGTGATAGGCTCTACGTTCAAATACAACGGGTGCAAAATAGTTGCACACGCGGAATACTCAGGTTAAACTTGACGAGCCTAGCATATGCAGATATGGCCTCGGAACACGGAGACCGAAAGGTCGAGCGTGAATCATATAGTAGATATGATCAACATAGTGATGTTCACCATTGAAAACTACTCCATTTCACGTGATGATCGGTTATGGTTTAGTTGATTTGGATCACGTAATCACTTAGATGATTAGAGAGATGTCTATCTAAGTGGGAGTTCTTAAGTAATATGATTAATAGAACTTAAATTTATCATGAACTTAGTACCTGATAGTATCTTGCTTGTCTATGTTAATTGTAGATAGATGGCCCGTGCTGTTGTTCCGTTGAATTTTAATGCGTTCCTTGAGAAAGCAAAGTTGAAAGATGATGGTAGCAATTACACGGACTGGGTCCGTAACTTGAGGATTATCCTCATTGCTGCACAGAAGAATTACGTCCTGGAAGCACCGCTGGGTGCCAGGCCTGCTACAAGAGCAACACCAGAAGTTATGAACGTCTGGCAGAGCAAAGCTGATGACTACTCGATAGTTCAGTGTGCCATGCTTTACGGCTTAGAACCGGGTCTTCAATGACGTTTTGAACATCATGGAGCATATGAGATGTTCCAGGAGTTGAAGTTAATATTTCAAGCAAATGCCCGGATTGAGAGATATGAAGTCTCCAATAAGTTCTACAGCTGCAAGATGGAAGAGAATAGTTCTGTCAGTGAGCATATACTCAAAATGTCTGGGTATAATAATCACTTGATTCAACTGGGAGTTAATCTTCCAGATGATAGCGTCATTGGCTGAATTCTTCAATCACTGCCACCAAGCTACAAGAGCTTCGTGATGAACTATAACATGCAAGGGATGAATAAGACAATTCCCGAGCTCTTCGCAATGCTAAAGGCAACGGAGGTAGAAATCAAAAAGGAGCATCAAGTGTTGATGGTCAATAAGACCACTAGTTTCAAGAAAAAGGGCAAAGGGAAGAAGAAGGGGAACTTCAAGAAGAACAGCAAGCAAGTTGCTGTTCAGGAGAAGAAACCCAAGTCTGGACCTAAGCCTGAGACTGAGTGCTTCTACGGCAAGCAGACTGGTCACTGGAAGCGGAACTGCCCCAAATATTTGGCGGATAAGAAGGATGGCAAGGAGAACAAAGGTATATGTGATATACATGTTATTGATGTGTACCTTACTAATGCTCGCAGTAGCACCTGGGTATTTGATACTGGTTCTGTTGCTAATATTTGCAACTCGAAACAGGGGCTACGGATTAAGCGAAGATTGGTTAAGGACGAGGTGACGATGCGCGTGGGAAATGGTTCCAAAGTCGATGTGATCGCGGTCGGCACGCTACCTCTACATCTACCTTCGGGATTAGTTTTAGACCTAAATAATTGTTATTTGGTGCCAGCGTTAAGCATGAACATTATATCTGGATCTTGTTTGATGCGAGACGGTTATTCATTTAAATCAGAGAATAATGGTTGTTCTGTTTATATGAATAATATCTTTTATGGTCATGCACCCTTAAAGAGTGGTCTATTTTTGTTGAATCTCGATAGTAGTGATACACATATTCATAATATTGAAGCCAAAATATGCAGAGTTGATAATGATAGTGCAACTTATTTGTGGCACTGCCGTTTAGGTCATATCGGTGTAAAGCGCATGAAGAAACTCCATACTGATGGACTTTTGGAATCACTTGATTATGAATCACTTGGTACTTGCAAACCGTGCCTCATGGGCAAGATGACTAAAACACCATTCTCCGGAACTATGGAGAGAGCAACAGATTTATTGGAAATCATACATACAGATGTATGTGGTCCGATGAATATTGAGGCTCGTGGCGGATATCGTTATTTTCTCACCTTCATAGATGATTTGAGCAGATATGGGTATATCTACTTAATGAAACATAAGTCTGAAACATTTGAAAAGTTCAAAGAATTTCAGAGTGAAGTTGAAAATCATCGTAACAAGAAAATAAAATTTCTACGATCTGATCGTGGAGGAGAATATTTGAGTTATGAGTTTGGTCTTCATTTGAAACAATGTGGAATAGTTTCGCAACTCACGCCACCCGGAACACCACAGCGTAATGGTGTGTTCGAACGTCGTAATCGTACTTTACTAGATATGGTGCGATCTATGATGTCTCTTACTAATTTACCGCTATCGTTTTGGGGTTATGCTTTAGAGACAACTGCATTCACTCTAAATAGGGCACCATCAAAATCCGTTGAAACGACACCTTATGAACTATGGTTTGGCAAGAAACCAAAGTTGTCGTATCTTAAAGTTTGGGGTTGCGATGCTTATGTGAAGAAACTTCAACCTGATAAGCTCGAACCTAAATCGGAGAAATGTGTCTTCATAGGATACCCAAAGGAGACTGTTGGGTACACCTTCTATCATAGATCCGAAGGCAAGACATTCGTTGCTAAGAATGGATCCTTTCTAGAGAAGGAGTTTCTCTCGAAAGAAGTGAGTGGGAGGAAAGTAGAACTTGATGAGGTAATTGTACCTGCTCCCTTATTGGAAAGTAGATCATCACAGAAATCAGTTTCTGCGACACCTACACAATTAGTGAGGAAGTTAATGATAATGATCATGAAACTTCAGATCAAGTTATTACTGAACCTCGTAGGTCAACCAGATTAAGATCCGCACCAGAGTGGTACGGTAATCCTATTCTGGAGGTTATGTTACGAGACCATGACGAACCTACGAACTATGAAGAAGCAATGGTGAGCCCAGATTCCGCAAAATGGCTTGAGGCCATGAAATCCGAGATGGGATCCATGTATGAGAACAAAGTGTGGACTTTGGTTGACTTGCCCGATGATCGGCAAGCCACTGAAAATAAATGGATCTTCAAGAAGAAGACTCACGCTGACGGTAATGTTACTATCTATAAAGCTCGACTTGTTGCGAAAGGTTTTCGACAAGTTCAAGGGATTGACTATGATGAGACCTTCTCACCCGTAGTGATGCTTAAGTCTGTCCGAATCATGTTAGCAATTGCCGCATTTTATGATTATGAAATTTGGCAAATGGATGTCAAAACTGCATTCCTGAATGGATTTCTGGAAGAAGAGTTGTATATGATGCAACCGGAAGGTTTTGTCGATCCAAAGGGAGCTAACAAAGTGTGCAAGCTCCAGCGATCCATTTATGGACTGGTGCAAGCCTCTCGGAGTTGGAATAAACGCTTTGATAGTGTGATCAAAGCATTTGGTTTTATACAGACTTTTGGAGAAGCCTGTATTTACAAGAAAGTGAGTGGGAGCTCAATAGCATTTCTGATATTATATGTGGATGACATATTGCTAATTGGAAATGATATAGAATTTCTGGGTAGCATAAAGGGATATTTGAATAAGAGTTTTTCAATGAAAGACCTCGGTGAAGCTGCATATATATTAGGCATCAAGATCTATAGAGATAGATCAAGACGCTTAATTGGACTTTCACAAAGCACATACCTTGACAAAGTTTTGAAGAAGTTCAAAATGGATCAAGCAAATAAAGGGTTCTTGCCTGTACTACAAGGTGTGAGATTGAGTAAGACTCAATGCCCGACCACTGCAGAAGATAGAGAGAAGATGAAAGATGTTCCCTATGCTTCAGCCATAGGCTCTATCATGTATGCAATGCTGTGTACCAGACCTGATGTGTGCCTTGCTATAAGTTTAGCAGGGAGGTACCAAAGTAATCCAGGAGTGGATCACTGGACAGCGGTCAAGAACATCCTGAAATACCTGAAAAGGACTAAGGATATGTTTCTCGTTTATGGAGGTGACAAAGAGCTCATCGTAAATGGTTACGTTGATGCAAGCTTTGACACTGATCCGGACGATTCTAAATCGCAAACCGGATACGTGTTTACATTGAACGATGGAGCTGTCAGTTGGTGCAGTTCTAAGCAAAGTGTCGTGGCGGGATCTACGTGTGAAGTAGAGTACATAGCTGCTTCGGAAGCAGCAAATGAAGGAGTCTGGATGAAGGAGTTCATATCCGATCGAGGTGTCATACCTAGTGCATCGGAACCAATGAAAATCTTTTGTGACAATACTGGTGCAATTGCCTGAGCAAAGGAATCCAGATTTCACAAGAGAACCAAGCACATCAAAAGACGCTTCAATTCCATCCGGGATTTAGTCCAGGTGGGAGACATAGAAATTTGCAAGATACATACGGATCTGAATGTTGCAGACCCGTTGACTAAGCCTCTTCCACGAGCAAAACATGATCAGCACCAAGACTCCATGGGTGTAAGAATCATTACTGTGTAATCTAGATTATTGACTCTAGTGCAAGTGGGAGACTGAAGGAAATATGCCCTAGAGGCAATAATAAAGTTATTATTTATTTCCTTATATCATGATAAATGTTTATTATTCATGCTAGAATTGTATTAACCGGAAACATAATACATGTGTGAATACATAGACAAACAGAGTGTCACTAGTATGCCTCTACTTGACTAGCTCGTTGATCAAAGATGGTTGTGTTTCCTAGCCATAGACATGAGTTGTCATTTGATTAACGGGATCACATAATTAGGAGAATGATGTGATTGACTTGACCCATTCCGTTAGCTTAGCACTCGATCGTTTAGTATGTTGCTATTGCTTTCTTCATGACTTATACATGTTCCTATGACTATGAGATTATGCAACTCCCGTTTACCGGAGGAACACTTTGTGTGCTACCAAACGTCACAACGTAACTGGGTGATTATAAAGGTGCTCTACAGGTGTTTCCAAAGGTACTTGTTGGGTTGGCGTATTTCGAGATTAGGATTTGTCACTCCGATTGTCGGAGAGGTATCTCTGGGCCCACTCAGTAATACACATCACTATAAGCCTTGCAAGCATTGTGACTAATGAGTTAGTTGCGGGATGATGTATTACGGAACGAGTAAAGAGACTTGCCGGTAACGAGATTGAACTAGGTATCGAGATACTGACGATCGAATCTCGGGCAAGTAACATACCGATGACAAAGGGAACAACGTATGTTGTTATGCGGTCTGACCGATAAAGATCTTCGTAGAATATGTGGGAACCAATATGAGCATCCAGGTTCCGCTATTGGTTATTTACCGGAGAGGTGTCTCGGTCATGTCTACATAGTTCTCGAACCCGTATGGTCCGCACACTTAACATTACGATGACAGTTATATTATGAGTTTATATGTTTTGATGTACTGAAGGTTGTTCGGAGTCCCGGATGTGATCACGGACATGACGAGGAGTCTCGAAATGGTCGAGACATAAAGATTGATATATTGGAAGCCTATGTTTGGACATCGGAAGTGTTCCGGGTGAAATCGGGATTTTTCCGGAGTACCGGGAGGTTACCGGAACCCCCCGGTAACTTAATGGGCCTTAGTGGGCCTAGGTGGAAGAGAGGAGAGGAGGCCAGGGCAGGGCCGCGCGCCCCTCCCCCCCCAATCCGAATAGGACAAGGAGAGGGGGCGGCGCCCCCCCTTCCTTCCTCCCCTCCACCTCTTCCCCCTCTCTCTCCTAGTCCAACATTAAAAAGGGGGGAGTCCTACTCCCGGTAGGAGTAGGACTCCTCCTGGCGCGCCTCTCCTCCTTGGCCGGCGGCCTCCCCCTTGCTCCTTTATATACGGGGGCAAGGGGGCACCTCTAGACACACAATTGATCAACGATCTTTAGCCGTCTGCGGTGCCCCCCTCCACCATATTACACCTCGATAATATCGTAGCGGTGCTTAGGCGAAGCCCTGCGTCGGTAGAACATCATCATCGTCACCACGCCGTCGTGCTGACGAAACTCTCCCTCAACACTCGGCTGGATCGGAGTTCGAGGGACGTCATCGAGCTGAACGTGTGCTGAACTCGGAGGTGCCATGCGTTCGGTACTTGATCGGTCGGATCGTGAAGACGTACGACTACATCAACCGCGTTGTGTTAACGCTTCCGCTTTCGGTCTACGAGGGTACGTGGACAACACTCTCCCCTCTCGTTGCTATGCATCACCATGATCTTGCGTGTGCGTAGATTTTTTTTTGAAATTACTATGTTCCCCAACATATGTGTATCACTACAATCGAGATTCAATAAACCATTTACATTGGGTGTATGACCATAGAAGGTTTATTCATGTAAACAGAACAATAATTATTCTCCGACTTAAAAGAATAATCGTATTGCAATAAACATGATCAAATCATATTCATGCTCAACGCAAACACCAAATAATATTTATTTAGGTTCAACACTAATCCCAAAGGTAGAGGGAGTGTGCGATGGTGATCGTATCAACCTTGGAATCACTTCCAACACACACCGTCACTTCGCCCTTAACTAGTCTCTGTTCATTCTGCAACTCCTATTTCGAGTTACTAATCTCAGCAACTGAACCGGTATCAGAGACCCAGGGGTTGCTACAAACACTAGTAAAGTACACATGAATAACATGTATATCATATATACCTTTGTTCACTTTGCCATCCTTCTTATCCGCCAAGTATTTGGGGCAGTTCCGCTTCCAGTGACCATTTCCTTTGTAGTAGAAGCACTCAGATTCAGGCTTGGATCCAGCTTTGGGCTTCTTCATGGGAGTGGCAACTTGCTTGCCATTCTTCTTGAAGTTCCCTTTCTTTCCCTTGCCCTTTTTCTTGAAACTAGTGGTCTTATTAACCATCAACACTTGATGCTCTTTCTTGATTTCTACCTTCGCCGATTTCAGCATCGCGAAGAGCTCGGGAATCGTTTTCGTCATCCCTTGCATATTCTAGTTCATCACAAAGTTCTAGTAGCTTGGTGATAGTGACTAGAGAACTCTGTCAATCACTATCTTATCTGGAAGATTAACTCCCACTTGATTCAAGCGATTGTAGTACCCAGACATTCTGAGCACATGCTCACTGGCTGAGCTATTCTCCTCCATCTTGTAGGCAAAGTACTTGTCAGAGATCTCATACCTCTCGACACGGGCATGAGTCTAAAATACCAATTTCATCTCTTAGAACATCTCATATGCTCTGTGGCGTTCAAAACGTTTTTGAAGTCCCGATCGTAAGCCGCAAAGCATGGCGCACAAAACTATTAAGTAGCCATCATATCGAGCTTACCAATCGTTCATAACGTCTGTATCTGCTCCTGCAATGGGTCTGTCACCTAGCGGTGCATCAAGGACATAATTCTTATGTGCAGCAATGAGGATAATCCTCAGATCACGGACCCAGTCCGCATCATTGCTACTATCATATTTCAACTTAGTTTTCTCTAGGAACATATCAAAAAATATATGGGAGCTATATCGCGAGCTATTGATCTACAACATAGATATGCAAATACTATCAGGACTAAGTTCATGATAAATTATGTTCAATTAATCAAATAACTTAAGAACTCCCACATAGATAGACATCCCTCAAGTCATCTAAATGATACGTGATCTAAATCAACTAAACCATGTCTGAACATCACGTGAGATGGAGTAGTCATCAATGGTGAACATCTCTATGTTGATTATATCTACTATATGATTCACGTTCGACCATTGGTCTCCAGTGTTCCGAGACCATGTCTGTACATGCTAGGCTCGTCAAGTTTAACCCAAGTATTCCGCATGTGCAAAATTGTCTTGTACCCGTTGTATGTGAACGTAGAGTCTATCACAACCGATCATCACATGATGTCTCAACATTACGAACTGTCGCAACGGTGCATACTCAGGGAGAACACTTATACCTTGAAATTTTAGTTAAGGGGTCATCTTATAATGCTACTGCCGTACTAAGCAAAATAAGATGCACAAAAGATAAACATCACATGCCATCAAAATATGTGACATTATATGGCCATCATCATCTTGTGCTTTTGATCTCCATCTCCAAAGCATCATCATGATCTCCATCGTCGCCAGCTCGACACCTTGATCTCCATCATAGCGTCGTGGTCGTCTCGTCAACTATTGCTTCTACAACTATCGCTAATGCATAGTGATAAAGTAAAGAAATTACATGGCGTTTGCATTTGATACAATAAAGAGACAACCATAAGGCTCCGGCCGGTTGTCAGATATCTTACAAAACATGATCATCTCATACAATAACGTTTATCACATCATGTCTTGACCATATCACATCACAACATGCCCTGCAAAAACAAGTTAGACGTCCTCTACTTTGTTGTTGCAAGTTTTACGTGGCTACTACGGGCTTCTAGCAAGAACCTTTCTTACCTATGCATCAAAACCACAACGGTGATTTATCAAGTTTGTTGTTTTAACCTTCAACAAGGACCGTCCACAGTCAAATTTGATTCAACTAAAGTAGGAGGAACAGACACCCGCCAGCCACCTTTATCCAAAACTAGTTGCATGTCTATCGGTGGAACCGGTCTCATGAACGTGGTCATGTAAGGTTGGTCTGGGCCGCTTCCTCCAACAATACCGCCAAATTAAAATAAGACATTTGTGGTAAGCAGTATGACGATCACAGCTCACAACTCTTTGTGTTCTACTCGTGCATATCATCTATGCATAGACCTGGCTCTGATACCACTGTTGGGAAACGTAGCATGCAATTTCAGAAAAAATTCCTACGCTCACGCAAGATCTATCTAGGAGATGCATAGCAACGAGGGGGAAGAGTGTGTCCACGTACCCTCGTAAACCGAAAGCAGAAGCGTTTGACAACGCGGTTGATGTAGTGGAACTTCTTCTAGCTCCAACCGATCAAGCACCGAACGTACGGCACCTCCAAGTTCTGCACACGTTCAGCGCGATGACGTCCCTCGCCTTCTTGATCCAGCAAGATGTCGAGGAAGTAGATGAGTTCCATCAACACGATGGCGTGGTGACGGTGATGGTGAAGTGATTCTCGTAGGGCTGCGCCTAAGCACCGCAAAACTATGACCGGGGGTGTAAACTGTGGAGGGGGCGCCGCACACGGCTAACAATTGTTGGTGTGTGTTCTAGGTGCCCCCTCCCCACGTATATATAGGTGGGAGGGGGAGGGGAGCAGCCATGGGGCGCCCCAATTAGGAGGAATCCTACTTGGTGGCCTATCCCACTTCGCCCCCTACCATATTTGCCGGAAGGGAAAAGGAAGGGGGGAGAGGAAAGGAAGGGGGAGGCCGACTCCCCCCTTTCCTTCTCCCACTTGGCCGACGGCCTAGGAGGGGTGCGCCAGCCCCTTGTGGGTTGGTGTTCCCCTTCCCCTTTGGCCCATGTGGCCCATTAACCTCTCGGGGTGTCCGGTAACCCCTCTGGTACTCCGATAAATACTCGATACACTCTGAAACACTTCTGGTGTCTGAATACTATCGTCCTATATATCAATCTTTACGTCTCGACCATTTAGAGACTCCTCGTCATGTCCGTGATCTCATCCGGGACTACAAACAACATTCGGTCACCAAATCACATAACTCAGATAATACTAAATCGTCATTGAACGTTAAGCGTGCGGACCCTACGGGTTCGAGAACTATGTAGACATGATGTCTACTACGCAACCTTCCCCTTGTAGACGTTGTTGGGCCTCCAAGTCCAGAGGTTTGTAGGACAGTAGCAAATTTCCCTCAAGTGGATGACCTAAGGTTTATCAATCCGTGGGAGGCATAGGATGAAGATGGTCTCTCTCAAGCAACCCTACAACCAAATAACAAAGAGTCTCTTGTGTCCCCAACACACCCAATACAATGGTAAATTGTATAGGTGCACTAGTTCGGCGAAGAGATGGTGATACAGGTGCAATATGGATAGTAGATATAGGTTTTTGTAATCTGAAAATATAAAAACAGCAAGGTAACTAATGATAAAAGTGAGCGTAAACGGTATTGCAATGCTTCGAAACAAGGCCTAGGGTTCATACTTTCACTAGTGCAAGTTCTCTCAACAATAATAACATAACTGGATCATATAAATATCCTCAACATGCAACAAAGGGTCACTCCAAAGTCACTAATAGCGGAGAACAAATGAAGAGATTATTGTAGGGTACGAAACCACCTCAAAGTTATCCTTTCTGATCGATCTATTCAAGAGTACGTAGTAGAATAACATGAAGCTATTCTTTCCGTTCAATCTATCATAGAGTTCGTACTAGAATAACACCTTAACATACAAATAAACCAAAACCCTAATGTCACCTAGATACTCCAATGTCACCTCAAGTATCCGTGGGTATGATTATACGATATGCATCACACAATCTCAGATTCATCTATTCAACCAACACAAAGAACTTCAAAGAGTGCCCCAAAGTTTCTACCGGAG
The DNA here is from genome assembly GCF_002575655.3 of Aegilops tauschii subsp. strangulata. Lineage (NCBI taxonomy): Eukaryota > Viridiplantae > Streptophyta > Magnoliopsida > Poales > Poaceae > Aegilops > Aegilops tauschii. Next base: position 517,351,170 of record NC_053037.3, on the reverse strand, counting down.
AGTCAAGACGAAAACATGTGCCAACCCCTATGCATAGATTCCCAAGGTCACGGAACCCGCAAGTTGATCACCAGAACATACATCAAGTGAATCAATAGAATACCCCATTGTCACCACGGGTATCCCACGCAAGACATACATCAAGTGTTCTCAAATCCTTAAAGATTCAATCCGATAAGATAACTTCAAAGGGAAAACTCAATCCATTACAAGAGAATAGAGGGGTCCAACTATAATAGCAAAGCTCGCGATACATCAAGATCGTGCCAAATCAAGAACACGAGAGAGAGACACACAGAGAGAGAGAGAGAGAAAGATCAAACACATAGCTACTGGTACATACCCTCAGCCCCGAGGGTGAACTACTCCCTCCTCGTCATGGAGAGCGTCGGGATGATGAAGATGGCCACCGGAGAGGGATTCCCCCTTCCGGCAGGGTGCTGGAACGGGTCTAGATTGGTTTTCGGTGGCTACAGAGGCTTGCGGCGGCGGAACTCCCGATCTAGGTTTCTTTCTAGAAGTTTGGGTATATATGAGAGGTATTGGCGTCGGGAACAATTCAAGGGGGTCTCTAGGCTGTCCACGAGACAGGGGGCGCGCCCTCTACCCTCGTGGGTAGCCCGGGACTCTTCTAGTCCATCTCCGATGCTTCGTGGGCTTCTTCTGGTCCAAAAATAATCTCCGTCAAATTTTAGGTCAATTGGACCCCGTTTGGCTTTCCTTTTCTGCGATACTCAAAAACAAGGAAAACAGAAACTGGCATTGGGCTCTGGGTTAATAGGTTAGTCCCAAAAATCATATAAAATAGCATATAGATGCATATAAAACATCCTAGATGGATAATATAATAGCATGGAACAATCAAAAATTATAGATACGTCGGAGACGTATCAAGCATCCCCAAGCTTAATTCATGCTCGTCCTCGAGTAGGTAAATGATAAAAGCATAATTTTTGATGTGGAATGCTACCTAACATATTTATGAATGTAATTTCCTTTATTGTGGCATGAATATTCAGATCCATAAGATTCAAGACAAAAGTTTAATATTGACATAAAAATAATAATACTTCAAGCATACTAACAAAGCAATTATGCCTTCTCAAAATAACATGGCCAAAGAAAGTTCATCCCTACAAAATCATATAGTTTGGCTATGCTTCCATCTTCGTCACACAAAATATCCAAATCATGCACAACCTCGGTTTCAGCCAAGCAATTGTTTCATACTTTAGAATTTTCAAACTTTTTCAACTTTCACGCAATACATGAGCGCGAGCCATAGACATAGCACTATGGGTGGAATAGAATATAATGATGGGGGTTGTGTGGAGAAGACGAAAAGGGAGAAAGTCTCACATTGACGCGGCTAATCACCGGGCTATGGAGATGCCCATCAATTGATGTCAATGCGAGGAGTAGGGATTGCCATGCAATGGATGCACTAGAGCTATAAATGTATGAAAGCTCAACAAAAGAAACTAAGTGGGTGTGCATCCAACTTGCTTGCTCATGAAGACCTAGGGCATTTGAGGAAGCCCACCATTGGAATATACAAGCCAAGTTCTATAATGAAAAATTCCCACTAGTATATGAAAGTGACAATATAAGAGACTCTCTATCATGAAGATCATGGTGCTACTTTGAAGCACAAGTGTGGAAAAAGGATAGTAGCATTGTCCCTTTTTTTTTCTTTTTTTCTCTTTTTTTTATCCCCCCTCCCCTTTTTTTGGCCTTTCTCTTTTTTTGGGTACAATGCTCTATTAATGATGATCATCACACTTCTATTTATTTACAACTCAATGATTACAACTCGATACTAGAACAAAATATGACTCTATATGAATGCCTCCGGCGGTGTACCGAGATGAGCAATGAATCAAGAGTGACATGTATGAAAAATTATGCATGGTGGCTTTGCCACAAATACGATGTCAACTACATGGTCATGCAAGGCAATATGACAATGATGAAGCGTGTCATAATAAATGAAACGGTGGAAAGTTGCATGGCAATATATCTCGGAATGGCTATGGAAATGCCATAATAGGTAGGTATGGTGGCTGTTCTTAGGAAGATATAATGAGGCTTATGTGTGATAGAGTGTATCGTATCATGGGGTTTGGATGCACCGGCGAAGTTTGCACCAACTCTCGAGGTGAGAAAGGGCAATGCACGGTACCGAAGAGGCTAGCAATGATGGAAGGGTGAGAGTGAGTATAATCCATGGACTCAACATTAATCATAAAGAACTCACATACTTATTGCAAAAATCTACAAGTCATCAAAACCAAGCACTACACGCATGCTCCTAGGGGGGAGGTTGGTAGGAGTTAACCATCGCGCGCCCCCGACCTCCACACAAAGGAAGACAATCAAAGAAATACCTCATGCTTCAAATTTGTCACACAACAGTTACCAATCGTGCATGCTACGGGACTTGCAAACCTCAACACAATGTTTGTCAAATTCACAACTACTCTACTAGCATGACTCTAATATCACCATCCTCATATCTCAAAACGATCATCAAGCATCAAACTTCTCATAGTATTCAATGCACTTTATATGAAAGTTTTTATTATATCCCTCTTGGATGCCTAGCATGAGATTTTATCTATTTCTTCAAAATAAAACCACCGCCGTGCTCTAAGAGGATATAAGTGAAGCACTAGAGCAAATGACAAACTACTCCAAAAGATATAAGTGAAGATCAATGAGTAGTTGAATAATTATGTAACTATGTGAAGACTCTCTAACATTTAAGAATTTCAGATCTTGGGATATTATTCAAACAGAAAGCAAAACAAAATAAAACAAAATGACGCTCCAAGCAAAACACATATCATGTGGTGAATAAAAATATAGCATCAAGTAAAGTTACCGATGAACGAAGACGAAAGAGGGGATGCCATCCGGGGCATCCCCAAGCTTAGGCTCTTGGTTGTCCTTGAATATTACCTTGGGGTGCCTTGGGCATCCCCAAGCTTAGGCTCTTGCCACTCCTTGTTCCATAGTCCATTGAATCTTTACCCAAAACTTGAAAACTTCACAACACAAAACTCAACAGAAAACTTGTAAGCTCCATTAGTATAGCAAAAATAAATCACCACTTAGGTACTGTTGTGAACTCATTCTAAATTCATATTGGTGTTATATCTACTGTATTCCAACTTCTCTATGGTTCATACCCTCCGATACTTCTCATAGATTCATCAAAATAAGCAAACAACACAATGAAAACAGAATCTGTCAAAAACAGAACAGTCTGTAGTAATCTGTATCAAACATATACTTCTGAAACTCCAAAAATTCTGAAACAAATTGGTTGACCTTAGGAATTTGTCTATTAATCATGTGCAAAAAGAATCAACCTAAAAGCACTCTCCAGTAAAAAATGGCAGCATATCTCGTGAGCGCTAAAGTTTCTGTTTTTTACAGCATGATCATAAAGACTTTACCCAAGTCTTCCCAAAGGTTCTACTTGGCACAAACACTAATCAAAACATAAAACCACATCTAACCAGAGGCTAGATATATTATTTATTACTAAACAGGAGCAAAAAGCAAAGAACAAAAATAAAATTGGGTTTCCTCCCAACAAGCGCTAACGTTTTAACGCCCCTAGCTAGGCATGATGATGACAATGATGCTCACATGAAAGATAAGAATTGAAACATAACAGGAGCATCATGAAGCGTATGACTAGCACATTTAAGACTAACCCACATCCTATGCATAGGGATTTTGTGATCAAACAACTTATGGGAACAAGAATCAACTTGCATAGGAAGGCAAAACAAGTGCAACTTTAAAAATTTCAACACATAGAGAGGAAACTTGATATTATTGCAATATGTAAAAGCACACGTTCCTCTCTCATAATAATTTTCAGTAGCATCATGAATGAATTCAATAATATAGCCATCACATAAAGCGTTATTCTCATGGTGCACGGGCATAGAAATTTTACTACTCTCCACATAAGCAAAATTCTTCTCATTCGGAATAGTGGGAGCAAACTCAACAAAATAACTATCATGTGAGGCATAATCCAATTGAAAATTAAAATCATGATGACAAGTTTCATGGTTATCTTTATTCTTTATAGCATACGTGTCATCACAATAATCATCATAATAGGAGGCATGCTTTCATCATAATAAATTTGATCATCAAAACTTGGGGGACTAAACATATCATCTTCATCAAACATAGCATCCCCAAGCTTGTGCCTTTGCATATTATTAGCATCATGGGTATTCAAAGAATTCATACTAACAACATTGCAATCATGCTCATCATTCAAAGATTTAGTGCCAAACATTTTAATGCATTCTTCCTCTAGCAATTGAGTACAATTATCGGAATCCTTATTTTCACGGAAGACATTAAAAAGATGAAGCATATGAGGCACCCTCAATTCCATTTTTTTGTAGTTTTCTTTTATAAACTAAACTAGTGATAAAACAAGAAACAGAAAGATTCGATTGCAAGATCTAAAGATATACCTTCAAGCACTCACCTCCCCGGCAACGGCGCCAGAAAAGAGCTTGATGTCTACTACGCAACCTTCCCCTTGTAGACGTTGTTGGGCCTCCAAGTGCAGAGGTTTGTAGGACAGTAGCAAATTTCCCTCAAGTGAATGACCTAAGCTTTATCAATCCGTGGGAGGCGTAGGATGAAGATGGTCTCTCTCAAGCAACCCTGCAACCAAATAACAAAGAGTCTCTTGTGTCCCCAACACACCCAATACAATGGTAAATTGTATAGGTGCACTAGTTCGGCGAAGAGATGGTGATACAAGTGCAATATGGATAGTAGATATAGGTTTTTGTAATCTGAAAATATAAAAACAGCAAGGTAACTAATGATAAAAGTGAGCGTAAACGGTATTGCAATGCTTCGAAACAAGGCCGAGGGTTCATACTTTCACTAGAGCAAGTTCTCTCAACAATAATAACATAACCGGATCATATAAATATTCCTCAACATGCAACAAAGGGTCACTCCAAAGTCACTAATAGCGGAGAACAAACGAAGAGATTATTGTAGGGTACAAAACCAACTCAAAGTTATCCTTTCTGATCGATCTATTCAAGAGTCTGTAGTAGAATAACATGAAGTTATTCTTTTCGTTCAATCTATCATAGAGTTCGTACTAGAATAACACCTTAAGATACAAATCAACCAAAACCCTAATGTCACCTAGATACTCCAATGTCACCTCAAGTATCCGTGGGTATGATTATACGATATGCATCACACAATCTCAGATTCATCTATTCAACCAACACAAAGAACTTCAAAGAGTGCCCCAAAGTTTCTACCGGAGAGTCAAGACGAAAACGTGTGCCAACCCCTATGCATAGATTCCCAAGGTCACGGAACCCGCAAGTTGATCACCAAAACATACATCAAGTGAATCAATAGAATACCCCATTGTCACCATGGGTATCCCACGCAAGACATACATCAAGTGTTCTCAAATCCTTAAAGACTCAATCCGATAAGATAACTTCAAAGGGAAAACTCAATCCATTACAAGAGAGTAGAGGGGGAGAAACATCATAAGATCCAACTATAATAGAAAAGCTCGCGATACATCAAGATCGTGCCAAATCAAGAACACGAGAGAGAGAGAGAGAGAGAGAGAGAGAGAGAGAGAGAGAGAGATATCAAACACATAGCTACTGGTACATACCCTCAGCCCTGAGGGTGAACTACTCCCTCCTCGTCATGGAGAGCGCCGGGATGATGAAGATGGCCACCGGAGAGGGATTCCCCCCTCCGGCAGGGTGCCGGAACGGGTCTAGATTGGTTTTCGGTGGCTACAGAGGCTTGCGGCGGCGGAACTCCCGATCTAGGTTTCTTTCGGGAAGTTTGGGTATATATGAGAGGTATTGGCGTTGGGAACAAGTCAGGGGGGGCCTTCGGGCTGTCCACGAGGCAGGGGGGCGCGCCCCCTACCCTCGTGGGTAGCCTGGGACTCTTCTGGTCCATCTTCGATGCTCCATGGGCTTTTTCTGGTCCAAAAATAATTTCCGTCAAATTTCAGGTCAATTGGACTCCGTTTGGTTTTCCTTTTCTGCGATACTCAAGAACAAGGAAAAAACAGAAACTGGCACTTGGCTCTGGGTTAATAGGTTAGTCCCAAAAATCATATAAAATAGCATATAAATGCATATAAAACATCCTAGGTGGATAATATAATAGCATGGAACAATCAAAAATTATAGATACGTTGGAGACGTATCAAGACATGACCGAGACACCTCTCCAGTCAATAACCAATAGCGGAACCTGGATGCTCATATTGGCTCCTACATACTCTACGAAGATCTTTATCAGTCGAACCGTTATGACAACATACGTTATTCCCTTTGTCCATTGGTATGTTATTTGCCCGAGATTCGATCGCCGGTATCTTCATACCTAGTTCAATCTCGTTACCGGCAAGTCTCTTTACTCGTTCGATAATACATCATCCTGTAACTAGCTCATTAGTCACTTTGCTTGCAATGCTTATTATTATGTGCATTACCGAGAGGGCCCAGAGATAACTCTCCGATACTCGGAGTGACAAATCCTCATCTTGATCTATGCCAACCCAACAAACACCTTCGGAGATACCTGTAGAGCATCTTTACAATCACCCAGTTACGTTGTGACATTTGATAGCACACAAGGTATTCCTCCGGTATTTGGGAGTTGCATAACCTCATAGTCGAAGGAATATGTATTTGACACGAAGAAAGCAATAGCAATAAAACCGAACGATCAATATGCTAAGCTAATGGATGGGTCTTGTCCATCACATCATTCTCCTAATGATGTGATCCCGTTATCAAATGACAACTCATGTCCATGGTTAGGAAACCTCAACCATCTTTGATCAGCGAGCTAGTCAAGTAGAGCTCACTAGGGACACTATGTTTGTCTATGTATTCACATATGTATTTAGGTTTCCGATCAATACAATTCTAGCATGAATAATAAACATTTATCATGAATAAGAAAATATAAAATAACAACTTTATTATTGCCTCTAGGGCATATTTCCTTCATATTTTATTGTTTGGCAGGATATAAGGGGTCTGCTAGAGATGCTCGGAGGCGTACCAGGAGCGTGTGACTGACGCTTTGGTAGCTAGTTTGAATGATGGTGACGAGCATTAATGTCGTCCGATTTACCCACAGTAACTAAATATGGTATATTCATCTAGCCGCGCGAATGTGTGGGTCACACTGCTAGTTATGCATTATGTCAGAAAGTAGTAAATATCTAGGACAAGACTCAATTGTCATGGCAAATTCACACCACATACTCCGCACCAGTGCATTAGTCATCTTACATTGTGCATCGCGACCAAGGCGGAAGGGAAAACGAGAGGAATTAATGTTTATTTACGAATTAATATCATTTCACGCAATGAACTGCCCACTGCATGCTGTGCTAGGTTATCTCAAGTCATTCAAAGCATAGACGCCCCTCGTCTCTTATTGGTTGATTCTTTTATTCATGTTAAGAAACAAGGAACAAGGAACAAGGTGGGAGTTAATGCATCACACCTAAGCGTTTTAGGATTATTTGGTTTTCATAATGTGTCTAATGCATAGGTACAGAGGGAGTAGTATTAGCGTATACTGTGTGAGAACAAACCAATCTGATAGGTGAAGATGAATTTAATTTGGCTGGTAATCTCTTAATGAACGGCATGCATGTCATAATGAAACAATATGTTAACAAGATTTTTATGTTCAAATTAATACACAACTTTATATTTTATAAACTTGTGGAAGCTCTCGAGTACACCAAATTAAACTATTAGCAATCTAGAAAAGCATACGAAATACCAAACCATATGTGTACTAAAGTGGAGTTTGCAAATTTTTATGTTCTTTGGTGATTGTAATAACTATGATATTTGTAGTACAAGTACAAATTATGCACATCATGTCAATTTTTTAATGAACCCAAGTTGCAAGACACATTTGGCATATCCTAGAAGTTTATATGAGCTTACATAATAATACACTAGAAATCACTATTAATATTTTTATGAGACTGTATGTTTTACAAATCTTTATCATGATATTTAATGATAGTAAAACATATAAAAACACACACACATGCAAATATATATTTATACACTACATAGTTAATACAATTTTTAAAAAAATCAAAGATTTTTTGTTATATCATAGAATTATTATTTAGGTGAAGCGAAGTTTTAGTGATAGACATTAAAATTACATAACAAAGAAAGAACAATATATGTATTATTTACCAACACTTTTGTGTTGTTAAATATGCTACTCCCTCCGATGCATATTATTTGTCGTTTAAATGGATGTATCTAGCACTGAAATATGTCTAGATACATCTGTTTGGGCAACAAATAGTATGGATCGGAGGGAGTAGCTAAATAATATAAAAGTGTAGTAATTAAGCTATAGTTTTATACAACTAATTTAAATAAGTACATTAGTTTATTATAAAAATATGTTTTTACTATGTCCTGGGTCCAATATGTGTTTGGACTGGCCCTAGCTGGCAAGGAGAACTCGAAAATGTGAGCACCAGAGATGAGGGAGATTGCTCGAAAGGCCGGAGCGCTTCTAGCGGGGCCGACCACGTGCACTTGTCGATATTGATGGCTTGTCTCAGAGACCTGGCGGCATTGATCCGTCACGCCGAGGAGTTGTCCTACTGCTTGTGCAGGCATCCCATCAACATAGGTTCACCGCAACAGTAGACGCGACAGCGGCCAGGCTAGGACTGGAGGAGGCCGTTGCAGCTTTGGATAAGGTATCCTCAAACCCCGACCTCAACATAGTTTCGGCGAGCACCGCCAAACTGTTGTCCTTGGAAGCGGCGGCGGCATTGACGGCTAGCCGGCGGGAGCAGGAGCCCGATATGTCTGTTTCGGAAGCGCCGACGGATAGACGAGCGTAGGTTTCAGGCACGTCCCATGAGCTTTTTGGGGTTGTGATCACAGGTTCCCTTGCACTTCTAACCTAGTGCATTTTCAGTCCTAGTATTGGCTTTTATCTTACTAGCACTTGCCAAGGAGAACTTAATCTCGTTGGAAAGCAGTCATGGTTTTTTGGTTCCATTGGTTGAAAGGATCGATATAGTTGACTAGAGGGGGGTGAATAGGCAACTAACAATTTTTAGCTTTTCTTTAACAAATTAAACTTTGCATCAAAGTAGGTTGTCTAGATGTGCAACTAGGTGAGCAACCTATATGATGCAACAACAACAAGAGATAACCAAGAGTGAAGCCGGTGAAGACAAGGATGTGTTACCGAAGTTCCTTCCCTTTGAGAGGAAGTACATCTCCGTTGGAGCGTTGTGGAGGCACAATGCTCCGCAAGAAACCACTAGGGCCACCGTATTCTCCTCACGCCCTCACACAATGCGAGATGCCGTGAATCCACTATTGGTGCCCTTGGAGGCGGCGACCGAACCTTTACAAACAAGGTTGGGGCAATCTCCACAACTTAATTGGAGGCTC